>NW_022280036.1:12373063-12415976 GCF_004355925.1 Anarrhichthys ocellatus | reverse complement strand
ACACACACACACACACACACACACACACACACACACACACACACACAGATAATCTGCAGACATTTCCATGGTGAACACTCACGTTTATAGATGCTTGTTGGCACTATTAGCTCTTCTTACAGTTTAATAGTAATGGAAACATGGTACACATGCAGATCAGACTTGTTGATTTGTGCATCCCTTAGTATATACAAAAGATCAACATAATAACATGAGCACCTGTGCAACCTGATCGTATATAGTAAAACCCCAAACTCTCAATAGTTTTCCACCACAGGTTCCCTCACCAGATATTAAAATACTTTTCTGAAACATGCAGCACCCTTACCCATTATCTTACCCATTCATTTTTTGTGCATTTTGTGAACCACTATGTCGTCATTTTCTTAATTTATTTAAAATATAGAATACATCTTTCATTTGAACATTTAGCCTGCATAAATACCTTTTCTTTGGACTGCAGTATATTCTGATATATTGGAGCATATAATGTCATTTTTGTTGAGGCTGTGGGAGAGATGTTGACTCTAGCTTCAGCTGTATGAGACCGTCATTAATGGTGTATTCCCTTCTATGATACTGTAAAGTTTTTCTGCTATTTCGTCAAGGGATGGAGAAAAACATCCAAAAAAAAAAAAAAGCAGAAAAAATGCCCCAGAGCAACATATAAAGACATTGCAGGCAGCCAGGCTTCAGTATCCTCCTCACTAGCTGAGGCTGGGGATATTGCTGCAGTGAGCACTGTGCACGATGACTGGCACAAATGATAACTTGAAGCAGCCCCTGGTACACCTCGAGCAGATGAGCTGGGGACTAAATGTACTTTATAGCTCTGTCAGCTCATATTGTAGATTGTTGAAGGCTTCGTCTGAGAAAGATTCCAGTTTGGCGTCTACACTCTCCTCTGTCTCCAGGGTGTCTAAGCTCAGCTCCGTGGTAGAACAAGCCTTTTCTTACAGTTTGTTGAGGCTGCTGGCTTCCCCTGCCTAGGTGATGCCTCCGCAGCACACAACAGCAAAGAACAGAACAACAAAACAAGTCTGTGAGAGGCAAGGATTATAACTATTCAAATTATTATCACAATATTTATGAATTTGCAAGGCTGTTATCATTCTTTATCATGTTCTGCAAGTAAAACTAGACGACTGATGATATGCAAAATTAAAACAGCAAAAACGTATAGATAATTCTGCAGCAAAAGTCTGTCCAACTTTCTGCACACTGGAGGAAAAGGAGAAAGCCCGAAGAGACACACAAAAAGTAGTGCACACATAGACAGGCCTTGAGTAAAATTGTGTGTGTGTGTGTGTGTGTGTGTGGGGGGGGGGAGATTTGTCTGCATGTTACAATATTTTCATTCAGAATCCTTCATGTTTTTCTTGGATCGATTACAAATCACCAAATCAGGAGCACAGATGATAGACCGATTGGATTTTTCTAAGGAGCCACATTTGTGTCCCAGCAGGCCTCAGATCGAATCCTACAAGAGCTCTCACTCAACTCTCTTAGTAAATCACAGGACACCATTTCGTTCCCCAAGAACGATATGCCTCCCCCGTGGTGCCAATCAATAACCCTGTTTTTATCTGCAATTGACGAATTGCACACTGGGGTCAATCCTGTAATTCCTAAAACGGAGCAGCGGTTACCCAGTTTTGTCACAATCCAATAATGGGTGTATGAGATACTGTGAGAGGTGGATCATGATGAAGACTGCAATACAAGAAATTGCAACTCCGAGGCAAACTGTGATCGCTCTTTGTCTAACTTGTGTCTAAACAAAAGCCCTGGGAGTTGAAGCATATACACTCTATTGAAGAATACATGCTCACCGATGTGAAAACCCAGACAAGCAATTTTGAAACACACACACAATAAGAAACATTATATACAGTACCATGTCCACCGTGGTAGCGAGTCCTCCTCTTCTCCTCTGACTTCATCCTGGCTTTAATGTACCCCTGACACCTGTACAGGTGAACCAGTCGGCCACAGAGTAAGAATCACCTCATAAAACATCCCTGTACATCCCATTTTTGTTCCTCACCCTCCTTTCTCTTTTTGCTAGCAAACCCTCTCCGTGTTTTCTATACAACACAGTTCATTATTTGACATTACAGCAGAAGGCACAAGTAACATTGGTTAGTGTATCATTTGGTCACTTAATTTTTCTTTCAGAAATGGGTATTTAAAAACAAACCGTCCTGAGGGTGTTATAAGCAGAGCGAAGTTTGAGGTCATTCATATTTTTTCATGGAGCTGTGTGCCCTCTTCTCCAACATGCCTGTTGATGTGCAGAATAATTAATCCAAACGACAGGTTTGATGTGCACATAAGCACGGAGATTCTGTTATCTTACAAAAGTCCGATGCTGGATGGTACCATCCTCATCGGCGCTCTTTCCTTCTGACCACATCCGGTCTCAGAATATGAAAAAAACAGGCCTTTTTTAATTGAATTTTTTGTTATACAAAATAGAAAATCAAACTTTCAATTTTGGGAATTTATGACACAGTACTAAACTGGTTTAAATTATACTTAAAGGACAGGGACTACTTTGTGTGTAATTACACATCTGAGCGGACAAATGTGACATGCAGAGGTCCCCAAGACTCCATTTTGGGGCCTCTTCTGTTTAAAATCTATATGCTTCCTCTGGCTCAGATTATCGACACACTCTAAATTACATAACTATATCACCAGGGGACTATGGTCCAATATAAGTATGAGTTAGTGCATTGGACAGATCAATGTTTGGATGTGCCAGAATTGTCTTCCATGAAACAAAGACAACACGAGAATGTTAAAAACCACAAACCAAGCCAGAGATCTTCATGTAGTCGTGAACTCAGAACTGAATTTCAACAGCCACATTAAGATAATTACAAAGTCAAGGATGAAATGACTTATGTCTCAGCAGGATTTGGAAAGAACTTGTCCATGCATTTATCTTCATTAGGTCTCCCTAAAAAATCGATTAGACGGTTGCAGCTGATTCAGAACGCTGCTACTCGAGTCCTCACTAAGATCAAGAAAGTGGATCACATCACTCCAGTTCTGAGGTCTTAACATTGGCTTTCTGTCTGTCAAAGAATTGATTTCAAAATGCTAGCATCCAGACCGCTCAGGTTGTTTGGGACGGGTCTGCTTTCTGTCCCCAGAGTCAACACTAAACATGGTGAAGCAGCATTCAGTTTCTATGCTCCATATATCTGACACAAACTCACAGAAAATTACAGTCCAGCTGCAACACTCACTTCTTTTAAAACAAGGCTGAAGACTCCTGTTTGCCACTGCCTTTTATTATATAATGAATTATTCATTTCCTCTTACTCTGAACTGTAACTTTCATTCTTATTCTCATAGCTTGTTTTAATTTTCTATTCTATTGACTCTTCAATGACTTCTTTCATTTTATTTGAATGTCCTTTTGTGGTGTATTTCTTTTGCACTTTGTCTTGACGCTTTTGATGTTTTATGTAAGCACTTTGAATTGCCTT
The DNA here is from genome assembly GCF_004355925.1 of Anarrhichthys ocellatus. NCBI lineage: Eukaryota > Metazoa > Chordata > Actinopteri > Perciformes > Anarhichadidae > Anarrhichthys > Anarrhichthys ocellatus. Next base: position 12,412,476 of record NW_022280036.1, on the reverse strand, counting down.
GTTGCTGAAATGTGCTATATAAATAAATTTACCTTATTAGATATCATGCAAGACCCACTCGTAGGAATCGATTCGTTCTTAAGAGGCACATACTGTAGTGATATCCGATTATTTGTCTCATTCAACAATTTCCCTCTACTTCAATTTTTTGTTTTATGTTGTACAAGTAATGTACAGATAGTCTTCCTTTCCCAACAGAGGAAAAACACTTGTATTGCTTGAGAATAATTGAAATGCCTTAATCTGAGGCAGACTTTAAATAAGATTGGGAAACATTTCTGTTAATGAACCTCTTTCCTCAAATTGAGCGGAACCTGTATGGCAACTTAGTGGCATTGATTATGCCCACAAATCCCACAAACAGGCACCTGGTCATCAATGGAAGGCTTCCATCAACTTGAAACAAGCAGTTTACGACAAGTTTGTGCAGTTGAGAGTTTTATGAATATGACTTGGAACACTTGCACGAGCAAGCTTTAGGTTTAGGATAAGAATACAAAAATGTTCTTGCATTTGGCCAATTGTCTATCATTTATCTTCTGGGAAGTACCTGAATCTATTTCTTTCTGGAAAGTGAGACACATTGTGCAGACATTTTCAGCATTTTAAGTTTTCCAATTGTGTGATCTAAGATTATCGCTTCAGCTTGCTTCATAATTAGATAAAAATCCAGACAAATTACCTACAGATTCGGGGCCATTTTTCATTGTTTATTAATAAGTGCCTCTAATGGTAAAACCCTGTGAACCAGAGGCGAAGTGAAGACAACGGTCTGAGTGAACCTGTGGAAGTTAATGGAATGGAGCAAACTGCTGGTACTTGCATTACATGCTGAGTAATTAGGCAGAAAATTGGTTCAGCCATTTGGAAAATAAGAGTGTCTGCTTGGTGGCAAAAAGAGAGTCCATTAATAGGCTTCAGGTTGTAGCGTCACACTGGAGATCATGAAAAGGGAAGAAGAGAGGTGTCTGCGATTGTGTGTATGTCTGTGTGTGGTGTTAACAGTAAGCCAGCACCAGAGAGAAACAGGGGGTGTCTTACCGTCCAGTGATGAGGAGGAAGAGGGTGAGGATGACCAGCAGGGAGAAGCCTCCTACAGACGCTGTGACAACCACCAGAACCTGACCTTGATCAGCAATATCAGGATCTGAGGAAAGTGAGAACAAATCAAAGCCAGGCCAGTCAGTACCTGTTACTATAACCAGCTCTCTCCCAGTGTTAAAACCACAGAACTGACACATTACTTGGTGATATGAAGATGTTGCAATTTAATGAAAACAATGGTAAAAATATATATTTATTTTCTGTGTTGCTTGATTTAAATGGGAATATTCCCTCCTGTCCTCTTTTATTTCCATGGCGGTGTGTCTATTTATTTATATATAACAAAAACTGAGCGGCAGCGTGAGACAGAGGCCGGAAATATTTCCTGATGTTTCCCCAAATAGACTAACATCTCAGTGATACTTGTTGAAATAAACACATTCATTTAGTAATCTAAAGTGCCATTTATTTTACATTTAACTGAGTTTAACTTTTTGATATTGTTGGACTTCTCCAACAGTTAATATAAAATTAAGGTAAGTAGGAAAACAGTCAAGAAACACAAAAATCACTGCACTCTGTGACATAATGCTATGTGAGAGCAAGCATTGCATGGGTTGAATAAGGTGAGAGAGAATACGGCATATTTGTAGAAGCACAATCCGAGTATATAAATGCACTGGCATATGGAAGTATGAGAATGTGAAGTTGGACATCTACATATTCATCACCTAAAGTGTGTATTTTGTAGGAGGATGTGAATTCCTGCATATTTCAGGATTAGAATCAGCAGAGCGTAATGTGTGCATCAGGAACTTACAGAGCTTATAAACATTTAAATAAATGGCTCATGCCTGAAGAAGCACTGATGAGTTTCACTGATCCATAGCAGAGAATGACCATAAAACGTATCCCAAGGATTTATAAGGTTGTTGATCAACACCGATGACTTCACATCTCTGGCTTTAAACCTCCTTTCTTCTCCAGTGCATTGTATTAAAACAAGACCTCTATCCATTGGAATTTCAACACAAATCTAACTGACCGGATGACTGAATATCAGTGCCTTTCCTTCCTAGAACACAGCCAGTGCAAACACAAACAAAGGTGCAATTCCTACATGCTCTCTCCCCCACAGGCGTACCCTCAGCTGCAGTGGAAAACTCAAAGTTGGGGCTGTACGCTGTGTAGCCAGCAGCAGTGCGGACACGAACATGAAAGACATAGACAGTTGAGGGTCTGAGGCCCGTCACAACCACGCTGGGGGTTTTGGTCCGCGTTGATGAGTAGCTCAGCTGCTCTTGCTCCTAAAAAAAACAAAAAACAGAAACAGATTGCCAGAGATGATAAATAAAAGCAAGTTTTGGCAGGACAGATAAACATGTGTTTGCATAAACCCATTATCACATCAACATTTGAACCAAACACATTTTCATCCTATTAACTATCAGAGCAGATGGTAAAAAAAGCAGAGATAGCATTGCATTAAAGATGCTCTGCACTTACACTTTCTGCACGCTCAAAATGCTAATTGTTCTGTGAGCAGTGATTGTTTGTGTGTTGCGTGATGTGTATATGTAATCACAATTAGGGTTCATTTGAGTCCAAACCACTGTTAACACAGCAATTAACACATATGTTACATAAACATGGCCTAAAACAAAATAATCAAACTATTTTAGATCAGATTGGAAGACTTTATTAATCCCCAGTGGGGAAACTCATTTGCCACCAAAAACGAATGCAAACAACAATAGACTCATACAGACAACAATAGACACAGTCCACAGTGCAAAACAGACAAAAACACATTACAAAGAATAACTAACACCGGAAAATGCCATATGAAACATGATTGACATCAGAAAGATGCTAAATCTAAAAACCACATCTAAAGGTGTTCATTAAATCAAAACAAAAATCGAACTGCTGCTGGAACGAAAGACCTTCTGAGTCATTCAGTAGAACACTGAGGCATCCTGGTGCTCTCACTAAATGAGCTTCTGAGTCCATTAAAAACAGTGTGATGGATGGCCTTCAAAAGAAACAATTATTTAGTACAATCAAAGATTTTACCTTCTCAAAGTATTTAACTTCGTAGTCCACTATGTCTGAGGGCAGCTGTTCCACTTCTGACCAGGAGAGGGCAATGCTGTTTTGAGACGACCAGTCTTTCCTGACTACACCCACCAAAGCAGGACCTGAGGATGCAGTCAGAGTGCAAGGATTTCAGCTGTGATTACAAAATAATGAACTTATTAGACTTAGTGACTAACGTATGTATAAGGATCATGTGCCAAAGAGTAATTGGTATAAGGATTGGGAAAAAAACACAAGCAAGACAAATGGCAAGTTTGCAGCAGGACTGAGCCACTCAGTCACCTGTCCAAGAAGCCCAAGGGAATGAAGAAATGAGTGATCTCAGCTATTGCTCGAGCCACTGTAGTGAACTCTAAAGTGAATCCACCGAGCTCAGAGACTTGACTGTAAAACGCATTTTAAAAGTATCTTCAGCAATCACGAAAGAACTATATCAATACTGAACAGAAAAAGTTTCAAAACTCCACACTGGAAAGGAAATCTGAAACACTGCCTGAGAAAAACACATGCTGCTACATGTTACTTCTCCAGTTTGCAGAAGAAAATCTCAAGAATAAACACTTTTGAGAAATGAAAAAACCTCATTGCAGTTTGCAAGATAATTGTTTGTGTATTACAGGAGTACCCAAAAAGAAAGGAGGGCCAAGGAGCAACTATATTACTGTCCAGCTTCATTGTGATGTGCGGCCTGAGAGAATCATTTTTGTTAACCAAACCACTGTTTATCATGTTTGTCATTATTGCCGAATTTGGGGTCGTATTTTGCTAAAGGCAGCTGAGGAGACACAAAATAACCCAGCAGAGATTCAAATATTTACCATCAATTATTCATAAAGCCTTCGCTTGAACAGAATATGATCTGGCAAACTAAAAGATCCAGTCGCTCTGTTGTGGAGCGTGCTGTTTTAGAGATCATTGTCGGAATACAAATTCAAACCCAAACTGATGTCTTAAACTGTCTCAATGCTCAGAGAAGCAGATGACCGACTAAACACAGAAGGCCAAAGGCTGGATGGGGCACTTCAGAAAGGTGAGTGTCTCAGAAGACTTGAGTGCGACTTTCACATCTTGTCAGGAGGCCAAGATTTCTTCGCAGCAGCTCTGTCCAGACACGATGCTTCACAGTCCAGCAGCTCAATGACAACTGTGTCACATTAATCAAAATATTACACTTCTGCATCACACATGTACCACACATGGATATGATCCCAATCACTGGACTGTGCTGTCTATTAAACAGTTTGTAGAGTCACATCACACGTCTGCCATGACACGTCTGTCATTCCAGATAACACGTGTCCTCTCTATCCTGGTGGCAGGTGATGCCTGAGCTGTACAGAGACGCCTGGAGATGTTGTGGGAATATCTCAAGCCTCTGAGTGTGGCCGCCCGCTGCAGTTATTAATAGCAAACAGCAGACACACCAACAAAAATAAACACTGTGTATTGACAGCACACTCGGTGCAAAAGTGCACAGGCAAGGACAAACTCCAGTGAGTTGTGATTGTCATCCATACCGTACCTGAATGTTTTAGCTCAATACTGATCAGTTTAGAGTCATTATTACAAAGTGCATTATAATAAACACGAGTTCCTTCAAACAAATCTCTCAGCAAGTTGTCAAATGTGAAATATTTTATTTTACTTATATTTATATTTATTTTTTAACATTTTATGTAGTCATATCTATTACTTTGATGTTCTCTGTAATTTTGTAAAATTGTAATATTGTATAGGTGGATGCTTCAAATAAGCCAGTTGGCTTTTTGCCTCTTCCTGCGCTGTGATATTAATTTATCTCTGTTATGTTTGTTTATTTTTATTTTATTGTTTGAATTGTGCAAAATAAATAAACTAAACTAAACTAAATATGACAGGTAGCTGGAAGTATTTCAGATTTAGCAGTGGATATTTTATTGTTTATGTCTGATTGATGTGTGAACACATGGCCAATACAATGTGAACACTGTAATCCTTAACAAAACTAATTACATTTGCACAGTACTGCATCAAATAATTATTTTCACTGATTCATCTGCTGATTATTTTCTCTGTTAATCGATTAATGTATGGTTTAGAAAATGTCACATACTGGTAAAACAAATTACTTGTGTTCTCTATTTAACAGCACAAAGTAGAAACATATTCAACTGACTATCTCATACAGCAAAGATATGGAGCAACAACTCTTTCTCTGTAATATTTAGCTTATTTTACTTAAACAATTACTAATGAGATTTTCAAAATAGAAGGATTAATTGTCCGTCGACCGTTTTAACTAAAATTTCAGCTTTAGCACACAGTACTGACAGAAATATCTGTTGTTATCCACTGTAAAAATGGAAGTATATGCAAGCAAAGGCACGCACAAAACCTGAGGCGAAGTTATCTGAAGAGGAACAGCTACACAATACATATCGCTCTATGTACGACCAGCAGAGATGTCTGAATCTGTCCAAAGTCACGTTTTGTCACTCTTCAGTTTGTAATAAAAAAACAAAAGTTCCACATAGATCACAAGTATGTTTGTTATGGCTTATTGCTAGTTTTACAAGCATTTAAAACCATGAAAGGATTCCTTGCATAGAATCCTCAAAATCATGCATTAACTGCATTAAATGCATCATGCATTTAAATCAATAAATGAAAGTGTAACTATATGGGCTTGTGATATTAATTAATCAGTCAAAACATATTAAAGCAAGAATGATGTCCATGAATTTCATGTTTTAATCGGAAATGATGTTTTTCAGTTGGCACCAGTGAAACCAGATAAATATGCATAACCCACTTATGGGATAAAAATGTCCATGAAAATCACATTACTAGAGGGGATTTCTTTTTCAGCATATGGTATAATGTTATGTATCTATCACCATGCATGTATGTGTGTGTGTGTGTGTGTGTGTGTGTGTGTGTGTGTGTGCTTGAGCAGTGGGGTTTTCTGTGCATGGATATTTTGTGAGAAACTCTCTAAAAACCCTCTGAACTCTTACGCAAGAAGCTATTTTAGGTGCAGGATAAATCAATCTGTTGGTTAGAAACCTAATGCTATGTATGAGCGGCTCAAAGAAAACAGTTGCAATCAATACAGTTTGATCACGATTCACACGTCAAAAGCGGATTGAGAACGAATGAACTCTATAGATGGTTTATTGGCAACATCTGAAAATAGGTTAACCCTCATCTATAGATGAAGAAAGGGGGGAGGGGTAGAAGACAGAAAGAGTTAACAGGGAGAGCTGTAAAGAAATCCCACGAGGTTGCATCCCACCAGCATCTGAGTATATAAATAGACGTCAGCCTTATTCCCACAGCAAAGGAGATGAAAACGGAAAGGGAATCCACTGGGGGAAAGGGGAAGAGAACAAAGTAAAACAGAGAAAATCTCCTGGATCAGGACACCGCAAAACATTGGGAAATGTTCACACATGGATTCAGCATGTGTGACCTTTGCTTGACTCTTGTTATTGTTTTGTAAAGGAAAAAATGTTGATGAAAACTAGATTAAACATTCACATGTGAGATAGACTTGAGTATAAACCTCTCCTCAGGACCCTTTTACCCAAATGTTTTAACTTGTCACCAGCCCATAGAAAGACATGCATACAGCACACCAGTCACATTAACATTTACAGTATACTATATATGTACATTTAGACATCGTGTTCTAATAGTGTGAAACACTTATACGCTTGTAAGGGTTATAAAAAGCAAACGTTCACGTGCAAGAACTATCTAGAAATCCTGGTTCTTAATCTCAAAACATTGCTGAAAGACAAACATGATAAACCAGCCCAACAATGTTATGCACTGTTAAATAGAGTAAAAATATGCTCAGAACACACTTTGGGAATCCTCCTGAAAAGTTGCAACTGTCGGTCTTCGCCTTGTACTGGCATTGACGGCTTGTGGTTTCTAGATTGTTGTATAAGAAGAAAGATGAGGGTAATCCATTAGGAAAACAGCCCTAATTGATTGACAGTGCCAACAGTGCCAGACAGCGCAAAAACAAACATTTATGCCATGGAGAGGCATAGATGTTAAAAAAAAGTGCCAACAGCATGCTCTAAGGTGCTCTACTGTTTGACAATCCTAAAATGATGTCATGGTGATGAAGTCACTGTTCATGTGAAGCTGTAATCAAACTATGTACCACAGAAATGCACACTCATGCACACTCATAAACGTGAAGTGACAACTCACTGATCGTTCAAACCTTTGCTATTGTCAAATATTACCAATAATGAGTCCGCTGACAATAAAAAACTTATTACTAATACTACTGATCTGTAGTAACAGTAGCAGAGCAATAGAGCCTCGAATTAACTGGAAGACAATGAGCACAACTCCGTTGAGATTTCACCATTTAAACCGGCAGCTATTCGATTTTGATTATCTCAGAATCAATGCATCATTAAATCATTTTGCGAATGATTTGATTCGATGTAATTCAATTAATTTAGATTCTTCCAGGCTTCACAAATATAAAACGTGTGCCACAACCAAAACACATGAAAACTCCACAAGTGTAATCTTTTTTTTCCAAACTTTCAAAGGCTCAACAGCGGAATTTTCAGCCTCTACTAGTCTAGGACCCAATCTTTTATCTTACATGAGCATTACTTTTAACACGGAGTGAGTCTATCTTTGTGGTCGTCTCTCTGCTCCTGTCACAGGAGCGCTTTGTTCCTCTGTGCAGCAAACACCTCAGACATGTTTGCACTGATTTCTCTCTGCCTCGTCACAGAATGCTGCAGTGAACTTTGTGGGAGGAATCGTCAGTGAGAAACGCTTCGCTGAGCAATAACTACAGTGTTTTTGAGTGGAGTGCAGTTCGCTGTTCGTAAACACAGCGATCATCCTGCTCACACTGCTGTGCGTTGCTGCCTTGAGAGGCTTTAGGACAACAGCTGCTGACCTTCATCAGCTTCAACAAGCCTCCTGCTTTACAGAGTGAAATAAAGTGTGGAGGAGAGTGCTCACAAAGAGGCATGCCAGATGATTAAATGTGTCTTCTGAGAATCTGTGACTAAATAAATATTGCTCAGCTCTCACTGCTACAAAACTGAATGATAACTCCAGTGTATCATATCGTCGACAAAGGCAATAAACAGTCCACTCTGTTCAAAGATAGAGCGATCATACGTATGGCTAAACTGGGCATTATAACTTATCAAGGTTAGACAAGCACACAGGCATTAGGGAAGAGAAGGTTTAGCATAATTAAAAGAATAATGAGACATTAATATGCAATTTACAAACAGATAGCATGCCAACAGAAAATAAATGGTGCCCCCTCCTTCACACACACAAAAAAAATCTGTTAATTGCTATTTCTGCTTTTGATTGGTTATCATTCCATCATTGACATAATATCACAATCAATTACGTGAATCATCTTTCAGCAACTGCGTTAATTGGCAATGAGCCTGTCCATCCAAAGTCCATCCAAACAAAAGTTTAGACAGATTTACAACAAGCCTCTGTCCCAGCTCAACGAGCATCTACCTCATCTGAACTTATAGTACGTTTTTGAGTGCTTGACGAATGCTTTGCATTTAACAACCATCTAATATTGGTCTGTTATTACATGGCCTTATCAAGAGGCTTCTTGAAAGATTTTCCTCTATGTACAGCTAAAATATATATACATTTTAAATACCACATGCATGCTACCTGTTCAATTACATGTGTGGGAGATAAGCACGTGTGATGCTATGAATTACCGGTGGACTTATGTAAACATTTCAGTCCAATGAACTACAAAAAATGATCCCTGTGTGTGGGAGACAGAAAAACGAGAGTGAGCACAGGGAAGAGCTGGGAATGACTAACGGACCATGTGCAAAGCTGTAGGTGGTACACATGGGTGAAGCAAATGTGTGTGCGAATGTCATATGTGTATGGATTTGTTTGCCTGCTTGTTTGCATGCTTGCCTGGCTGTGTGTGCATTCAGTGTGTCTACCTAGGAGAGGCAGTTTGACAAGTTAATCCATTCTAAATGTCCTAATGAAAACATCCCCACAGGCTTCTTCTCATCCTCGACAGAGATTATTTTGCATTACAACTTCCTCTCATCAGTCGAGCTGCTTTTGCCAGAGAGATGCGTGTGAAGTGTCACAAACACACCTGGCATCCATGGTATGATGACAGCCTATCAGCAAAACATTTCTAAAAATCAAACTTTGAATATTGATTCGTTTTCACTGTATACTATACAGCCACAATAAATGACTGTTGAAGTAAATTGACTGAATTGTTGAATTAACTTCTCTTGAATGACGGCGATATAATCATGAAGACCTTAGCAACCATACACTCCATATTACCTGAGAAACTGAGAGAAGCAGAAACCCAAATATACTAAATCCTGCAAAGAAGAGGCAATAAACACAAAAGGGTTGATAACTTGATAGAAAGAAAATGGTTGTATTTTTTAATTTAACAAAGTCTGGTGCTGGTCCACCACTTTGGTCCAGACTGAAATATAACTACTCAATTGACTGCCATTACATTTGGTATGTCCATTCATGTCACCCCTCAGGATGAATCTTACCCACTTTGGTGATCCCCTGACTTTTCCTCTAGCGCCACCATCAGGTCAAAATTTTATTTTGGCCAATAATTCTATTTACTTCTAAATAACTGCAAACTAAAAACTGCAAAACATTCAACCGTAGCTATATTTTATGCATTGCGCTAATTAGCAAAAGTTTGCATGCTAAGGTGCTAAACTAAAATAGTGAACATGGTTATTAAAATTAAACTTGCTAAACACCAGAATGCATCGACAGAACTCCAAGTCTTGTTTAAATAGCAAACAGCACCATTCTGATCAAGGTACCACAAAACTGAGACTGAGAATTCAGACCAGATGAGACTTTGTTCCTGCCATCTATTGTACACATACAGTAATTGGACAAACAGCCATCTGTAAGCCTACAGATTGGCTGTAATTGTAGACTAAACTTTCAGCTTGTTGTCTCAAAAACACAAATAGTGGAAAATAAGATAAACTGTTGTATGATATGTATGTTTTGTTGCACTTCCTTTTAGTCTGCAGAATACAAATGACAAACTGCAACAATCTTACTGCTAAAATCATGGCAGCCTATTATCACACACAAAGACAATTTTTTAGTCTGTCTTGTTGTCATCAGAAATTCCTGGCTTGCTAGAAAATGTGCACATACATCCCAGTACAATTTATTAATCCACTCCCTTTCCTTCTTTCATTTCAACCTTCTCCATCAATCATGCCATCAATATTCTTGCCCTTAAAATATCAGGTTCAGGATCCAGTCGTCACTAGAACATTCAGGTCTCTTATTTTTCCCAATTCAAGCCAAAGAAAGTGCTTCCTTGAGGACATCTATCAGTAGTTGATCTCAGGTCAGCCGGATATTGCTAATTAGGACTATAGGTTCAGGTCATAATGGCTCCGTCAGCTATTCAAGGGTCAGAGTTGTGCTTCACTTTTTGACACATTAAGCTGGACGGAAAGACAAAGACTGTGGAAAAAGACACAGGGTTTTCAGGAGGGGGAAAGGCAAATCTAGCTGCAGAATAAATAAACGTTCCTGCTACTACAGCATAAATATCTCAATCTGCTCCCATGCAAACACAGTATTTATGAGCTAAAAATCTGATATTATGTAACTACAGCATCTGCATACACAGTATGTCAAGCATAAGCATGCATATTTAACCTATATTAATATTTTAGAGCAAAATATGGCTAGTTGAATGTTAACTCTCAACAATCTGTCCACCAGAAGGTCAACAAATGGAATACATAAACTGCAGATGTCTTGTAAACAAAACATTTCTTTTTTTAGGAACAATTAAGTCAACAGCGTTCTATAGCTACTGTGCACCAAAGTTGCTGAATTCAACTCAAAGCCTTGAGATACAGTTTAATTGATCAAACACAGAGGACAGTCATATTACCAGTAATCACAAGTAAGAGACTAAGCATTCAACCTAAACTAGCCCCACACATCCAGTCCACATTTAATCCGACAAATGCCCAAAAAGGTAAAATGTGGACTATTTTTTCACATCCTATTATAAATCAATTTAGTATTTTTGGGCAACACCTTGTTAATGCTCATGTGAGTTAGGTAGTTAGGTGTACAAGGTATTTTTGTATTGCAGCAAGATAAACCTGTGAAGAAGTAACCTGCTCGTTTGTAAACTATTTTTTATCGGTTTTGCTTGGCTCCCTGCCATCCCACCGGCTGAATGGTCCACTGGGAAAATTCCCACCTTTCCAGACGGCCATTTTGCCCGTGCCAGCAGGATTAACATGATGAATGTGTCGCAATATTTTGTAGCCTACCATGTACTATTTCAGCCCTGCAAACTGTTTTTAAATCGATTTCAATTGTTAAAGAATTCATGGCCACAACTAACAACTGTTTTCATTATTAGTCTTTTAAATATGTTTTAAAGTTATACTTGAATCAGAAAATAATGTTAAAATAAGACCGTGGAGCCCATTGTGAGGTCTCTGATTTGTTTTTTGCGCTACCACCGGTCCAGAACCCAAGGTATTTCAATCACAGTGATGAGAAACAGAAATGCTTGGCATTATTGCTTAGTAAATGACTGTCTAAAATGTTTGCAATTAATCGTCTGTTGATGGATTAATCCATTAATTAGCTCTCTGTTTAATCTGTTTACTCATGAAATTAGTAATAAATTGTAAATCTTATCCAAGTCAAGAATATCAACATAATTTAATTCTGTGTGAGGTACATTTGCTTGTCATCATTGCCACCGCTGGATTTGAAGACAGTGCATCAAACAGAACTGCAAAGTAGCACTGAAGTGAACAAAAGCTCTGCAACTCACCAGCTTGGTGTGTATTGACGGTAACATTCGCCAGCGAGCGTGCAGACACCCCCAGCCCAGAAACGCCGTTTGCCGCCTCTACATGGAAGGTGTAGTTAGCGTGCGTCGCAAAATCTAATATTGCCACAGAGGTACCAGTCAGACTAAGCGGCCGTGGGATGAACCGCAGGTCTGGCTCACATGGCTCACACTGTGTCACACCACTGTCACCGTCTCTTCCATCACAGCGCTGGCACAGGATGTTGTATGTGATGTCCTTCCTGCCTCCTGTGTCGCTGGGAGGTATCCACTGCAAGAAGAGAGCCGTGTCATTGATCAATGAGACCAGGTTCCTGGGAGCCGAAGGAGGCCCTGGAGGGAAAGAAAAGGCAATCAGAGAGAGATTACGCATTGATAACGCACTTTATCACGTATTGTGCAAATATATGTACAATACGTGTGCAAACACATGTAGAGGGGTTTGGTTATTGCCTGATTGAATAGAGTCAACCAAAACACATGATTTATAATCAATGGTGCCATTTTAGATTCTTTAGACCTCTTGGGAGATCCACTAAGTGTGTCTACGGTTTAACAAAAAATTATGAAATAAGCAGCAATAACACCGTACTTGTGGAATACTACTGTGCAAAAATGCAGGTTTGTATGCAAGAGTCAGTATTAAGTATAACAGCAAATACACCACTCATCTGACCTAAAGTGAATGAAGCTTAATTGGGCACATGATCACCAAAATCTGTCAATTAAAGGACCTTAAGCAGCAAGAATGTGAATCTGTCATGTGATGTGTGTGCGATGTGCGTATAAGTGTGTGTGGGTAGATGGTTGGTTTTCAATCTATTTTGCAGTATTTTATTCTAACAGCCTGTGTATCAATTTCTTGGATAGTACACAGATCTGATGTTTTTCCAATTTTCAAAACTCTGCAATGTCTGGTTTGGCAAAGTGACCAGAACTGAAGTTCGTGTGAGTGAGTGAGTGTGTCTTTAAATATGTGTTAGTTAGTATGGGTGGTAAGCTTTCAGAGTGCCCTAAGTGTTTAATTCCAGCATGCTACTTGTCAATTACATGGATGCTACTTTATGTCTATAAATGAGGTACATCATAATTGATTTTTTCAAAATTTAAATACGGAGGCTTATAGTTATGGAGGCATAGATCTAAATTTAGCTCAATCATCTTGCTAACATAAAAAAGTGCAAATAGATTGGGGAGGGATGGGATGACCAAAATAAATTACAGACATGCAAACAGGAACTAAGAATGACCCAGCTGAAAAAAGAGAGTTTTAGTAACTGCTTTACTGACTTGTACAAGCCATGGTGGAGGAGTCTTTGATAGCTCTGTAGAAGCCTTTGTCGCAGTGACAGATGGTGGCGGCCTGGTCATGGCTGGAGCTATGTGGAGGACACTTGGAGCATTCAGTGTTCCCAGCATATGCTTTGAAGAAGCCAGGCTTACAAGCTGGAGAAAAAGAGAGGTTGCAGGAAGACGCCAGTCACACAAGTTCAATGTTCATCTTGCAATTGCATTTACATCAACACACACACATTTAATTACATGTTCAGCTGCTTCTCTCCTCACCTGTGGTCTGACATACTATTGGAGATGCACCGATACTGATATCGGTCCATTCAAATAGCTTGATTGGGTATCAGTGACAATGGGCCGATCTGGTATCGGATACCATTATTTTGATAAATAACAATTCAGTTAATTTCGATCTATATGTTTACTTGTGACATTGTGTTTCACAAAGTTAGGAAAGCATTGTTTAAGTCAAGCCTGATGCCTGTTGCTGTACACATAAAAGAATGATCCCAGTCACTTCCACACAGTGGAATTATTAATTAAACGCTGGTATTGGATCGGTACACAGTATCGGCCAATAGCCAAAGCCCGGGTATCGTAATCGGGACTGAAACATTTAGATCAGTGGATCTAGGTACAATGGATCACTGTTATCTTATCTGCCCCATGCTTAAGGTGCTGTTCATTGTCCAGTCTAACAAACGGCAAACCCCTGTAAGGCCCCATTTCTCCCACAGCACCACATCTTCTTTTTTTTTCATTGTGGTCTAGGCATTTCCGTTAACGTTAGGTGTTTTAGTTGTTGTATAAAAATAGGCTGAACAGGAAAAGGTTGCTTATGTCAGGCTCCCTGTTACGATCCAAAAGTCGTCAAGAATGTCAGGAACATTACCTAAAAAAAGTGTCCAGTGAAAGGCAATGGACTGGAGCTGGTGACAATACTACGAAAGGCCCGTCCTCGCCTCAGCCTCCAGATACTGTATTCACCAAGTTGTGGAAAATACTCTGGAGCCCCACAAAGGAAAGTTGGTATTGTTTGTCTGGCATGTTAAAAAAAAGCTATTAACATACAAATAATGTATTATGAAAATGCAATTATAGTCTGCTTTCAGACTAAAACCTCCATCCACTTAACTGGTCCATTCTACTGACCTAAGTATTCTGCAGTTTTCCGCCCTTACCCCGGTTTACTTTCCGACCTCATTACTTCCTCCAGTTCTCTCCTGTTTGACCTTTCCATTTATTTTTTTTCCCATCTATTCAACCAACTCTCCTTTCCTTATCTCTCCAATTTTTTTTTAACTGTTTTGCTCTGCCACACATCTCACCCTTTCTTTGATTTTTTTATTTCCATTTTTCTTCCAATATTTTTCCTTTTCCCATCCATCCTCCTGCTGTCCTCTGCTTCGCTCTTTCCCTCAAGGCTTATCAGAAGATGACAAAACCATTGCAGATTGCCTCCTTCTCCCCAGACTTATCTCAGCAGACACAAATAAAACACTAACAGTGTGATTATATAATATTCTGGGAATCTGGAGATCATTTTTGCAGAGTGATTTGTATGAGAATATATGTGTGGGTAGATTTTATAATTTCAGCATTCTAATAATTTCCCCACAATACCTACAAGTAGGGAGCCACATTTGTTTACTTTCTTCCTCGCATCATCAGAGACAAAGACCATATAACATAAGTCTGTTGTTGTATGATGCATTATCACCACTATAATCCTTCTGTTGATACAAGCGCTTTCTATTATACAGAGATAAGTTTCATACTATATGTCGCATGAGCGATGTCCAGCCGCTACCCAGTATCTGGGTACTCCTTGTAAGAAATGATTGTTAGTGCATTGACTATCCTGGTAAATTGAAAGGAAATTAAATGAAATTGCTCCTTCTCCTTATATTCATGTAGTAATGGAGATTAAAATTCAGTAGTTTTAGGTACACTAAATCCCTCAGATTATAAAGCGGACCAACTGATGCAGTATCTCTAGCATCTACATGTTTGTCAGCTTAGGAGACCTGTGGGAGAGTACAGGTTGAATGAGGATAAGACTTCCTACCTCAGGCTAGACTGTTGTTACGTGAGTCTACCCGAGGCTAGAAACTTGTTAGAGTGCCATCACCAGCTCAGTTGTTCATTCGGTAGATAATACAATTCACTCTCAATTCACTGTGTAGAGACCACCTGTAGAAGAGCAGCCTGTCACACCAGCCTGGAATATACTATGTTGAGAAAAGACAAGTCTTGAATACGTCTCCCCTTCTTCCCAATCAGAGGTCCATCAGAGATTGATCTTGTTGAGCTTTGACCATCAAAATATTTCACCAATGATGCATAGTGAGTGGAATGAATCTCATCTCTTAGCAATCTAAAACTATATCATGTTATCGCTGTCAATATAACTGTAACCCCTCGACTGTCCATGGAAAATACCATGTTTTGATTGGCTTTCACGTGTTGATGAATTATAAAGACACCTGAAGCTAAAAAAATATGTAAAAATTGCCATCGTCTTTTCTTTTTGTTTGACGGAAAGATTTATGAATGCTTCTTTATGAATGCTTCTTTTCACCGCAGTACACCAGTAAGTTTAAGCACCAATTCTGGCTTCACCTCACCACCAGATTTAGAGCTACAACTAAAAATGATCTGTTGTAGATGAATCTGTTGATAATTATTTGTATTCATTTGGTGTATGAAATGTTAAGTTCTGAATGCCTGAGCTGCTGACATCTTAAAATTGCCCATTTGGTCCAACAAACAGTACAAAACTAAAAAAAATATTCAACTTAAATCAAGCAAATCCACACATTTGAGAAGATGACACCAGCAAATATTTGACATTTTTGATTGTAACATTTCAACAATTATTGGATTATCAAAGTAATTTCCAATTGATTTTCTGTTGCATGACTAATCGATTAATGGACTAATTGTTGATCCATTTGAATTTGCTTTCTTTACAGCTAATTTGTAGTCTGTCTATTTTACATATACAGTATATCTTAAAACTTGGTGGAAAAAGGTCATTACAGTATTAAATCAAACAAAGTTCAGTGGTTTTGACTGAGAGGACGAATGAGAGATGACAAGCAAGGTAGAGTGAAAATGAAATATGCAAGAAGTAAAGAGATACAAGGAAAAAACAATCTGCATAAACAGGTGGACATAATTGAGTACAAAGATATGTAAAATGGATGAGATGAAATACTGACACACAGACAGATATCCTCGCCAAAATCGCATTGCTGCTTAGCTCCTAATGGGAAGAGTAATGTGTCACCCAGCTTCCAATTTTTGAGGCACCTCAGTCACTTGGATATTACTTTCCTCCTATGTTGAGCTCCTGCCAAAGGCAACAAACACACAGATTCATTTGAATTTCCAGCTGCTCCATGCTCTACGGTGTTTGCTGGCAAGATCACCACCAAAAAGCAATTACAATACTCATAGCACTATTTCTATCAAAAAGTTTGAAAACACCCCCCCACCACCCCCCAACATGTGTGCACACACACCGGCACATAATGAGATCCAATTTGTACCCTATCAGCTGTTTGGCTTTTCGTCATGGAACACATTGTTATTCAAGGAGCAATATTGGCACAAAATAGGTATTCCTATTCAGAGCAAATACTGCTGTCGACAGATAACATACAACAATGAAGCAGACAGAGGTACGTTTTCACCAGTTAATAGCATCAGGGCCGAAACCAATGATTCTTTTTTTTAATTATCAATTATTCTGCAAATTATTTTGTTGATTAATCAATTAATCATTTGGAGTATTACATGTCAGAAAATAGTAAAACATGTACATTTTAATTTTTACACTGCCCGAGGAGATGTCGTTTTTTATTTATTAATTTATTCAACAGTCCAAAAATTCCAAAGATGTTAAATTTACTTTCGTATAAAGACAAAGAAAATCAGCAAAGCCTCACATTTGAAAAGCAGGGAAAAGTGAATGTTTGGCACTTTTGCTTGAAACATTACTAAAATGATTAATGGAATTAATAAAGACATGTTTTTCGTTTTAAATGAATCAACTAATTGACTAGTTGTAGCTGCTTTAAATAACTTCAGTCTTTTTTTGACGAGATTGATGTTACCAGTCTTGATGATACATGATAACTTTTTTTACATTAAGATATGAGATAAGATATACTTTATTGTCCTGCAAGGAAATTTGTCTTGGGCTCCAATGTGAAAACCTGAGTCACATTCCATGTATTCGTACGCATACATGGCCAATAAAGCTGATTCTGATTCTGATTCTGAAGCCGCTACATCACACAAAACACTTGCCAGCGTCACAATCCACATGCACGCATACCACACAGATCCAAAAATACACTCATGCATAAACATGCTTAAATACACATACCGTCAATAGTTACTTTATCCTGCAATTATTATTTTGCCCACTTGGAGGCAGTGCAACAAGATCTACGTTATATTATCAACTCTACACACAGCTCTGTATTGGTCTCCACCAACTAGACTACTAAGGGGAGTATGTGGCTCTTTAGCTGCTAAATGCTCCGCTACTTTTACCAGTAGTCGCTAACTTTGTCTGAGTGGTGATGGCAGTGTATAGTGGGTTTCTAGAGTGTTTTCGCCTAAAGCAGCTGTCTGCCTGCTAAAAACATTGCTAATAAGAGCAGTGAGTGAATCAAAACAGTAAAGTTGCAGACTGGAAAACAAAAACAATGACCTACAAGATGCTGTGAAGCTTTGTCGAGCTAAGGCGGAACTGCAGCGAAATTCTCTCTGGGTTCATCACTACAGGTGATCGCTTTTAAAATGCACAGTATTTTGATCCTTAAAAATTTTGATCAGAGCAGCTTAAAAAATACACTTTTCTAAACACCTTGCAGTGATTAAACTTTGGCATATAGGTCAACAGTAGCACTTAAGAATGTGAGAAATTTGAGTTTAAATAGATATCCTACAGGGGGCAAAGGAAGTTCATCAACTGCACATTTGCAGGAATTAAAGACATGCCAACCAAGAGATTTTGAGTTGTTTGGGTGTGTAGAATTGGAAGTTTTCTCTTGGCTTTACATTGTCAGAAACAGATGGAGCCAGATACTATGTTTACCCTGGACTCTCAGCTTTGATATGCAGATGGGAAGTTCACAGAGAATGAGTGATGCTCTAGTCTGGCTGAGCTGCGTTAGAGGCGAGAGTAAACACAGTCCATACTGGACAGAGGAGGGGAGCAGTGGCTCAGATACAGCTAAGAGAATGTATTGATTTCATCATTTCCTATTCCACTTTACCTGAATTCAAGGTCACTAGGTTGTACTTTCCCTGCCTGATCAATCCTGTGTCTTGAGACAGCAGAGGTCATCAGTGAGCAAGCTAAGTTTTGGCGATTTCTGGAGAACTCTGACACGGATGGGTCAAAAGGACAAAGAGAAAAGGGAAAACACTAATGGACTTTGTAGTGTGTGATTCTGAAAATCATTCATCTTTACAGTAAGAAGAGAAACTGATATGTGTTTGTATTGACTTCATAAAAAGTACGGGAGGTGTTAGCTGCCAAACTGATCAACTAAAAAGGTTTTGCTCAAACCAAAATATTTGAATATAGAAGATGTTTTAGTTATTGCATAATCAGTTAGCTTAGTGGTAGGTTTTTGGTTATGTCTACATATTCATTCTGATTCAAATGAAATTCAAAAAGACGTCTCTATTAGCTTCCCCCACAATTCACTGCCTCCTGTTGAATATAATTGTGTGACGAAAGGATGTGGAACAAATAGCGTTAGCACCATGATGTTGTCTTATCTAGGTCATGAGATAACCAGCCTATCTCTGAGTAATCCTCTTGTGGCTGAGACTGAATGAAAGGAATAGAATAATAAAACACTCGATTGAGATGTCAAAACAGTCTGGCAGAATGCTATTGGGGTGGAAAGCAGGGTTTGATAAGCGCTGATGCCTTTGTTTAGGCAGCTGGGAGGGAAAGATGGACGTGTTCGCGCAGAGCTCTGCTTATATTTGAGAGCGCTGGGGTTTTCCCTATTCTCTCTCACACTCTCTCGCTCTCTCTCTCCCTCTTTTGCTCTTTCCCCATGCTGCCTCTCAGACAGCTTTGATCACAGTACCCTTTGAAGCAGTGTTCCAAAATGAAAACGAGGAGAAAGCAGAAGTCACCGCAAGTTCATGCCTAAACTTCCTGAACTACTTGCAAAGTGCACATCTTCATTACAGCACAAGCTCTGCAGGAACTATGCAAAATATTCATTCAAGCCATAAATCATTAATTGCAAGGCCATAATGCTTTGCTACTATCGATCACCTCTTCTAAGCTAATGTTAATGAGTTCAAAGATGCAGTTTGAGAATGGCACAGCAGATCAAACTCGATAGAACCCGACTGTAACCAATAGAGCAGTATCTCTGGCTTCCTTTACCCAAGATGCTACAACAGTATTTCAGAGAAGGGTGAATCGAAAAAGGAACAACCATTTTGGGAAATATGCTTGTTTTCTTTTTAGACATAGTGAGACAATAAGTTTATGTCCAGTGCAGAGATAACTTTGGGAAATGTTTAGCAGACACAAAGACTGGACCGCAGAGGAAACTGCTGGTCTAGCTTCGTCAAAACTGAATACTGTTGGCCTCATAACAGTTTTTATGTATCATTTACTTGTTGTGTTTCGCTGATATGCTGTACATGCAGTAAGTATATGTGTAAGTGAGTAATGCATTACCATAACAGAGACTGTAATGTAGTGACTGGCTACATCAATCACATAGGTAATTGTGTACAACTCACTAATTTATCTTAATTAATACCAGTATGGCCGTTGCATGTGATGACATGCCCTCTGAACTAAACTTTAGGTGCATTTACTCAGGTCAGCTCATGGTGTCTGCCGAAACTGATTTCTAAACCACACATTATATATCTGTATAACTCACCTCATTAAAATCATTTTCATGTAAGTAAACTTGAGGCCAGGGATTGCCTGCCTTGACTGAATAAATATACAGTATATGGATGCGGAAACACAGACGTCATGGACGATACCTGATCAATAAAGTCAGTATCACCGTAGATACTGATCCGGCATATTGGATCGAGCATCCCTAGTATGTACTGTACGTATATTCACATACAGTATTATTGTGTAGCATTAAATTCTTGGGATTATATTACAATTATTTTACTGCTGACAAAACAAATTGTGTGACTGATGACTATGATAGGAGCTGTGTACTGTTAGTCATTATAAATTATCCAGCTAGCTTTACGAGGTTAGAATCAAGACTAGAGTGGCAATACTACTTGCCGTCTTGGAGATAACGAATACCAAGAGTATTTGTGAAAAATATTTGTGTTGGACAATCATCCTCAAATCTCCTTGAAATCAGTTCCAGTTGGGCAACAGGATGATATATGCTGTGAGACGATAACGATCTGTCAACTGTCGGACTTTTTGCTGTAGCGTTATTACTTTGATAGCTGTCCTTTATATCTCTGGTTGTTGTATTCGACCATTGTGGACTGTGTTGCAAATCAACAGCAGAACTGGTTTATTGGCAATATTAGATCTGTACATGATTTTTACATAAATGTGATACAATAACTTGTTCAGCTGCTTATTTTCCTGGATTACTTGAAAACAAACATTCCTATCTGGTTGTTTAATCCATGAGCAGTCTCTAAATAGGTTTTAATTAATATATATATATATATATATATTTCAATATTGCAACATAAAATCTCCTACTGTCAACTTGAGGTGTCTGACAACTTAGCTTTGTCAATTCAAAGAACGTGCAGTACATATGAGTGAATAAATAGACAAGCATACATTGTTTTCCAAGTGTCCAGTGGGTTCCTGCTACATGAGTTACCGACCCGTTCATTGTAGCGGCTGTCAAGATCCCCTAGACACTGTTGCAGCTACAGTACAATCGAGAGCAACTACTGTCAAAGGGGAGGAACAGGGAGAATATAAATGCAGGACATATACGAGGGACACCATGAGAGTGCTGGTCCTAAGCTGCCGTCTCATCAGTAATCTCTCCTGACAGGCTTCTGTGTTGTTTAACTACATCTCTGAGATGATTGAGAACAAGAGAGACAAAGGATAAATACGAAGCACGGAAAAGAGCAGGAGAATTACCCCCGCAGAGCGAATGAAGGAGATACAACAGCCTGCCCTACATATCAACTGTGCTAATGACTGTTGGAGTTCTCACTGTAATAACCTGAGTAACCATATCACCACAGGGGTACATGCATTTCACCCCAACCAGCTGAGACTTCTGTAAGTCGGCAAAATGTAGCAAGTAACAGGAGGTGCACTTAAATTGTAATCATGGAGTGTGGCTCCATTTACCTGCCTTAATTACAACAGCAAGTCTGAGCTTCGTAAATTAAAGAGCGGGTTGGGGGAGTTTAAAAAAAGACTATAGGTGCAAGCTAAATTAGCTGTGAAACTAACAAATGAAGGCAATTAGCCAGCTAGCCCCCAGTCTGTCTGCATAGTCTAATTGGGAAACCAGGCCAAAGACTATCTGGAACAACTCAACAGTTTCTTTAACATTTTCTTAATCCGTTTTGCTGACGAAAGGCCATATTTTAATAATGCTGATACAACTAATTAGAGAAGAGGCATCCTAAAAAAAGCCTTTCACATAAACTTTGTGGTATTTATCAAAGTTGTTAGATTGTTAGTGTTTATGTAAATGCTATGTGGGTGAATGTTTGCATTTATCTACCACAGCATGATATGTATCAAGACAACAACTGACATATAAACAGCAGAAAGCCAAAACAGCTTGATATTTAAAAAAAGACTTTCCCATTTGTACCAAATAATTGAAATAGTCCAGAAGGTTCCTCATAAGAGCCATTTTGAAATGTCAAATGAAAATACTCAGTGACATACACTAATCTCTTCTTATCCACATTGTTTAGGGTCTCATAGCAGAAAAGGATGGTGATGAGACACAGCAGCAAGAGTGAGAATGAAAAGGGAGAAATGAAAACAGAGCAAATAAAGGGACACGGAGGGAGAAAGGAGGGCATGTAAGTGAAGCAAAACAGAGTGGACAAGAGAGGAGAGAAAATGATGAGAGGCAGGGGGTGGAGCTGTGAAGAGATGACGAACGATTGAGAGGATCAGACAAGGATGCAGGATCTTAGAATGAGAGGAGGGAATAGCAGTTCTGTAAACTCAAACTGCTGCAGATGAGTGGGGAGGCCCTGGAGATCTGTTTTTGCAATGCCTTCTCATCTCGTCTCCCCATTTTCTCTCTCACCATTTGATTCATTCTCTGTATTTCCAGCTTTAGTTCACTGTTGTGCTCTAAAATGAGTAGAAACCCAAACACACTCCTTACCCCGGCAGCGGCCATCCATCTCCTCGTGGCCAATACTACAGACACAGCGGCCCAGGGGTACCAGCCAGTCTCCATCAGCACCACAGTACAATTTGGGTGTGTCCCTCTCTTCTGCATTCTCCACACATGCGCCCCTTACTTCCACCAGAGAGGATGAGTCCATATGTGGCACCGTGTCAGGAAATGCTGCCAGGTTCCTTAAAGTCGACGGGCAGCGTTTGTAGAACACCTTAGAAGAAGGAAAAACAGGAAATTGAAGTACTGCCAGTCTTGTGAAAGAAATAGAATTGACAAGTTCATAACTGCATTTCATGCAAACATAAGTTGCACCGCCTCTGTTCACTGACCTTGACAGACACGAGGGCAATACAAGCTCCCACATCCTGGAAGGCCAAGTAGAAGCCCCTCCGTGTCACCGGTCCCACCTCCCTGACCTCGGTATTGAGGCGGAGAACCCGATCTCCAAGATCTGTCTGTGTAAAACTCTCATCTGCTGCTATGGTGTCCACCTTGAAGCCAACAACAAACACCTCATTAGCAAAGTTGTTACTGAATCATACCAGTAGCACAACAGGGAACTTTTTTCCATGATGCGGCTCCCATAACCAACCTTGGCATAGTCAGTAGGCCTGAACCGTGTCCCTGCAGAGAGCGGTTCTTCGGTCTGCAGGTAAAAGAGGTTGAAGGTTTCCTTACAGGTGCCAGACACCCAAGGAATGGAGTTGCAGTCTCTCAGTGTGAAACGCAGCTCCACATATACCTGAGTTAAAATATAGATTAATTAATAAATCATCCCAAGCTCATTTAACATCTCAAATATAGGCCTATTAAACATTTTGCCGTCAGCTCTACCTATTGCTTGACCAATAGTAGGCTTTTGTTTACATGTTATACAAAAATCAGTTCGGTGCAAGCATCAGAACAATTAATGAATCAATAGAAAGTAATTCAAATAGTAAAAAAAAGACAACACAAAACTACAAACAAGTAATAGTAAAAAGAGTAAAATACAACCCACGAAAAAATGTATAAGTCATTCAAAAATCTCACAAGACAATAGTAGCACAACCAGGCTACTGCTTTCTTGTCTTGTCACTTGTCTTCTCACTAGCAGTAGTTAGTGATACAGCTCAGTTTCAGACATAATGAGTGACAATCCAGTCGATGTGCAAAGAAGAAATACTCCATCTTTGATCTATCATGCACTGTTCTGTATTGACTTCAATGGAATCTTCTCTATCAGAGTGAAATCATGTGTTGTTTTTTTTGTCTGCCATTTTTCCCCTGACACTTTGCGGTTGGAGACAATGTCACAATCAGGCTCTGAATCAAGACTACTTCATTGGATTCAAATTTCTTGCCAAGTAAAATGTGTCTTAGGGAAGTGATATGTGGTCCAGACCTTCTGTGCAGCCTGCCGCTGGATCCATCCAGACCGTAGCCAGTTGTTCTGGTTTGGCTCCATTACGTGGCAAACCTGGAAGGTGTGAATGGCTCTGTTCTGCTCATCCATCTCTGTGATAGCATCCCACTGTAACAATACAGGAAGCAAATATTAATACATTTAAAAAAAAGTATTTAGTTAGTAAAATTATTGCACACAATCTGAAAAATTGATAGATGCCATTATCATGTGTCATTTGGGTGAACTGATCGTAAGATAACTGTAATTTGTTGATTGGTGTGAGTGACTACAATTGGCTGTTATTCTGTATGTATTATATTAGTTTGTAAAGGGCTCAAGATTAGTAGAAAATGTATTAGTATTGACCCTACTGTATGTTTGGAGCTTACAATTCATGCACCCATGAATGACCTGCTTTTAGATCCGTTCCATAAGAAACCACCTATTGCATAATGAAACTTAATTTCTATGAAAAGATGACGTTTGAAAGACACCGAGTTGGTTCCACCAATGTTTTCAAGCTGTTGCATCAGCCAGACGCTCTCATTTGTCTGCTTCGCTTTAACGGTGTGATGATCGGAGCTTCAAAAGCCCTCACGTGTATTGACAGAACTTCTTTCTCACAACTCCTGTGGCAACAACTGGGCAGCTGAGATTGTGTCAGTTATACAGCTGGACATAATTATATCTGAAGAGCATGAGATCCATGGGAGACCTTGTGTGCGCTTTCAATTTGTTAACATGCTGTAATTTTTCCTTGTATCTCAGGAAACCAAGGGGAATTATTAATTTCCTAAGCTATGGTTGAACCAACCATTGTAACGTTTCAAATCAGTGCTTGTTTTGGTTATGTCTCTACAGTATTTACAGTAATATTAATAGAACACTCACTCTTGCTCACTCTTTACATTGTAATCAGGTCAGCTTCAGTGACAAGTTGGAAACCATCACTATCATCACTTATCTGAGACTGGATTCTCCAAAGGATGCAGTGCATGGGGGGGAGGGGTCCTTTTTCCTCTCCTCTTAGTTAACAAGGTCACTCAAACGCTCCATTGAACAAGTGATGGTGCACAATGTATCATGGTATACTGAGGGTTGTAAGGCCACATGAGTGAGCAAAAGAAGGCTCTTGACCACATTTGGAGAAATCCTCACTATGGGGCATCATGTCAGCCTATCACAATGGTTTTGGTCTGGAAATGCTGCCTTTCCAGGATCCATCCCCTAAATTTGGACAGAGCTACTGAATAGATTTTACATTAAAGGGGTGTCACTATCCAGTAAAAGACTTCCGCATAGGATGTGACCTTTGCTTTTACAAAAACAATTCCTGCTAGATATACTGAAATAACAAAAAAGTAAAAATATAATTAGATTATAATGTTGACATGTATCAAGACTACTTTTTTTATTCTGGCATATATTTAGTCATATTTTAGTGAGGGATCTACTAGAGTTTCAAATGTCTATCTTTAATTAAAATCTACTATTTTTTAGATTTACATATTACTTACTTGATTTGGAATCTACTTTGTTTTTCCAAATGTTCCAAATTCTAAGCACTTTTGCACATTTTTTTCACTGCCTATGCAGCCCTGTGATGTATCAAATAGAAACTTTCAAAATCAAAACCCTGGTTTGTCTCTCTTTTTGGTTATGTTTCTGCAAGTCTAATACTTTTTCCCTGCAACCCCAAAAGAGAAGACATATTTTTTAAGGCACAGCTCAGCCCTTGTGAACCACAAAGTTACACACCCGCAGCATCCGACGTATACTTGGACGTGGGCATTCAGATTCTAGATCTCACCAACCAGTCTCACCAAGGCGCAAAGACCACATCACAGGAAAGGTTTAAAACTCAATTTATTATCATATAAATACGCTGAAAATCCAAAGGTGAAATATCTGTGCTCGTAGTGGTTAAGGCGGGAGGGAAACAATCCGTGTTATAGAGGCTGGGAAGAAGAGAGAGCAGTCCAAGGCCAAAGGTCAGCTGTGCTGCAGGTTGCTTGCTTACTCAGAGTCCATTGTCAACTTTACACCTCGCTCGTTGGTCGTTCTCACTGAGCCACCACCATGGACAAGCCTGGCAACACTTCAGCCTTGTGGAAGCGCAACTCTGCCTTCACACTGTGCACCTTGAGGGGACCCTGGCCTGCGCACAGAGAAACACAGAAGAATATGAGCCACTTTTGATATTCAAATATTCACTGAGACCTCACATACATACCATAACATGCCAGCACACAGAGAAAAACGTTTTGCTGCATGTGGAATAAGTATACTCTGTCTATCAAGCAAATTGTAGGCTGTGCACTTCGATGTCCTTTGGTCTCTAACCTAGGGTAGGTCACTTTCTATCCACTTGCTAACTTCAGCTTCAGTCTGTAATGTATTACAGACACTAGTTTGTAGCCACATGCTATAGCTAGTTTCAAATTACACCAGAAGCAACTATCTTGAAGCTAACTACTTGCTAATGGTAGCTTCAAAAACACAAAAAGCAACTATTTTATTGACAGAATAGCTTCAAATTACACTAGAGGCAAATATTTTAAAGCCACTTGCTAACGTTAGCTTCAATCTAAACTAGAAGAAACTATATTATAACCATTTGCTAGTTAATTGTTAGCTTTAAATTACACAAAAAGCTTCTGGTTCATTTTTTTATTATTTCTACAACAATACGAAAACTGGAAAGACTACAATATTTAACCAACTACTTAATTTTATATTCTTACCTTGAAGTTCAGTCTGTACATTCCTCTTCGTTTGACATGCAGAGAGGGTTCAGAAAGTAACGGTCAAGGAAGCTCATGCTAGAGGCTCGTGTTAGTTTATACATACTCCTCCCCAACAGAGTACATTTTTAAAAGTTCATTGTTTTGCTGGGTGCGTGCACGTTGCCTGAAAAGACGGGCTCGGATTGCATAAATACAAGAAATGTACAATGTCAAGTGTTTTGAACAAATGCAGGTCAATTCAAAACTAAATATAGACTATACATATAAAGAGAGAACTTATATTTTTATTGTTAATAGATTATGTGATTCAACTTTTGCATTTACTCATATTTTTTTGTCCTATTCTTCTCCAAGATAAAGATGACCGAAGCCTTCTCCAAGATTTAAGACGGACTTTCACTTGCCACTACGCTGATACCTACATTGTGAAATTCTGTATTCGTGATTTCTACAAAACGGGATGTTCAATAGGAGAAAATCATCCAAAGCTTCTGTGTTGAATGTGATATATATACTTTTTCATATTAGAACACACCAACCAACACACACACACACCCACACACACACTACCACACACCTACAGACACACTGCACAGTCCTCAATTATGTTATATCTTAAAGGTGTTGCACAAAGAGAGACCCAAGGAAGGCCGATGACAGACAGAGTTGCGTTGTAAAGGAAATTAAAACAATTGAGGTAGAGTGTTTTCAAATATAAATTATTCAATAACACCTTAACCTTGACTTGAGCATGCAGTGCAAAAGCAATTAATCTAATATTAATTAAGCTATCTAAATTAGCTCTATAGACACCCAGTGGCTAATGATTAATCAATCATAATCATTTCCTCTTTCATTTGGAACTCCAGCCAGACAATAATACTGTGCCCGTGCCTTTATGATAAGTGGACTCTGAGGTAGTAATCATGCATATATCATTGCTGTTGGAACTGGAGGAGCAACTTCTTGGTATTTGATCATGATATATTTAATTATATAATCAACATTTAATTCAACATTTGTTTTATGGTCACAGCAAGCAGAAACTGTTCTAATGTTCGTATGGGCCAAAAATGTGAACGTATCTTTTTCAGCGCTGTGGTGGTGCTTCGAGCTAAATGCTCATATTAGCATGCTAACATGCTTACAATAATAATGCTAGCATGTAGATGTTAGTGTGTACTATCTTAGTTTAGCTTGTTAGCATGCTAACATTTTCTAATTAGCAAATTACAGCTGAGGCTGATGGGAATGTCGATAGTTTTTCAGGTATTTGGTCATAAACCAAAGTATTGAATCGGCTGAAACTTTGACCTGATGATGGACCTACATGAAAGGTCAGCGGTTCAATGTTTTTACATATAATCATCTGGCCGACTGTGCTAGAGGTCAGAAGATCGCCAGAGTCATTAGAATGTATTCTCAAGGGAACTTGGATATTCACAGGTAATCCCATGGCTAAATCAGAAAGCTGTTGAAATATTTCCAGCGGGACCAAAGTGGTTGACCGACTGACAGATCGACATTGCCATCACAGCCGCTAGCATGGCTGAAAATTCAAACGCTCATCTGTGTTCACCAAAGTGAGGATCAGTCTTGTGTTGTACCGTGAGGGCTGTGCAGTGAATTGTCACATGCCAGACAGCCTGTTATTTCTGAGGTTTTCTGCAAGTGTGTGAAAGAGGAAATACTTTAGAAGTCACAGAAAGGAATTTGACTTTAAGCTTTAAGACTCACACACTCGAGAGGAGTTTCTTCAACATATGCACTCTATATTTAGTAATTTCAGTGCCCTCCTTACAGTGCAGAAACAGAAACGTTGTATCTTTACAGAAAACAGGCTTTCTGGTTTGCATAAGATCAGCATTAGTAATTGAAGTTCCATTATGCATACAAACAAGAGAAAATGGTAATTTGTCACTCTGTGTGCCTCTGTGTTCTAAAATGCCCCCTTGGGATGTGGTATGGTTCAGAGCAGAGAAAACAAATGCAAACCCAGAGTTTGAAAGATGAGCTGCAGCCCACGCTCTCTGAGGCGATCAGATATGCACCTACTAATCGCTCTGCCTATTAGCCCCGAGCTTAGCAGACTGTAGCAGACAGATACCAGGTTTTGAGTACAAGGTCTGGAACTAATTAATGTATTAAACTAACACTAATATTGCAATATGGGAGTGCAATACCAGGTTCTCTGAAACTGACCTGCTCACTGTTACTTAGTGTGGAGGCTTCCCCTGTGATGAAATACTGAAAACCTTGATTAATGCAAAAAACAATTTTGGGTCTAATTTGTTAGTTTGGCATCGTGACCCTTCAGTTTGTTAAAATGTCCCCACTTGATCCAAAAAGCAATTAAGACACCTCATATTAACACAACGGCACTTACACTACAATTAGACCTGCCCCATATGAAGTGTCCTCTTGACTTTTGCTTGTTTTGGACTCCACGTCCAAAGAGATTTTAACAAAGTTTGCAACACAGCAATAAATGACGACGTTGTCTGCATACAGACGATGATTTAGAAGAGAGAGTGGGAGAATCATGGAAGATCATTATTCGATCTGTCTGTTGTCACCTGTCTGTCTGTCTTGAATTTGCCATTCGACCCTCATCTACCTGCATGCATGTCTTTTATTGTTGTTTAGCTGTGTCTGACTGATTTATATATTTCACATACTCTGCATGCTTTTATGTTTTGTGCCTCTGACATGGATTTTTTTAGTGTCTAACATATATCTATTTTTACATAGTTATCCCTCATTTTATTTGCTTTATGTGTGTTGACTTTGAGGGCCTCTGTGTTGCATGTCTTGTTAGTACTTGACAATGTATAAGAGTCTCCTGATGATACTACATATATTAATATTCTCACTTTTTTCATTGTTTGTGCACGCATTGTAAAGCATCAATATTGTATAACCTTTCAAATATAATCTTATAATCTGTTTTTAGCTTTATTTTGTAACATCTGCCTCTTGGGACTACAGATGAAAAATAGCCTTTTGGCTAACTCTGGCACATTTACAGAAATGTTTTTATTAATGTGCACTGTCCCTATCAAACTATCAACTGTCCCACTGTACTATCAAATAAACCAATAAAACAAAATTCCTTCATCGATGATCATTTTCTTGAAGAGTTTCAGTCCATCTTCAGACTTGAAGTGGAAAGACACATAGCAGCTGCTCAGTTCCATACGGCAGCCGTGTTAATATAGTGGAGCGGTGATGAGTGGATTAGCACTTGTGGCTGCAGTGATAGGTCTTATATGTTAAGAGTGGAAGATGCTAATCATGTATGCATGTAGAAAAACATAGAGTTCTCTTGTGTAGCTGATTTTATTTTTTTACACTTGTACTAATGTAACTATATTTTTCTTTCTGATTTGAACATGCATGGTGACAGAAGGTTCGATGAACCGATCAGCTTGTTTGATGCAGGACTGCACAACATATTGCGATTTGTGTTTCAGCTGCTCTTTGAGCCTCTGCAACCTCATTTGCATGCGCTGTGCAAATTTAACACGAATAAAAAATGAAATCCTTTTTGAATCCCTTTTGTCATGTTACCACAGGAGACACACTCTATGGACATATTAAATGTGATGATCAGCCGACAGTGCCTCTAACTTAATTGACATGAATATCTCCTACAAATCTAAAAATAAGTTTTCAATGTTGGATTATGATGTCACTTTACTTTGACTATCATTTGCCTTTTGAAAATTGGTCATGAAATGGAAATACCACTATAATTAATCTGTGTTTCTGTTACTTATTTTTAGTTGATTTATTTGTGCCTGTGACGGCTTAAACACAATTGATTAAAAACCAGTATAAAAAATGACGATGCACAATGTTTGACCTGGATGCTGTTGAACACAGTGCAGCCTGTTTTCTCTCATTTCTCCTCTGCGTACAGTTTTTGTCCCCAGGACTCAATGCTGGACAGAATGGCTGAAACCTGTGCATGTAAGTCCCAATATGCCGTTTCCACCTCCTGTTGTGGCTTCAGGGAGGATTCCTACCTCTCAAGAAAAGTAGCATTCTGCATCCTGCTTTGAAAATTGATGATAACAGCTTGTATCAGCCCCCTCATTGACTTCACAGAGACACAAACAAGCCTTCTTCATGTCATTCAGAAGCAGTTGCCGAGCCCTATCATTGTGTAGAGACATTCAGACATTAAAAACGTGTGGTGAATTTCTAACTGTACGTGTTACGATGTGTTTTTTTGGACCATGGCTCCTGGCAGCTTAAGGTCTGCACTCAGCTCCTGACAGAAAACGTTGACAGCCACTGAAGTTGGTCAATGTAAAGTTGTCATGCAGGTTGTTCATCACTGAAAAGAGGCTTAGATGAAACATGTTCCTCACAGACAAATAGATCTTCTTCTAAATCAGTGATATAGAGACCAGGCTAACTAACAGAAGCCTGTCCCTTCACTAGCGGTGAGGTCACGTGGATCAACCGACTTCAATCAACTTCATTAATAATGAAACACAAATAAATTGAATGTAAGTGTCAGTTTATAAAGCCAACATTCAATTAGGTGGTTAAGTTTTTCATTTAGCGTCATCGTGAAATATGTCTTGACCGTTTAATTCTCTGAGAACTTTGCTGGAAGTAGCGCTATAGAAAGTGTGACCAGAACTTTAGATTTATTTCTAAGTTCAACACAAGTCTGCTGTAGTACGTTTTACTTTTGCCTCACACGACTGCTCTTCCCACCTTTAGTTGCCTTTCCTCGCCTACTCATGGCTTGTGTGTGTTATTGAACGACACTGCGAATGTTGGCAGTGGGAGAACTGTGAGAAAAGAGAGAGCAAGAGAAAGGGAGCAAAATAGGTGCCATTTAAAGTGAAGATGTAATGCTAATTTAGTGCTTTAAATGCCGAACAATACTTAGACCCTTCAGTGGAGCTTTTGCATTTGGCCTCAACCTATAAACTACAGTATAGGATAATTTTAATAATTCATACTCACATACTGACACTGGCCAATTACTTGTCGCAATATCACAGAATATGTGAGAAGCAGGTTGTGAATACCAGCCAAAAATAATACATACATCTGATCATTTATCATCATTATATGTGGATTTGGATCATCAGTGTTTAAGCTCTAATCTCAAAAGCAGTGGACCAAGTTTGTAAAGATGGAAACCCCTAATATTGCCTGTCTCATAGTCAAAAGGACACATTCATCCTTTAAGGCCATATGATTGAAGAAAAGCCCTTAAAGTTCTAATCTCTTTAGTGAAGATGGGTTTATTGACCTTTAATATTTTAAAATTGTATTTGTACAGCCCAATATCATACATTTGCCTCAGCGGACTTTACAATCTGTGCAACATACGACATCTTCTTTCCTTGGACCCTCACATGGGTCATATACAAATTATAGAGCATGACTTTTCGTGGGTAGAGCTACAAACAGTGCATGAGAACAGCCCGGACAGAGCTGTCTGGGCTGACACATTGACCATCACTGTCACATCAGCCACTTTTAGCTTGCACAGAAAGCTAAATCTCTCAGTAAACTTTCACCTTGGAAGGAGTTCTCATGGTTACCTGGTTAAACCAATACTACAAAAGCTAGTGTTTCCTCAGCTTAGGATATGATTGACCAGTGAGTCACTTAAAGCCACTTTCAGATGAACTCACTACCAAAAATATTATGGTATTGGTAAAAAGAAAATAAATCCCATTTTAGGTGAAATTCTACTGTGAGAATCATCGTTTCATAAGTGTTAAAAAAGACATCAGGACGTTACACACACACACACACACACACACACACCTGTACCTACATTGCACACAGATACTGTCGTGTTACCAACAATGGTGGAGGCTGAGAGGTATGAGGTTTAGATTAAAATAAGACAATTTGTCATTGTCAGACTAAGGGGAAAACAGACAGAGAGGTCTTATGAAAATATCATTAAATCTCTGTAGTAGTAATGAATTATTGATTCGATGTGAATCTGGGTGGTGGCGTCGTGTTTGTGTTCAACCAATTAATGACATTGTTGCTCCCCATAGCAAAAACCTGTGTAGGCAATGTGCAAGGGAGGAGAAGCTGTTGCAATATTGGTATTTGGCTCTGAAAATATCTCAGTATTTTGTCACTGGTTTTGCTCCAAAGGATTTATTACACTTTTAATAATAGCCTGAAAGCACAAACAGTCTCGCCACCACCTCGTGTCCCAAATTAGACACAACATCATGGACAAATTATTGTTGTTGCTGGTGGTTGCAGTCGCAGCTGAAATATTTGTAAGAATGAAATCTACAGCATTTTCCCTTCAGGCTTAGCCATGTAAGACTGATATGCTACAATTAAATTAGTTTAATATCTAAAGGCTTGATCAACTCTGTATTCATTGCATATAAACATTGTTGTGTGTGTTTAATAAAAAACACCAGCGGAGAAACCCAGAGACTATTAAATCAAGATGTTTGTGTTTTAGGAGATTTATTCTGCCTTTGCATTTCAGAAATGGTCTCTAAAAGTCTAGTTTGTGTATTCTTATATATATTTTAATTGTGCATGGTTTGTGAAAAGAGTTGATGTAAGGGGGAGCACAGGATAAAGAACTTGATGTTTAAATAGCAATATCCTACCAGTAACATTATGCCAGTATTGTTTAAATTGCTGAACCCATCTGCATTAATAATCCATAACAGTCATGTTAAAAGCTGTAATAAGGCAGGACCTGCTACGTGCTGTCAGAAGGGTTCATGATGTCAAGCTCAAACTGGTTGTCACTAAAAACATCACAAGAAACTTGTGGAAATCCCGCCTTTTAGGTCTGGAGTGTTTACATGCACACAGTATAAATCCATTTTGTCCTTAATCATATGCAGGATATGATGTTTGTATTGGACATAGAGTAACCCAGTTTTCCATGTCCCTGATCATGCCTTAGTAACTTTATACAAGTGTCTAATCACTCTCTACCATCTACGGAGGATTTGGAAAAACTGCCTCCAGAAATGGCAGGTCCATTTGCTTTCGCTGTTAAATTAAATTAAATATCCGTCTACAAACTCGGACACAAATCTTGCAGTATATTAGTGCAGTAAAGTCTCATTCATCCGGTCGTTTGCTCACTTCTTTCCAAACACATACATCTACTCTAAAACCTTATTATTTAGAACACTTCTGCATAAACGGTCTCAGACTTACGCAGGCGTGCTACTTGTACTCGGAAGTCCAAAGTGTATTAAATAGTAAGGTTTTAGCAAAGTTGCATGTGTTTGGGAAGTGCTGAGCTAGCTTTGCTGTTGTTGAACTTGGCCGCTACTGGCCATCTACTTCGATTCATCACGAATTTTCTCAGTTTTTTGATCTTTCGTTCACCATGGAGGCATGCGAGAAAAACAAGAATTCATGGCAACACAGGGTGAGTAATTGATATGCAAATGCTCATTTTGGGAGAGAAGCATTCCTTTAAACAGCTTTTCATTCAAATGAAGCAAAGCATAAGTCTTTCAGCTCTCTGCTGTGTTGTGCTTGGTGCTTCCTTGTGTCGGTGAGGTCAGGGCCTAGACGACAAACATCAATGCTAATCTACGGTCACATAATAATCCATTCCACGTGACTCGGCTGATTGAGATGATGCACATGTTGAAGGAAAGCATTAAAAGACTGTTGAAACATTTAATTGTAACTCGGACATCTTCAAAATAGTTCACTTTTCAACCACATGGTTTTAACCATATAGACATTTTTGACCAACAAATCACCAAATGGATGGCATATTGGTCTGATTACTGTCAGGAAGGTTGACATGTAAAATATGTAACCAGCTGGTTAAGTTTTTAATGAGACCCAAGGTCCTTTCTTCTGCTTGTATCTGACTTAAGCACAACATTTTAACAACGTTGACTACTCAGGCTGAAGGGCTCAGTTTTGGAAAGAAAGGGTTGTAGATCCGGTTAGGACAGTTTGGAAGTTCAGGTCTAACATATTCTCTACTTAATGAGTACATTTGGTACATCAAACCTTTTCATTTAATTTGTGTGTAAATTGTTCAATTTGCTAACTTGTTTTACTGGTTATATTCAAGTTTGTATAGATGTATATAGAGTAAGTTTGTTCAAAAGCCTCAAACTGCTTAAGAAATGCTAATGTCACTCACCCCATTGACAGGATAGGTCTTCCAGTCCAGCTCTCCTAGCACTGTCGTAGTGTCCAACAGAACCACTAGAGAGAGAGAGAGAGAGAGAGAGAGAGAGAGAGACAGAGAGAGAGAGAGAGAGAGCGGGGCAAAATAAGGTCATGTAAAATGGTGATGAATAGTTGGAAGAACGACAGTATAAGCACAAAGAGTGACAGGAGAGAGCAGAGAGGGGAAGAGAGAGAGAGCGAGAGAGGTTGGACAGTGAATTTAAAAAAGAAGAGAAATGGAGGTGACAAAATGGGAAGAGAGCAGATAATAGTTATCAAGCTGTCAATGAGGAGCTGACAGAGCAGTGAAGCCCTTATCAGATTCAACCACCTATGAACAACAGCTCTTAGGAAAAGTCCAGGACAACACCAACACTAACACAGATCCGCCCTCCATCTGGAAGTCTGGGTGATTAGTACTCTGCCTCTCAGAGGTCAGGAGTGTTCTGTCTTCATGACATCAAAGATAAGTCAGAGATGAATAAAGGGAAAGATAAAGGACAAATACAGCAAACCTTTATGAACCGTATCATATTCTTCAGAGAACTGAAGTTCCCCCTTGAGCCAATTGATATCATCCTGTCACGTGATATAACAGCCCGAGATTGTGTAATTTTGAATCACAAAGCTTCTCTTGGCGGCACCTGCCCTGTGTAGCTGGTTGAGATTAGACGTTAGGGTCAGGATGGCTCATTCTTCGGGGCATAGTACCTGAACAAATCGGGATTCCGGTACCTTGCACGAGCATAAAAGCCTGGCCAACCGTAGCATTTCAATGCTACGCAGGGTGTATCTTGCCAAGATAAGAAGGGGGTTTCATAATTATGCCCTAAAAAGTACGCCCATATTGGATAATTCCTCACAATTTAGGTCCAGTTCCAATTATCAGTGCCAATGCTGGAAGTAGTGTAGGCTATATACAGCGAGGCAATAAAGCACAGTGTGGAGGTGAATGGGCGTATGGCAAGTCTTTCATTCAGGAGACCAGAGGGGGTTTTTTCCGTCACAGACCTTCATTTAGCATTTGATGTTTTATTAATTGTTATGATCGTGCCCTAAACTAAACCACGTGGCAGAAGGTAAAACAAGACAAGACATACTGTATATTATAATAAGGCACGGTCACGGTCACGCTCACTTCAACCATACTTGCATTTTGGGTTAAGCGTGTGTTCACACCAGTCTGCCTTATGTCGACTTTAGACTGAACAATATCCGCCCAACAATGGCAGACTTGGGGTATCGCTTATTTTATCCAGTGAATGTGCATTAGTGGAAAATAAAAGACTCGGCGACTGGGACACTTCCAACCAAAAGGCCTAGTTTTGCAACTTATACGACGTCACCTCTGATTGGTCCAGGTCCAACGTTTACGTCCGATATGTCTTGAATGTATCGCTCTGATAGCCAATCTGAATTTTAAAAACTATAATCTAATCTCAGCATCAGTGTTTGGTGGTGTTTTGTTTGATCATGTTAACAACTTTGTTTCTTTGCGTGCAACCGTGAGCACATTGTCTACATACAAGTGTGACAATCTAGAGCTGTCTGCACTCTGGTCACGGCTCAGGCATGAGGAGAGCCATTATCTGGCCCTTGCTGAACCCCCTGAGCCAATTTCATATGATGAATGTGCAATTTCCTTTGTCTCCACACAGCCAGTTAATTACAATCTCTATCGATAAAGTGCGTCCCACTTCAGCGGTCGACACTACAGACCAAAGAGTCACATCTTCAGACGACCTGTCACTCCCGACATTGCCAAATCTGGATTAATTCAAAGGTGTTGCACTGTTTTAAGAACAAGTCAGCTCACCAGAGAAGATACAATTTGATGAGACTAAATGAACCCCTTCAGTATTTACAGAGACTTCATTTAGCCTTGATCCCCTGCTGGTAATTAACGGCAGAATTATAATAAGATGGCTTCGTTTCTGTTTAAAAGGAGGACGTGGAGAGAGGGAGGGAGACAGACTGCAAGACAGACAAAGAAAGAGAGATATTGATTTCTGACAAAATTACAAAAACAATCTTTCATAATCATGAGCAATGTTCCATAGCATGTTTGACAGTGGCAAACATTTCCCACCAACTCCCTTCACTGTCTGTCTGTCTGTCCGTCCCTCTCATACACACACACACACACACACACACACCCAAACACAAGGTAATGTAGTCATAACATAATTAAATTCCTGCAACTGTAGGAGCCAGGAAATAATAGATGACCCAAGACCATAGTGCTGAATTTGATACACAGATTTTCTCACTCAAAGCGCACACACACACACACACACGTATGCCGACGAGTATTTATCAGGAGGACAAATCACATTACTCTTGTCTGGGTATTGTATCTGGAAGCATAATAATCCGCAACCTTTCTATAGGACCATAGGAAGAGTCACATTTTTGAATATGGGCACAAATAATCTACGTATATAGCAGTAAATCGCAACAGTTTCTCTTTTGATATCTCGTCGATATTTACGCTTGCCGAGTGAGGTGTTCAGTACAAATGAATCCTAAAGATGAGCTGAGTGTATTCAGTTGCTAAAAGCTCACTGAAAACCACCACAATCACAACGTGGTAACTCTCCTGTAGGTGGTTGTTGAGCTATTAATCTTAATAACTTGCATAGGCCTAGTTTTGAACCAAACTGAACAAAAAAATATGTACCAGAAACAGACTAAACATACCTGACATACCTAGTACCTGACACTGAACAGAAACAAAGTCACTGTTAACGTCACAATGACTCCAGTGTCCCTACAGAAAACCACAACTTGAGTCTTTTAAGATTTATTTTTGTGTGCAGATTAAACAAACAAGATATGATATGATTATTAGTGAGCTTTAGAGGGGCTGGTGGCCAGATGTTTTAGCTACTGAGAGAACCAGCTGTTTACCCCTTCTTCCAGTTTTTATGCTAAGCTAAGATAACATCTCCTGGCTGCAGCTTCATATTTACCATATGACATCAATTTTCTCAGTTAACTCTCAGTATAACAAACAAATAACTGTTGTTCCTTAAGTGTCAAACTATTTCTTGAAGGAAGGGTTTCATCTTCTTTGTTTGGTCTATTATTTTACCTTCACATTGTGGTAGATTTCTTTGACTTATGATTCCCACCACTCTTAGTAAATACAAACATTTTGTTGTGCAGTGGCACTACATGTGTGATTTCTCTATAAAAACAAGCCTCACCTACCACCTGTACATTCAGATCTCTTCAAACACAGCCTTTATTGAGCAGTTGTTTTCTGAAAATTGCTGCATGTGTCTGTGGGTGACATCTGACGAAAGTTGGGAAAAGTTTCCTATATATCTTCCCTGCAAGTGGCTCATGAAGACTCAAGAACTAGGCATTAAGTTAGAATCCTAAATTATTGAAGTATTTGGCTGAGGATATTCAAGCAGACAAGCACTTGGCTGAGATCCCTCAGAGAGACAGACATTTCTATAAGGGCCCTCGTCTTTTTTTCAGTTTCCAGGATGTGGTTTCAGAAAGCCATTGGGAGAGGAAGAATCATTATTTTCTATATGAGATGGTAATAAAACTCGACAGCAGCATCTAATTCAGATGATGCTGCATGCATCCTTGTATTTAAAGAGGAAGACCTCAATGCTACTGATGTGTCGGGATGAACTGTTGCAGTGATGCCAGAAATACACATAACAAAGAAATGTTTAAGTGTTTAGTTGATAAGTGATTAGCTGGTTAGCAAAAATGGCAGTTTAGGTAATTATGTGAGCCATTTATCGAGAGAAAATACCAAGTATTTGCTGTTTACAGCCTCTACAGATTTGCTTGTGAACTGAATGCCTTTCAGACAAACTCCTCCCCCAAACAGCAGGTGTCCAATCCTAGCTCAGCAACTGTAAATAGGAGTTTACACTCCAATCAACGGGATAGCCTTTTGCCAGACAGTGATTACTGTAATATACAGTGATTACTGTAATATACTGCAATATGACCAATAAATACCTTGTTATATAAAAACATCTCATTTCTGTCACTTTCTCACAGTCTGAGGGGACATACACAAACAAGATTTTTTTTTTTTAAATTAGAGTCATCATATACACATACATGAAATTTAACTTCTGCATTTAACCCATCCCTAGCTTATTGGGAGCAGTGGGCTACTGAGAAGCGCCTGGGGTTCAGTGTCTTGCTCAGGGACACTTCGGCACAGGACATGTAGCAGCCAAGGATGGAACCGCCGACCATGCGGTTCCATCCAGACAACCCTCTCTACCCATTGAGCCAAGTGGTTGACATTCATTAACAAACTCACACACACATACACACACACACACACACACACACACACACACACATACACACACACACACACACACACACACACACACACACACACACACACA
>NW_022280036.1:12370008-12373053 GCF_004355925.1 Anarrhichthys ocellatus | reverse complement strand
CACACACACACACACACACACACACACACACACACACACACACACACGTATACGTTTGGATTTCACTATATTTTAAACTCCTCACGTTGCCGTTTTTTTAAAGTTTCCCCTGTGTGCATCCCCTCCCCTTCAAGCCTGTCACCACCACAGGCAGAGAGGCATCCTGTTGGGAAAACTGAGCACACACACACACACACACACACACACACACGCATGCACACACACACACACACACACACACACGCATGCACACTCACACCAAACACACACAGGCACAAGTCACAGAAAAATTAAGTGAAGGAGACTTTGACATTTGGCTAGTGAAAGGGCTCCTGTTGTCTTTGAAAATGTGTATCCTAAAC
Source organism: Anarrhichthys ocellatus (assembly GCF_004355925.1). Taxonomy (NCBI): domain Eukaryota; kingdom Metazoa; phylum Chordata; class Actinopteri; order Perciformes; family Anarhichadidae; genus Anarrhichthys; species Anarrhichthys ocellatus. The sequence continues at coordinate 12,372,691 of NW_022280036.1, read as the reverse complement.
ATTAAACATTTAGGAAGGAATATTAAACTGACCTCTGCAAATATGCAAAGTGGAAGATGTCAAGAACAGATTCCATTATGATAATGTATGATATGAGTACGGCTGAGGGGAAATTAAATGATTATGTCCTGTTTCTCATATACATGCAACTGCACACTGCCCATGTGACAGAAATCTTTTTTTTTTGTGGGAAATCATATATTTCTGTACATTTAATGTCAACACTTGCCCAACATAATAGGTACATAACATAATAAAGTCAGTATCACACAAGTGTCTTTGAGTGCCAAAATCTGTTATATTTTCATCCAAGAATGTATGGACCCATAGAAGACAGAGCGGCAGAAATAGGCAACTCATAAGCATCAGTATAGCTGGCAGAGTATGCCAGAGGCTGACATTTACAGTCTGTGGTGCCTATAGCAATGTTTCTGTGCATTCAGACTTTGCAGGTGAAGTATAATGTCAGAGCCTCATCCATAATTTGGCTGATTTAGCTCAGAGTCTGTAACAGCTAACAGAACCTATAGGTATGATTTATTTTGCTTTTTGATGCTGTAACTGTGTTTCTCATTGTGTGTTCATTGGAATCCAAAGCAATTGATTACATTTTTAAGATGAGGTTTGATTCGGTTGAAAACTTTCTGAAACATGAGTTCCACTGACATGTTTAGACTTTTAATATGTGCTCTAAATTTCACAGTATCGGTAGGACTGCAGATATAGCCACTGAAAAAGGCCACGTAATTCACACACACGTGTTTTTTTTTTGTATAAAATACAGCAAAGTTAATATATTTTCAGATCGAATGGCTTGAAAAACTTGCAAGAGAACATCGATATGTTCAGTGTTTTAAAGATTTGTGTCGTATGACATACGGTATCAATGATTAGATTAGATTAGATCTAGAACCAAGACTGCCATCTTGGTTAAGGCAAGACATTTGGAGGCTGAAAAATGTATAAATGTGTTGTTGTTTTTTGACACATTCAAAATAAGATTGATATATTTTGAGAGAAAAGTAACTACCACATGATAATCACTGGCTAAAATGTGTGTTGTAATCTATATATTATCAATGAGTTGGAGTAGAGATCAACTGAGCTCTTGCTAAAAACAAGCGACTGACATATTTTAGTTAATGTTCATGTCTAGGCTGTACATCTTTAGATGTGCAGTATTTGTAAAATCCAGAGTCAAATGAATCTATTTTGAGACAGAGTAACTGTACAGTATTAATACTGCCATGTTAAGTCTTTCAGAGATGTGTGTTGTAGCCAACACAGTATCAGTGATCAGGACAACAGTTCAATTTACTGAAACCAAGACTGACATCTTTTGGTTTAGCCAACATTAGGAAGCTCTGCATGAATACATGTGTTTTTGATACATTCAGAGCCAGACTGATATATTTTAAGAGACATTATCATTACTGCCATGTTCAGTCCTTCAAAGCGGTGTTGTGTAAGCTATCAGTGGTTAGGGCAGATGAGTCTACTTAAACCAAAGCTGGCATATTGGTTCAGCTCAGAAAGGTCCATTTAGATTGTTAAGCTGTACATGCATGTTTCAATGTGTTTTCTGTTGTTGTTGTTGTTGTTGTCTGACATTTAAAGCTAAAACTAAGGGACTTACTCAGTTTGGTTCAACCAACAAATTGACATTGGAGGGATATAGAAAAACACCTGAAGAAAAACACATTAGTCAGTCAGGTGTCATTTTATTATCTAATGTACAAAATAGAATCACCTGTGAAAAGATTACACCACTACTCTTCATGGCACCAAAGACCAGTGAAGGTATGTCAAATATGCTTAGTGTGTTGAAAGTATTTAACAAGTGAGACAAATGTTCTGGTTGCAGACAGTTTTAAGAAAGCATTGCAAAACATCAAGTTACTTTGGGTTTTGCGGGTGAACGTGCGTGTGTGAGCAGAGGATCCGTTCTGTTTGGGCAAAAAAAAAAAATGCTTTAAAATGGTTCAAATATTTAAATTGGTGCATGCACGCTTGCTCCAAGTCTGTGGTTCGACGCTCTTTGTACTCACCTTGGTTTGTGGTTCCCGGGTCCGACAGGATACTTCTAAACAAGAACAAAAACACAAAGTATTTCCCACCGGAGCACATCGTTGAGTCAGACACAAATGCGCTCTGAACTAAAACGCTGCACAGACTCCTAAATAGATCCCCAAGATGAAGAGGTAAGGAGGTTTCATGTAAGAGGCAACTGAAATCTCCCCGCGGTATCCACACTCGGAAGGTGACTCGGATCCACACGAGTTCTTATTTAATTATTTGTCAGCCATCCCGAACCCCTCCATGTGGACGCAAGCGACCAGACGACAAAAACAGCCAGCCATACCGTACGAAAAACCCGACGGCTTGAGCTGTTGCAAGTTAATACAATAAATAGAAGAGTATTTGTCTGGAAACACGGGCAGGTCGGCAGGTGCAGACTATCCCAAACTGTCCAAAAGCGAACTTCCTGCATGTGCGTTTGTGGTAAAGTCAGTCAGTTTGTCTTTAATGCCTTGAATTTCATGTTTTTATCCCAAAACTAGAGAGAGAGACGGGGAGAGAAAAGGGGAAAATCCCGGACTTCCTGCTGCACTTTCAGCCAGTGCGCACTCAGTGTCTCTGTATCACTGCGTGCATCTCTCTCTCTCTCTCTCTCTCTCTCTCT
>NW_022280036.1:12365121-12369998 GCF_004355925.1 Anarrhichthys ocellatus | reverse complement strand
TCTCTCTCTCTCTCTCTCTCTCTCTCTCTCTCTCTCTCTCTCTCTCTATCTCTCTCCGTCTTTTAGAGGGCGAATGCTCTTGCGCAAGCCAATTTTTTTTTACCTCAAGTCCGTGCGTGCAAATCTAACTTGGTCTTTGTGGTATTTCTCACTTGACACCATGTAAAACGCACCTCCATCAGACGTTATTGATTCAGGGGGAGACGCTGAGGAGATGGGAGGAAATATGAAGCCATTATTGAAGTCGGTGTATCCCATCTGTGCCATGATGTAGGTTACCTGCATTGGACTATGTTGTAGGAATAGTAATGTGTCTAGGCCAGTTTCTATTTATGGTGGCAGGGGAGGAAGGCGAGCAGACAAATAGAGTATAAGTTGATATGGGACCTGGTGGGTTGAAGGCGCACACACCTACACACAAACACACACACACCTACACACACATACATTCATTCATTTACATGGTCCTGTAAGTCACTTCATTGTTGTTAGTGAAAATTTAAAGCAATAATCTGCTGCCCATTCATGTAGCGTAACGTAATGTTCCTAATGCTCGCCAACATAAATCGGTGCAGCACAACAGTGGTTCATTAATATTATGCCGTTTCTGAAGACTGTCATATTACTTTTATATTGCTGTTGTTTTTTTGCAGGAATATATTGCACACAAAGTGATGAATAATACACAGGATTCCCATTTTAATCCTTTAAAGTGCTGACATTATGTATTGTGTTATGGTTGATACTTCTCAACAGAGGGTACCTGCTCATTATGACGAACCTTGACATTGTAATTGAGCTTTAGTAAAAGCTTTCATCTTTGCTTCAACCTATCCTGACTAATGGCCTGTGAGCTTTAATCTGTAACACAATAGGGAAGATGATTGTTAATAGTCCACAGGGAGAAGGTGTAATGACCCTTTTGCTTTCAGAATCACAGCTCTGCTCTGGGAGGAAAAAGGTGCTGCTCAGACTGATGGGTTAAATCAGTCACTCTTTAACTGTTTGAGTGATAGCTCAAGTAATAACTGTGGCCTCATATTGACAATGGAATTGCAGCATTTAGGTAGGGCAAACAATTCAACAATGTTAAGCATGAGGTTGCTGACTAGAAATGCTATCTCCTATATGTTGTTTATGGGCTTGAACAGAAAAGAAATGTTGCAGATACTGTACACAGCGAGTGTGGATGTCTGGGTTGCTTGCCCTGTGCAGACACCAAGTGAGTTACCAAGATGATTGCTAAACCTAACGTTGTTTCCTTTTTGGACTGCAACAGTTTTAACGTTAATGTCATAGTGAACCATTTCCTGGAGGCCAAACTAACATGTCTACCAAGTTGGTGCTGGCCTTCGGAAATGGGCAAAGTAGCCATTTTAACTTCCGAGTTGGCTTAATTTCTCAGCAACGGAGGTTGCCACTTGCCTTTAACCCAGGTTGTGAAAAATGTAGTCATCTTTGAGTATATCGCAAATGTTAATTTTCAAAAATGACTTTTCATTGCCTCCCTGAGTAAAGTTTTCTCAGACAGTCTTTTTTGGAAGCTTGGAAACCTGTCTGTTTGTTGATACAATGTAAAATAAGATAACAGTGTACACTCCTCAGTGTACACTGAGAATACCACCGCATTTCAGCACCATGGACAGCAGAGGAGTTTGCCTCTGGGATATTGTTTTTTGACGGGCTTGGTTGAAAAAATAAAGTCTGTAGTCTGTTCAGACATTCACCTACATTATAAGTACTTGTTTGCAATCTGCTTAGCACAGACGTATTAGTCAACTAGAAATGTGTTTTCCCCTACTTCCAAATATTTAATTTGATCTAAATTAAAGTGTTCTGCTTTTGCTGCTTCAGGTTCCGGGGCAGTTTCCATTCCCCATCAATCTTTCCACTCTGCTAAAATTGGCAGGATATGATGAAGACAAAAAGTGGGAATAGATTTTGGAATGTATCCTGACAGCATTATTTTGTTTAAAATTCCCAGTACAAGACCATATAATAACTGAAAATGACCATATTTTACCCATTTATTTGGTTGGAAAACTTTTGGAATGATTGACTGTACTCACTATAAGCTGACCACAAGTCCCCCCTTGTTTTATGTATTTACGTTTTCATAAATGTTCCTCTCCGCTCTCTCTTAGACCGACAGTTTTTGATTTTACCTCGTGTCTGTGTCAGCTACTGAGTCTCTGTTTAACCCTAAACACACATTTGGCTCCTTCTGCCTTTTGTATTAGCGGTGTTGTTTAGCGTTTAGCTTTCACAAAGTGAACATACAGCCATTACACTTACAGACAAAATGGGCTGCAGTACATTCAACTTTTACAATATGGCTCTGGACAAAAGCTTCTGTCAAATGAATGAATGCAAGTAAATAACATGTAGCTCTTGGCTGCAGAGTAGGTCATTTCCGAACATCCAGTAATGGTCAGTACTGGAAAATGTGTTTTTAGAAATGCAAATCCTCTTGGAAGGCCGTTGTCTATACTCTAATGTATCCATCTAAGATCTATAATGCAAACGGGTGTCTTTGGATCCCTGCTGAGGGGAGAAGGTTAACAGGGATAGTGCTCAGCAGCTGCATTATGTGTGGACTACCCACCAATTCGTTTAATGACTAATGGTGAGTAAAGGGCTTCAGCTTTCAATCAAGGTCTAGAATTACAGTATATTTGTCATGTCAAAGAGCTGTGGCAATAGAAAAACATGAAGGTGAAAAATGAATACGGGAATCATTTCATGAATTAAACTTTGTTTGAATCTTCTGATTTTATAATTAAGTTTATTTTACTCGAATTTTCCTGTTTGTGTCAATAAATACAGTTGCCACAATACATTACAGTAAAGGAGCAGAAAACAATAAACTATAATGAATAGCTGCATGCTGTGGGCTTGAATAGATTATTTGCATGAGCAGGAAAAATTTCATTTGAGAATATAAACTTGTAGGCCTAGTCATAATCGTTAGATTTGATTCTATAATTTATCAAAATGTGTTTGTACATTATTTGTGAGATAAACTGTACATATTTAAATCTTTACGCTGCAGTCATTTATACATGTAACTACAAATCAATTTAATGTACAGACTGCAAATGCTCGTGCCCTGATCACAACCTGCAATGTCTCAGCACTGCTGGATACATTTTTCCCCCTTTTTCAGTGACTCACAATCACTTTAAATCCACCACGACACCTTCAATCTTGTACATCTATGAACTGAATAACTGACACATCTTGCTACTCCAAATGTTGAAACACAGATTCTGCCTTGCGTAATGATGATTCGAGACTGATTCGTCATTTACACTTTACAAAGTTTACACAAGCCATTACAGATGCCACTGTTGTTCTATCTTCACTTTAGATGGAAATAATCACAACATTTCCCACATACACAAGTGTGTGAAAAGTAATAGGTTTCTATATGCAGCATGGAGCATCAGGAGAACAAAACTGTAGGCAGAGGTATGCAAACTAACAGCAGGATGTCCGACCACGTCTGAGAGTATAAGTGTTGAGCTGTTCCAAATGGCCTCAATCAAAGGTGGGGCGAAAAGCCTGCTGTCATGGAGAGGGACAAGACATGATAAGTCAAACAAGGAAAACAGTGCATATTTACTCCATCCTGGAGAATTCATGATGCTGCACATTGTCAGTTTCTGAAAGTTACAGAAATTGTTTGAGGATGATGCAAGCAGAAAGACCAGTATGTTAAGATACCATTAAAAACCTTTTACAATTCAGTCTGTGGGAAACATGATATTTGTACCAAATCGTCAAGATATTTCACTCTGGATCAAAGTGATGGACCAGGTTTCAGACCGACATTACCATCCATAGCAATGCTGCTAGTACGGCTACAAACTGAGCATAGCACAGTGAATACAATTGCAGATAAAACAGAAAGCGTTTAAGGGTAAAGCTGGGCTTTGGAACTGTTGTTTAAGTAGAATTAGCTCAACGTAAACTTCACTCAAGCATCAGAAAAGAGAGAAAATATTGAAACCGTGTAATGAACCTTTAACGTCGCAAAGTGAGCAGAGTGGAAGTGAATAGAGAAGATCTACTAGTGAGAAGTCTTTAAAGATGTTGGGACAGAATGACCTGTGAAGGAATAAACCCTCATTATGTTCTGGATAGGGATTATCACTCTTCAGCTGCAGACTGAACCTAAAGAACTTTAGAGCATCATTTCCTGCAATCCATTTACTATTATAAATCTCCTCTGCTGCACCACACATTGTGCTGCCTGATTATTCCTGATCTGGTGTGCCTGTCAGTCGACGTCTTTATTTGTCCTCTACATTTAGAGCAACCATACCTCATCTCCCACTCTGCTCCTTTTGCCTTCTTTTTGTCCTGTCACACTCTTAAACCTCTCTCCTATCTGTGTGTCTTTCTCTCTCTCCTCAGCCTTCAACCTTATTCATTATTTCAGCCTCCCCCAACACCTCTTCTGTTTTTTCGTCCCTCTCTCCTCTTCCTCTCCACCAACAACCCATTCCTCTCCTTCAGATCTTCTGCTGTAGCATCAAGCCACCTACCCACGCACTATTTTCACTCCGTCCATCTCACTCTGGTATGTGTGACCTCTCTCTCTCTCGTCGTTCTCTCTTACCTCCCCCCATCTCTCTCTTTGTGAATATTTCATGATTTGGTGGCACAGTGCTGAGGTGAGGAGCTTTCTCTGCATGAGCTTTCACAGCACAAATATTTACTCTCTGAGTTGGGTTTAGTTCAGTGTTAGGACAGACTAACTGTGTGTGTGTGTGCCTGTGTGCCTGTGTGTGTGCCTGTGTGTGCCTGTGTGCCTGTGTGTGTGCCTGTGTGTGTGTGTGTGTGTGTGTGTGTGTGTGTGTGTGTGTGTGTGT
>NW_022280036.1:12355803-12365111 GCF_004355925.1 Anarrhichthys ocellatus | reverse complement strand
TGTGTGTGTGTGTGTGTGTGTGTGTGTGTGTGTGTGTGTGTGTGTGTCTGTGTTTGCCTTATAAGTAACAGTGATTACTTGTGGCATGGGCCCCAGAGGGGAAAGGAGGTATTTGGTCTCTTCCTACATTGATGTTACTGCTCCATTGCACACTCTCTGAAGTCTTCTTGGATAGACAGACAGACAGACAGATAGATAGATAGATAGATAGATAGATAGATAGATAGATAGATAGATAGATAGATAGATAGATAAGTAAGACAAACGAGATGAAATGGAGGGCAACCACAGAAAATGTGGGAAAGAGAGCGGGATTCCTGTGCATTGACAAATGTCTGTTCTGTTTTGGCTGGTGAGAATGGAGCTCGATTGCAGGTCTGGAAGAACATCAAAACACAATTAAGGGCTGACATGGAACTGGTCATGCAGAAGGGTGTGGATAGGGAAGAAGAAGAAGAAGCTGCAGCAGCGAAGAGGAAGGAGGAGGAGAGCTCGGTAAAGAGAGAAGGATGAGGAAGTGAGATATTCGGGAAGCAGACAGAGAAAGACAGAGACACATAATTGTATTTTATTGACTATGATTAGAGAAAAAGTGGGAAGGGAATTGATAGAAAATCAGAAAGACGGTACAGTCATTTAAAAGGTGTGTATGTGTGTGTGAATGGGAGGGAATAGGTTCAGTTAAGGTTGTTGCTTACTGTCCCTGTTCATCACATGAATAATCATTTCTTGTGTACAGGAATTATAACGCATTTAGAGAGGCTAATATCATTTTCAATAAGTGATTCTGAAATGTACAACGCATGAATTTGTATGAAGTGTGCAGGCATGGACTCCTTTATGTATATCAAAGTGTGTATTATTGTTGGTATTTCTTCCTACCTTTCTTCAATTCCAGCCAAAGTAATAAAATATACACTTTCCCTTCCTTTGTTTTGAATATATATCATTTTAGGGTGTAGTCTCCATTTTATTGTGACTCAACAGTATCTGAGAGGTTTCCATAGGCATTCATTCTTCCCAGAATGCATCATAATTGATATGCTTGAAAAATCTGGATTTGAACTTTCAAGTAGCTGTATTGTAAAACTCAGAACCTTATCTATCTAAAGGCACAACAGCCTTACAAGCTGTGAAGTCAGCAGGAAGAATCCTAACGCTAACATTACAGTCCAGTGGACTAAGCCCACCTCTACTGTGGCTATTAACCACAACTTCACTGCTATTACATGGAACAGAGAGCATTGAACGAGAAAATGGGCCTTATGAAAATGAAGTTGTGTGTATGTTAAGTTTAACATCCATTCTAGGCTCGTTCTGCCCTTTTGCAAGCGTGTAGTGTTTGATTGATCAACTTTATTTCCCTCAGGGAGAAATTTCCTTTTAGTCAAAATCAAAAAAGGTCACAATTAACATTTTGGTAATTTTTCTTATTCCCCAGGAGTAATTGCTATAACTGTGAAAATAAATAAAGGGTACCAAATAGATACACACAAATACATACAGATAACATTAAAATCTCTTCCAAGACATGCAAAACAGGGCGCTCTTCATGAGTCACCATCATCATCACATTGCCCAAAAATAAATTTCACAAAGTCTGAGCTTAAAGGTGTAAACGAGGTTTGTCTTACTTTGAGTTTGACCTTACTAATATAGTCATTATAAAGATTATCACCTGTCCACATAGCAGTAAATCCTCTCTGTCTTCCTTCAAGTCAAAGGAAGTTTTGGGTATTCAACCCTACATCTCCAGTGCAAAGAGAAGGTGACATATCAAACATCTAGAGGACATCACATACACTGCGGCCCTCCCCCGCCCGCTGCCCACTGAGCTGAATTCCTTTGTTCTAGAGCTGAGAAAGGCTTTCAGTCGATGCGTGACCACATTTGAACACCTGTGAACACCTGTTGTTATAAGATCGATCTCAATGGCAGGAGGGGAAGCCCATATTTGTGGTTTAGGAATTGGACTGAAGCTGTGTCGAAGAGGCCCAGTGGGATGTTGGATCCTCTGAGTGTTTAAGGGATGTAAGAGGCTTCATGCCCTTCAAAAGTGTTTTATAAAGCCTGCACACAATGTTATTTGAGAGAACTAATGATAATGCTGTATGAATCCACAATAACATACATGATAATGATTTTAACAAAACTGCATTCAAACCCATGAAAGTAGTGGTCTATGTTGAATTGTTGTATCAAATGCAGTTTTCTTGGATCAGCAGCCTGTACAAAGCTCACCGGGAAAAACAATATAAAACTTTGACAGTTCCCATACCAGCTCTTTTTTTTCTCTTTTTCAGCAACCTGACCTGATGAGGATTAAGCTCAGGACCAGTTTGATAAGATGAGTCAGTGACACCCAAGTATCACTCCTCCAGGAGGGATTTAAAAGAGGTGGCACCAGGCTGCTGCCCTCTCGCTCACCACAAAGACAGCCAGCACAGCAAACTCTCAGGAAGCTAGATCTTCCCACAAAGTGTTCAAGCTAGGGACTTTACAACTTAATAACATAATATTGTTCACAGACTTTGTGATGCAAGCCTGATAATGCATGATTGGTATTTGTATGTTGCATTTATTAAGCTTTGTTTATACAGACAATCATTGTCTCCAGAGGATGAACCTTACCCTTATGACTTACTTTTACTGTTGCTAGTGCCATCATGAGGTTGACATTTGTGATTTTTATTGAAATATCTTGACAACCATTGTATGTTGCCATGAAAATTAGCATAGACATTCACATCCACCTCAAGATCATCGGTAAAACTTTAGTGATCCCTAAATGTTTCCTTTTAAGGAATCATCAGGTCAAAATTCTAATTTGTCCAATACTTTAGTTTATAACTAAATACCTGCAAAATGAATGATATTTACATCAGCTGCACTTTGTGTTTACTGCTAATTACCAAATGGTAGCATGCTAACAAGCACATGTAAAGACGGTGAACATTATACCTGCAACATCTGCATGTTAGCATGCAGCTAGCATTAGCATTTAGTTCAAAGCACCGTTGTGCCAAAGTATATTCTCACGGAGGCTCTTACACTTGTTCCTTATAAAACACGTTTTATTCACTTTCATCACATTCTCTTCATTTCTGTCCGTTTGCACTTCACTTAATCTTCTAACTTATGGCTCATTGATCACATTAAATGTTGGAGGCTCATTTGACCCGCTGTGTCTTCCTACTTCCTGCCAGCTACTTCATCTCCACTAGATCTTCCACCTCATTACCTTCAGTTAACATTATTAACCTTACTTGTCCTTAAATTGTCTTCAACAAGTGCCGCACGTGTCTGAATGAGAATCTTTATCAAAATTATAAAGACATTTAATCATATTCAATCGTTTATTTAGTACGTTAACCTAAGCCATTAACTTCAATTCTGCATTAAAAAAAATGTCCTTCTCTTTTACATTCTCTCTTTATTTTGAAGACTGATCTTTTCATCTTGGATTCATTTTAAATCTGTCTGGTATATCTGTTAATTGCCTGAAATGTAAACATAAGATAACAAATGAAGTTATCATATTAAACGCTAATACGCATTGTATTTGACTAATTACAGTATATATGGTAATGAAAATCTACAGCAAAAATTGGTTCAGCTTTGTTTTTGCCGCAAAGTAAATCTTTGGTAATTCTTTGGTCACACCAGATTTCTCATTCCCTTTTAGTCTAATTTCCTTGGATAGGCAAGTGGACGAAACATGACTGGGGAAAAGGGGTGAAGGAAGCTGAAGTGGTATGGAGAAGAATTAAGTTGACCTTTTAATTAAGAGAGGAACAGATGGTAAAGGAAATACGATAATTTGTCACAAGTGGATATGTGAGTTTTTTGTATTGTTTACGCAAGCTGATGACTCAGTTTCATCACACTTTGTTACATTTTGTTCCTGAGCTCATTCGAGCTACTTCTGACTGTAAACAACTCAAGATGCATCCGCTGCCTTCAGTTGAGTAAATGCCATCAGTTGCCTTGAACAAGTGTGATTTTATTCATCCTTGTGAAATTGTTTCACTCTGCCTGGTGTTTTTGTGATTGGTGGGTTTTGTTGAAGAAGAGTTTTTTGACATACAGGACTGGCAAAGTGATTGTGCACAGCCTCACTGTCAAAATCTCCAAGCACCTTTTAATAAGACATTCATAATTCATGATGATAATTGAACTACTTCTGTAGAACCATTTAGTCACCTGCATTATTCATTTAAACTAGCTCTGCATAATGAATGTGGCACAACAGCAACAACACAAAAGACTGTCTGTTTATATTTTCACACTTAGACCTACAGTGTGTTTTTGTCCCCAAGGCTTTGACATTCATGATTCTGTGCTTGTTGGAATTCCAACTACCATTAATCGAAAAACATTCTCATATTTATTTATATGTATCACTTTAGGAAGTAATACAAAAGGATTTTAACTAAAACGCAAAAGAAAAATAAGCAATGGTTTGTCAATGTCTGAATGAGAGAGTGTGTGTGTGTGTGTGTGTACCATGAAATTAGACACAACAGTTCAAAGAAAAAGACCCTCTGAGACATGAAAGAATTAAACATTAACTTCTGGTTCACAGTGTGTGGTTCAGTTAATGTTCAGCCATGATTCTCCTTATTGCATGTTAACAAGAAAACAAGTGCACATGGAGGACATCAACGATTTTGTTGCATTTCCAATCTCACACGATCTATTCTACAGTTTGATTTACATATGCACATGTACAGTGTTAATAGCTTTATTGAATTCCCAAAGAATTCATTAAAGTAGCTCTATTACAAGATTTAATAAATATAACTTCTGTATATTGGATTCCCAAAGCCTTATTCCTCAAATATAGTGCTTATTGATTTCAGGGACAAGAACAAAAGACCTCATTCAGTCCAGCTTTGATATTCTTGCTAATAGCCACCTGTCACATCGCTGTGATTCACCTCCAGGAAAGAGAAATATGAAAACACACAAACATCACCTCTTTCTCTTTTCTCAGCATCAATTGACTCTGTGGACCATAGTGGACAACTTTGGAAGATACTCGATTGGTTTGACCAGCTATGGTCTGCTGAAGCCTAAAATTTGATTCAGCTAAACTTTAGAAGTCATTTTTACACAGAACAAGAAGTGTGGATTTGTCCCACATTTCTTAAATTGAAATTGCTTCATCATCCGTGTGGACAGAAGAGACATCACAGTGACTTATGTCCCTTGTAACATACTGCACATATGGGATAGACCTGAAATATGTGAACCTATCCTTTTATGAGGGTAACATTTTCACTTATGTTTTGACATTTTGACATGTAGGAAAGGCTTTCATTTAGTTTCTTCAGCTTCATGTTCCTGCTATTGTCCATGCTGGCTCACTGTCAAGCTGTCATGATTTACTAGGAGACTTAGAACAGCCATTGTTAATGTTGTAAGTGACACCTGTGTTTTGGCAAGTCTAAATGTCTGAACCAAGAACATTCTTGAAAACTTAGTTTCAGCCTGTACAGCTCTTTTTTTGAACAAAATGTTTATGTACATCTGAATGCAGCAAGGCCATCTCTGCTGGTCCAGACAGAATCACAAAGTTATAGCTAATTTAATATTTAATATTTTTTCCCATTAGCTTATTATCTCATTGCATAGCTAATGTCTTCCTCTGTTGCTCTGTTTCCAGCCTGCAGCGCTGCTTCCAGTGCAGCTTGTTTTAAGTAGAGCTTTTATCCAATCAGATTTTGCCCCTAAGCTGTCTCTAAGTAAAGAAATCTGCCCGGAGGCCTTCAGAATTCCAAGTGAAACCCTTTGTAGTTTAAGTGAATGGGGACGATATTGTTGATTGTCATAGTCTTCAACCAATCAGATCTTTAGTTTGACATGTTGTGCGTATTCTTTGGCGTGCCAGAGCCAGCTAGCTGTCAGTACGTCAGCATTAACGTGTGGCTTGATTGGTCAGTGGGCTAGCATGACTGTTGTGAAACTAGCCGGCAAAATGTTGTGGTAGTAAGAGTTAAAGTTTAAAGATATGCAAGAAGTTTTTACGTGACATTACATTTTTAATGTTTTGGCATGTTTGGCGGTGACAATCCCAATATCTACTGCCTCTGTCGAGTAGACATTTTCAGCACTCAAACGCATTAAAGCGTATTTAAGAAATACAACTGGGGAGGCTCGACTGTCACTGGATTCATGGATTTACAAATGCATCCAAGTCGATATACAGGATGTTTTTTTTGCCCTCACATGTAATGCAATGCAGGGTTTTGTGTGCATAATATGCCGCCACGAGTGTGTACACTGTACTGACAGCGGTAATAGTAAATACTCTTCCTTTCTCCTCCGTCTCTTTTCCTCTGGGTGAACGGTCTCGAAAATGTATGTTATGGGTCTTGAGTGCTGAGTGCACTTGTAAGCTTCACAAGAACATCAAAACACAATCAAGTCGTGTGGATCCCCGAGGTTTGGGGCTGTGAGCTAGCACTTAGGGAAAGAGAGGATTAAGGGGGTGGGGGACTTCAGAAACGGGGAACGGACGCAGAGGAAGGATGTGCAGCTGAAAAATAGATGCATGAAAAATGACTTTCCATCATTTCATATAGCTGAAACTACCTGATAAGATATTTTAATACAAAACGTAGATGACATGATACTGCTTTGTTCACACCAGTTTGTTACTGGAAGCAGAGTTTATGACTAATTGATTCCCTACATTCAGTAGTTTTTACCCTCCTCTGTTGTTAAGTACTGAGTTCACTGAATCATTCTAAAGCTCAGCTGCAGTCCAGAAACCCCTTATATTACAGGTGTCTCAACTTATACTGAGCACACATGTAGAAGATGACATTAAGTGAGTTTTAAGGCTCACATCTCTTTTAGGTGCAAATGTGCATCGCACTAGTTGTAGGAGACAACAATAGATAGTTTTTTGTGACCTGCTACACTAACCTGTGTAGTTCTGTGTTGGAATACAAGAGTACAAATGAAATGTTGAAGTCCTAAAATGGCATTCAGGACAAAATAAATTATAGATATATAGATGATAATTTTTACCAGGCTCCCTGTTCTTCAGGACTGGTGTCAGGCAAGTAAACTGGAAATGAATGTGGCCAAAACAAAAGACCTTATAATACAAACCAGTACATCCTACCTAGGCTGTGGCTAAGTGGAGAGCAGGGTCGTCCTTCAATCAGAGGATCGGCGGTTCGCTAGTCGCATGCCGTGTGTCCTTGAGCAAGACATTTAACCAAAATTGCTCCCGTAGCTGTGCCTACGGTGTATGGATGTGAATAGTCTGATAGGCAGGTGGCACCTAGCCCCTGTCATCAGTGTGTGATTGGGTCAATGGTGACAAGTAGTGTGCAAGCGCTTTGAGTGGTCGGAAAGACTAGAAAAGCGCTGTACAAGTACAGTCCATTTAACATTACCATTTACCCATCACATAAATAACCTGCCTGTAGGAAAAGTAAACTATCTGGGAGTACTTTGGCACAATCATTAATCAGACCCCAACTTTCAATGATAATAATTCAGAGAGTAACTTCAATCAGGAAGCTGACGAGCTGCTTTGGCATTAGCCAACACTTATCACACAGAAGCCTGGTTGAAATCATTGGAGCATGGTATGACAACTTGAGTGCAATGAGCAAAAAAAGTTCAAACTTAAGATTGTTCATAATGTTCTTTAGTAGTATTGCAGGGAAGGTGATTGGCAAGTCATAGAAACAATTTTGCGATATGTTTTTGACAGAGCTGGACAAAGGAAGGCACCATCCCATCGCTTACTTCAAAGTCTTCAAAACTTAAAAAAAACAGCTTACTTTGGTTTGGAAGTTTGAAGCTATTGCTGGTCTTAAATCCAGTGCACCTTCATAAGGATCACTGTAAATAATGAAACCCATGAAACTCTTACTTTAAAAGATTTTCTTTTTTTTTACCACGGTCAAGAAATCCTGCTCCCTTTTTGCTCCCTTTTGAAGCCCGACTGTGAGGAATGGTAATAGAGCCATCACTCTGGGCAAGAGAGAAAGATGAATAGACAGAGAAGGAGGCGAGGAAGAGTGACGTAAGACTGGTTCACAGAGAGAGATGAGAACAAGGTAAGCATATACTGTACCTTCTCTGAATTTTGTTCACTTGCAACTATATTTATACTAGCAAAAAACTATTTTGAGATAACACAATGATGCTAAGATTATTTATTACTAAGTGTGTCTGAAAAATGTTAAAGCTTTTTAAAATTAGTTATTTGTTAGCTCATCGTGGAGCGTGGCTAATGTTACTAATTCACTTGGTCAAGCTTCGGGAAGATTGTGGTCATGATTAAATGATAAAAATGCTGGTTGGGTATTGTTGATTGAAAATAGTTATATGTAGGTAAATTCTTTCAGATGGTTAAGTTTGGGTGTAGAAGTTGGAAATTGTTATGTTTAGAGTAGATTAGCAACAGGTTCTCGATTGGGCATGGTCGGGGGTTTCAATTATTGTGCATTTAGGAGTTCAAGAGTTTTATTGTGATTAAATATGAAGAACTGACTTCAGTCTCTGCCCATGATGACCGTGGGGTCTGTAAAAATGCCTCCTCTTCTGATTCATTGCTTGTGTTTGAAGAATTAAAACCATATTCAAAGATGGGTTGTTGTTTTTTTGGTGACGGGTAAAGGCGTCAGTGTGGCTGAGAACCATAGCTGTTTCAGTAAATATCTAACTGTGAGGATTGTGCTCTCTTGATATCATTATTTTTGTGTGACACAGGAAAAGCAATCTTGGCACCCAGCACAATGGATATTTATCTTAATTTACCAGTTTACTTTATTGCCAGAGACATTATAGTTTTGTCCCATTCTCCTGGAATGATTAATGATTCAGAATTTAGGACCACATAATGACGCCTTGATGATGCAAAGTCTAGGATGAAACATACAGACTTCACTCTGAGATTTTTCTGATACCTTCATATATTAATTTATGCAGTAATACAATGGCTTAGGTGATGGTCTTGTTGTTTGAAGTTATAATAAGTCCCTCAACGTTTTTTCATTTCAGTCTCATTTTATTGTATATCTCATTTATCTATGTCATGCCACACAATTATTATTTGCATCAGATCACAACAGGCCAGTGTGTGCTGTGTATGTAAACAAACAGCGGGCAACATTTGGGTGCGTTTGTCAGAAGGACACTGAGGCGCTATTGCTGTCACCACATTTATTTCAGCTTATATGGATTTTAAACCTGCTCCTCACTTTCTCACACATCTGAATGTACCTTATTCCTCACACACACACACACACACACACACACACACACACACACACACACAC
>NW_022280036.1:12168415-12355793 GCF_004355925.1 Anarrhichthys ocellatus | reverse complement strand
ACACACACACACACACACACACACACACACACACACACACACACACAGTATGATTGTGATTAAGGATGTCCAGGCCATGTGGTGTGTGGAAATGATGTCTCGGTAGGCCTCCTGCAAAAGGCAGAGCAAGAGTTAAGACATTAATAGGCAGAGAAAAGCTATCCAGCATCACTGTCTACCTGTGTGCTAGAGCTGTAAAGATCAAAGGCAGCCTCTGAGTGTGTGTGTGAGTGTGTGAAAGAGAGAGAGAGAGAGAGACAGCCAGATAGACACAGAGGAAAGGAGAGGAAAAAGTCATCCAGCGACAAGGAGACCGAGAGAATAGCAAGTTGTGATGGCACAGAGGAGACAGGGAGGCAGGTAAAGACAGAATCAACAGGGAGGATAATTAGGAGACATTTCCCTTCTGCCACCTGCCTTATTGCTGACTTCAGATTATGCGCTGCATTGGCCTCGGTGTCACCTCCTGTATGCCTTGTGAAACCCTTGGAACAAGGCAGGCATTCAACCTGTCTGGTCAGCACACTGACTACTGAGTCATTTTAATTGGAAATAAGTCTGCAGTATGAAGCAGCATCCTCTTTGCACCAATGACCACAGCATGGCTCTATCAGTGGCAATGGCAGTACGGTTGGTCGGTCTGTCTTTCCAGTACTTTGGCCCGGACTGAAATATCTCATTAGATGAATTGTCATTTACGTCCCTCTGCGGGATAAACTCTAAAAACTTAGGTGATCCTCTGACAATTCATCTGGTGCCACCAAGAGACCAACATTTCAATCTGTCCAATACCCGAAAAACGTAAGACATTTCCCTCAGCCTAATTAGCAAATGTTAGCATGCTAACGCGCTAAACTAAGATCGTGGACATGGTAGATACTAACTCAAGGCAGCAGTGGGACTCAGTGCAGCCACTCCTGTTACCTAACATGTCAGATACAACTTTTTGGATAGTCTGAAGCAATTTATATGGTTTTGTGTTAAAACAAATACCAAACCGTATCGCTGTGATAGATCAACCTGGCCAAAGTAGCACAATTAGTTTATTACTGTAGCACAAGTATTCAGTGTCATTCTATCAGTGCTCGATTTCAAAGGCAAGCAGTTCTAGTTCTTATCAAACTAGGAAATAAATGGTGTGAAAAAAAATTGAGAGTAGAGAGATGGCATCCTGCAATGCCTAACAGCAACTACGACCTGCTGAATATGAATAATAAATGTATTATTTAAGTGCTTAAGTGCCAACATAAAATGTGATGAATAGCATTTTAAAGGTAGGCTCCGGGGAGCGCCATTATTTCTAAATTACCTTGTTATTTCTGTAATACTGCTCTGAGAACATGTTCTGAATTTGAGGAACTGCTGTTCATTTGACCGCTTGAATAACACCCCCCACTGATATTTTTTATGAAGTTTTAAACTGAAAGCATTGGTGTGAAATCAGTTTTAATCAGCCCCTTCATACCTCTCCCCCTCTGACTTCCGTTTCCCCTTTTTTTTTATTTTTTTATCCCCTTTGGGTGAAGAATCTATTATTCATGCTTCTCCTTCACTCTGGGAGTGTCCACTTCAACAAGGTTTGAAGTTGGGAAGTTTAATAGAAGTGAAGTGAAAATTGAGATGAGGCAACTCAATCTGGGTGCACCTTTACTGGACGAACATTTTATTCTTGGAGAGCACGTACCGCCGGGATCCATGCAGAGGTCAAAATAAGTGTTAACACGGGGCTTCAGTGTGTATGTTCCTTTAAGGCAGGATCAAATGCAACTGAACTGCAACTGTGGAGCGGGTTCACATAAGAAGTACTGGAATGAGAGAAATATTTTCTAAAATGATGTCAAACCGATAATGAAGCAGGAGTCCAGGCTCAGAGAGCGGTTGATGTGATTATCACATGTTAAGACGCAGAATCTTGTATTGGGTGGACAATAATTTCAACAAATTGTATTACTTTCCATTTAAATAGTAATCTGCCTTTTGTTGTAAGGGCAAATAAAAGTTTTCAAGTCTCGTGACATAATTTTCTTTGATTAAAGTCTGATTCTCGTGTTATTTTATCATGTATTATTATTGTTTAATACATTTAAATGTGTTATAGTAGTGTTGTCATTCTGTAAAGAACACTAGAGGTCAGTACCTCAAATATCTCAACAAGATTATTTTGGGCAGGCCGTGATATATTTTATGATGTGGAAAGCCGTACTGTAACTCTGTATGTCATGCTTACTTCTCATTGCTTTCCTTTTCTAATACAGAGTGGTCTTAAGTTGCTTTTGCAGTGGTCACAAGTGGAAAAGATAGTGAACCACTGTTAGAATAGAACTCACATTCTAAATTGCCTTAATCGCTCCCAGTTATACTGATCTGCTGTTCAAATTTGCATTTCATTTGTGGACAAGTGATGACTTTCTTAAAACTGAAAGAAAAAAGACCTGGTAGTCTTTCTCTCACATCCCATTTCGCTGCAAGACTGCCCAAGGCTTTTATATAGTTTTTATATCTCACGATCAATTCTGTCTTTTCCTCAAAGGATAAATGAATGTCCGGTCCAGTGTAATCTGTCCTGCCTTCAGTCTGTTGAGCCTGTGCTTTGTCTTCTTGTGCAGCTGTTATGGATGTCTCCCTCCTCGCAGCTGCCAAGGCTCATGTAGGAACAACCACACACATCTGTTCTTGGTGTAGTTCATCAGGGACCCCACTGCTGTTAGTCCTGAGGTGCTCTTGATGCTCGAGTGCTTTTTCTTTGAATTAAAAGAAGTTTGCAGTAAAAGACATTTAAACAAAAATATAACAAACAAATATTAACCAGCCTGTGTGGCTTTTAACAATACCAAATATTATCCAACTAGAATACAACCACAATGGTTTTATCCAAGTGTTGCACTCTAGAAACAAACAAAGCAATCATGCTTATTTCTCTTTGCAGTTTATTTTGCATTTGCAGTCAGTGTATTCCAGACAGATAAAAGGAGGGAAATATCTGTTTATCTTGAAGCTGTTTCAGTTACCCTCTCACTTTTCCTCAAATTTATTTTCCTCTGCCATGAAATGTTCTTTTAGTTTCTCCTCACATAAAAACATTAAACAAATATTCTCTGTTATGTATTGCATTTGTATTACACAGAAACTTACAGTTAAGTTGTACTGTGTTTCTCTGGAGTGTCACAGGTGTTGGTTCACATGGCTGCATCATCTTAATAATATCAAGCCAGAAGTGGCAAGATGACGACCTGAGAAGCTATTTTCTGGGGGGGATTGCATCGCAGGTGTAGTTGGTAGACCCACTCCTAGTCCATAATGCACTGGCGGATGGGGGTTGCGATGGGCCCCGAGTGTGTGCTATTATGACGGGCCCTATAGTTACTTACTGTCTTGAGCCGATGAGCTTGTCAGTCTTGACAGATTATGCGCCTAAACTACAGCTACCTTATATATTATTGTCTAATCACATGATCAACTTGACATTGGACAATATCAACATAACTTTTATCCAGCAATCATCATTGCATATCTGTACATATCAAAAATACCAAAGAAAATAAGAAATTATTAATTTCATTGAAATTACTTTCTTTTTTAAAAAAGTTAATTTATAGTTTTTTTAGTTAATGTAGAATAAACAGTATGTACTTTTGATATATATTGTAAATTAGTTTTTTCCCCAAAAACTGAAAACCTTGATGGAGATGGGTTTGCCTTTTGAGGGCAAGTGTAGCAAATTAATTGGCACCATTATGAATTTGTTACAGTTCTTCTTTGAACACAGCCGTGTTCCTGAGATAGCAAGGTAAATTGTTCACATCGGCCTTCTCTGTCTATGGGCCCCCTCATCCCACAGGCCCCGGTGCAACCACACGGCCTGCACTGGCCATATTTACACTTTGACTTGACCTCTGTAAGTATTCATTCATTGCAGACTTTATTTCCCCCCCCAGAGATTAGTAGTTGTGTGACAATCAATCAAGAGCAGCCAGGTCTCTCACTTCCACTAATGGAATATTGACAAATGATGACATTTGAAATGAGTGATGGATGCCCCAAAATGTACTAAATCTATAGACCCACTTGTTAACTGTCTGGCACATTGAGTGTCAAACCCTTCAAGTCAAACATTCGTCACAAGGAGGGAAATGTCAGATTGACGGGGTGATTGTTGTGGGTTAGAGCCCACAAATAATCCATTTCCTAAAGCTGTGATGTTCTATAGAGTTTCCTGTATAAGAATGGATCATAATGTGTATATTATTGTACCCAAAAAGTCACCACCTTTGTCAGTCTGCTGCTTGGTGGTAAGCCGCTAGAGTGCAGTGGGTTTTGAGAGCTTTTTGTTGTTGCTGAAAACAAAACGGGGTTAATAAGAGCAGTGAGACTGAGCTGTGCAGTACATTTACAGGCTGAGTGGAGCTTTAAAGCCTACACAAATGACTTTCAGTATATGGCTGACATACTGTATATACTGTAGCTGCCTAAATACCTGTTCTCCTGATGTGTTGTCATCACTGTGTACACCACTAAAATAGTAAATAGTAATGAAACATGCAGCATAAACAGACAGAGCTGAGCGTTACCAGACTGAAAAAAACATTCTGGTTCAGCAGAGCTAACGCCAGATTAGCCTGTTTAGCGATACTGTCCTCTAGCATTCAGGACTCCATATCTCTTTCTCTATATTCTGTTCTACAAATCCAACCTCCATTTCCTCCTCCTCCTCCTCATCCCTTTATTGTCAATGACTAGAGTTTTAATGATTACATCTGGCGGTGCCACAAATTAATTCCTGCCTCTCTGGCAAAAAGCTGTTCTCCACCTGATTATGCAAAGCAGGCCTACATTCTCCCCCTTTGAAGTAGAGGAGAAGCTGCTTAGAGACTCTCCCCTTGAGGAAACACTGCAATATGGGGAACATCAACAAACCGGAGTTCACACAAAGGTCAGCAACATGGTTAACCTCGATGAAGGCCCACTTCATCTCCACATCTCGCTACTTTAAAGCTGTGTTAAAGTCCTGGTGGTGTAATGATGCCCTCGTGTCAGAGACCGAAGCTACTTCGACACACGGAAGTGGAGATAAAGTAGGACAGCCAAACAAAATACAGTAGCCATAGAAATGCACTAGAAAATGCTTGTGTCTATGGCCATGGCGGTAGAAACCGGTGCAAGGCACCTTTCCTATTCCAGCAATCACATCCGAGACAGGGTCTCAAAGGCTGGCTTGCTCACCAACACCAGCCTTATGTATCTGGGAAGACATAATAAGGGCTTATACCTCGCACAACTGCCTTTGCAACAGCATGCCTTTGTCAGTCTGTGACACTCAAAAGGGTAATGTATGAATTCTTGTGTGTTATAGTCGACCGCTGTTTTCAAAACACCTTTCTGCTTCTGGTCTGAGCAATCACAGCCCGGTAAAAAGCTACAGCACTGCGATGAAATAGTCTAGGTTTCGCTCGAGCCTGACACAAGAAGAGTCCACCCGGGTAATGAGCCACTGAGATGAAATCACTCTGACGGGAGGTATGACGACAGATGAGACTGCTGCTAGTGAGACTTGAAGCATGTGTTAATTCAGAGTAGGACAATGCAGGAGGTAATAACAGGGATGAAGGAAGAGACTCTGTGTTAATGATACCATTACTGCTCTTCCTGGTTATTAAACTAATCTTCCCGACATGAAACGTTCAGCCTCCTGTCGAGTATGCGTTATGTAATGTCCATGTGTTGACATTTGCAATAGTGTTATGGCACTTGGATGTTTAAAAACAAACACAAGCCAATAAACATTCATCATAAGTGTTCAGAGAGACACTTTTAAAAGATTTAATGGCGACTCAATTTAAGATGCAATCAACATTTTATGAATGCAACCTGATTTAGTGACAAGGCTTGGAAGAAGGAGATTCACAGTCTTTTAATGTCATCTCTTGTTTTCTTACTAGAAACTTAAACTTACACCATAAGCACTCACTCCTAATAGAAAACACTGAATTCATTTTGAATATTACAATCTCACATCGGCTTATAGAATGATCAATTATATTATACAACGTGGACACAGTTATTAATGTGAAGCACTCAAAAAACATGTTTGGTCGATTTCATCTAATTGTACATCTGCAGTGTCAGTAGTTTCCACAGAAGCCATCAACAATAAATCATCATACCTGCAAACTCTGAAACCCGAAACCCTGTCGTGTGTGTGTGTGTTGAGGGGGGGGACGGGACATGAGCTTTCAAAGCAGTCTGAATAAGTGAGTTTATTATTCAGTTATTAATCAGTATTTCAGCTCTATTGTTATTAACCTTTATTTAGACAAAATCCATTGAGACCGAGGTCTCATTTTCAAAAGTTTTAGTCATAAAAACAAAGATAGCAAGAGTAGCGAGAACCATCGCCTGTACAAAATAAAGTGATTAGTTTTCATCGAACCCTGTTACTGTAAAGCTGTTAGAATTGTGGCCTATCTTCTATTTGCAATTAATATGCATTCAATCCAGTTAAATTAAAATGATAATCTACTCTGGCTAAAGTATCTTATCAAGAGTAAAATAATAGCTGTGATCTATACACACCTCTGCATTAGCAACCTGCTGAAATGAAGGTACAGCCACCTTAACACTCTCTCTGGTCCGTGTTGTAACGGTAAAACGGACTTTCAAAACGTACACGGACCCTCTTCTTCCTTAAACTCTTTGACCTCATCATCTCATCAGTATCCGGGCCTCATTTTTCATGTTCATAAAAGTTATCACCACGAAATCGCCTCATTCTACTTTTGAGTTAAAAAAAGAACCTGCAACCATCCACCTGTGTTCCGGTTTAACGTTAATGAGTGACTGCATGAACTGAACACGGGGAGCGGTCACTTGGCAACTCGAATTTTCAGCTCCCTCCACTGATTTTGTATGGGACTAAGGTCCGGAGTCTGGCTAGGCTTCTGTGTTAGTGGGCACTTACAAAATCAGCAAGGGGTCAAATAATGATAACCTTTACTGTATGTAACATATAGAGCACAAGTAACTAAAAGCATTTGGAAGCTACTTATAATAATATACTATTATAATACAATCATTTCTATAACTCTGACAGCCAGAGCTGCACTTCTCAGCGGGAGGCTTTCTTTCATAAAACTGTTAATCATGAAAGGCCAGGCCAGAAATGGAACACTCTCAATACGTCCTACTGTGCAAATGACTGCTTGCAGGCTTTCTGATAATTAACGTTACTTTTTTTTCCCTAAATTGCGATAACGAAAGTTAACAGTCGACAAAGTTTTGCATGCAGTGTACGTTATCCTTAACCCAGCAGGTCTGACCTGTAACGGTACAGAACGTAACTCAAACTTTAACGGAGGGAAATGAAGACGCTGTAGACATCTGAACGCTGATTGGCCAAGACTCGACACGTCAACGATGTTCTATTGCGAAGATCACGACATCACCTTTTCTCCTCGTCTCACTCCAATCTGAGAAACGCTGGCTGGCTAGTTGACCCCCCCCAAAAAAAAAATCTCTACGGATCTCCACGATTCACGTGGATGATATATTTTGATTCAAAACGGTGAATTTCGCCGAAAAGCGACAAGTTTGCAGGTATGAATCATAATCATAAATCATAATAAATAAAAAGAGGGTGGACTGCAAAAGCTAAAAGAAAACAATTAAACCTGCAATTACTGATTGTTTCGGCCATTTGGGGGCAGCAGAAAAAGCTGTGAACACAAGATCTCCATATCAAATTAGTATGTTTGTCAGTTTGTGTGATTGAGTTACAAACCAGTTCCAGGAGGTACTTTAAACCTACTGGTAACAAAAGTCACACAAAGGAAATGTGTGTTTAGCCATTTGATTCCACATATCTTTTCTGCACAGGAGGTTGCACACTATTTCCTTCTTCTAATCCGAGACAAAAACATGGGTCCCCAGGTCTTGCCCGGCTGAGGAATGACTAAAATGCCGAGTCTGTGGTGATGAGAGGACGAGGGGCCATCCTGTGGCTGCAGGGAAGGCTTGTGAGGCATCTGTCCATGACCAGGGTGAGCGCTCCTAAATGTAAAGTATTTTGATAAAGGAATGCCAATCTCCTCCCACAGGTCTTCGGGTTCAGCCTCAGGACAGTCATTCAGCACTGTCTCAACCACGGCAAAGTTCTCAAAGCTGGACAGAGTGCAGGTTGAATAGACCACAACACCCCCTGGACGCACGGCTGACAGCGCAGACCTGTAAACAGTAGACAAATACTGCACTTGATGACAACGGAATTCAAAAGAGAACTCCGCCTATTTTACACATCAAAGTCTCCTTTCTGGACTTGATGACTTTTTGTGGGAGCTGTGCAGAGTCTGATAAACTACCTCGAGGGATGTCACTTGAGTCAACGTCAGTATGTGAAAACTATAAGTTTGATAATGAAAAAAAAAAAAACTGGTGATATGATCAGACCTCTGTAGTCTGCTCCTGATCTCTGGTTGAGGCTGGCGGCTCGAGGCTACATTAATCCCGAATGACTTTACACATCCAAATATCTTACTAAACTGTAGAGTTGCATTGTGGGTAATGAAGGCGTCAGGTTTTGAAAAGGAAGAAGTGAGAAGAATGCGTGGAACTAAAAAAAAAAAAAGAAGATAACTCCAGTTCTGTACTCTTCTGAGAATCTCAATTAACATTTCAAAATATTCTACAAAGCTGGCTAAAATTAAGTTGCAACCCTCAATAGACTGTATATGTCAAGTTTCTCCTCCCACAGCAAATCATTTCAATATCTTTTGACTAATATATTTGCAATTTGACCACATACGCATCAGCCTCCAGGGAACTCTTGTTTTCCATTGCTTGGACATTCATATGTTAAAGTACTGAATTGACACTGCAAACCATTCCCTGCAACCTGATGTAATTTCACTCTACAGCACTGTGTGTAATAACATTTTCTAAATAGTGTTTACTTTGTGTGCAACTGTACAGTGCATGGAAATGATTCACAACTGCTTATCTGAACTAAAACAATGTTATATTTCAGTCCACCCTCAGACATTAACGTTAATATCCTATATTCTAAGTAACAATGTGTAGGGAGATAGAAGGGTGCCACAACGGTAACACAATAGCAGACACTTTTCTATGTTGGGGATTGGACTTACCTAAGCAGTTGAGCCTGGAGTGCGGGCAGACTGGCCCTTTCCTTCAGTCTCTGTTCCCCCTGCTGACTGCCACAATACAACCAGCTCCTGTCATTAGAACATGGAGCATCGACTAAAACCTGCAACACATAGAGGAAGAAATGTGAGACAGTTCAGAGTCGGAGAGCTCAACAGCGCAATGGCAGCGAGAGACAGAAAGGATCAAAGGAGAAAAGCAAAAGGCAAGTAGTAAGAAAATGTAACCTTTTCATTCTGTGCCTTCCTTTTTTTTCCAATATATTTAAGTCCATTATCAGTCACTTTGAGTCCTTTGAACTTCCGGCCATTTGTCTGCCTCTTCATGACTCATATTTTTATTGAACACTTTTCTTCTCTTCCACTGGGCTTATTAGCTTCTATTCAAAGGCTTGCTGTTCTCATTCATTTCTAACCACCTCCATGTGTTGAACACTGAAGCAAAAATCAGCTGCATGCTGACATAAACATGACCCTCACTGGGCCCCACCTTGTCATATGTTCCTGCCTCACTGTTCACAAAAGATCGTCCATCCTGTGCAGACACAATCACTCTGCTGGTGAGCGACTGTGACAAGAAAGACTCAAGGGTTTTGGCCAGCCAGTCTCGTCTGTGAGGGTCTGGTTCATTGCAGCAGAGAAGTGCTGGAACACAAGCAAGGCAGCATTACTTGTAAACTGTAATCAAGACAAATAGGCTATTCACAGCAGGCAAAAATGATATTTAGATTCAACTGCGGCAACTTACATGCAAAGTACACAATATATATCTAAGAGCAAAGCTTAACAAACTTCAAAAAGATGTTTTAGCAAAAAGCTCTTGTTGCCAAACAATTATACACTCAGAAGTGTATAATTTAGATTAACTTTATTTTATCTTCAACTGTACTAAATCAACTTTCTTATACCTCTTTGTATGATGAAAACAAAATAAAATAAAAGTTTGCAAAGTCCTGTTAAAGTGCTCGTGTTACCTGGGGTGGCACATTGCATTATGGCTACGGCTTTGCCCCCAGGGGCAGAGCAAAGATCCAAAACCTTCTCCCCGTCTCTGACTTTCAAAGCCAGCACTGGCAGCAGGGAGGCAGCATTCAGGAGGTAGTACTGCTTCAGCTGGCCAGGCCGGTGAGCCTGAGAGGGAAACCGCAGTGGACATGGATGGATGTAACACTGTAGTGTAGGACGGGACGAACTGAGCGAAGGCTCTGATTGAAGGTCTTGACCGAGCGCACGAGAGGTGCCGTCAGGTTGGAGGTGGGACTCATTAGGAGGGCACTTGGAGATGTGGTCAGGTGACAACAGAGAGTCTTTTCCTGCTTGGTATTTTGAATGTGACGGTGTTGAGGGGCCGTTACAAAGCAACATGGAAAAGCCCTGTGATTGTAGGATCTGCGTGATGCCGGTCACAGTGCTGAAGCGGTTCAGCATGACCCCATACTGCCAAGAGCGAGGGTCCAGGAGCACTGCTCTGCAAGAGAAAAGCAATCCCGATGAAGGATTGGTACAAACCCTGTCTGTGTGTATGCTGAAATAATTATTTCGGAAAGAAATCTATACCTCGCAGATGCCCACAGGTCTCCAAGCTCCTGACTGTACTGCTGGTCAAAACAGTCCAGTACTGGCTGACATGAAGATCTTGCTCTTTTGTGTCTTTTTGTTACCTGTTACAGAAAGACTGCAGTGAAAATGTTATCTGGAGATAAATCCTAGAGAGGCACGGAAGTAGGCAGCATCCTTAAAGTGAACTCTGACAGCACAACACAGTTTCAATGGAACATTTTCGGAATCAAAACTGTCAAAGTCCTAATCGTGTAAAAACCCCTTAAACCTAAATATCAAGAGTACACATCAAATGACAATATATGCCCTGTTGGAATAAACAATTCAAGTCTTGATATTCTACTTTACATTGTAACGGTCTTACTGTTACAAAACCACTGGAAGAGCTAAAATGTGCATTCTAGTTTAAGGACTTTCCCTTCATGTTCCTGAACACATGGCTGAAAAAAGCTGCTGTCTTTTGTCTTGTTCACTCGCTACCCCTGGTGGACATAAAGTGTAAAATATGTCCCGTTAGTAAGGATTACACACGTTTGGTTATATAGTGTTATTGGCTAAATGTACATGGGGGCTCCATAATCCATACAGGATAAGTCAACATTTGCATCAGGTCCAAAAAGAAAGGCAGTTGACCATAGTTTTCATAAAATACAGCATAGTAGAAAGAAATCTAAAATATAAACAATACCAACAACAAAATGATCAATACTGTGAACAACTTAGCTGAATATTATCCAAATTTTTCATCATAAATTCAGCAAATACATTTTGAGTTAAAATTACTAAACAACATAACTAAGTTCCCAATAAACACTTAACCTGTGCAATGTGACAGGAGCTGGGACAGGAAGTGGCTGCTGTCAGAACCAGACACGGAGACACTAAATCATTTTTATCATACTAATAAAAGTATGTTTACCTGGTTATTGAGTGCCCCTTGTCGCTCGTTCGGTTGTAAAACAACCTCGGGACCAGAGTGACAGTTAACCGACCACAAACACCACGGAGCTGACGGCGTCAGCTTCTTAGTTTTTAAACTAGTTATCCTCCACGTACTGGAAGACTGGTGTATTGAGAACATATATTTAGACATTCGGTTATCTTTTTTTGTTACTGGCTAATTGACATGTCCGAACTGTTGTTGCTCTCTTAACACATCCATGCATAAACCTCGGGCACACATGCGTACGCTTCTCAAAACCGTCCTCCCTCAACTCTGTCTGTCGTTCTGTAGTTCCACCTGACTAACAGCTGGTTTTTGTTGTCTCCATGATTTATTGTTTAGGTAGGTTGTGCTGGTTGGTGTATAAAACACCCACGCTTCGTAAATGCCTCTTTAAATCACTGACTTCAAGAGGTGCTTAATGGGAAAAAGAAATGTCGCTGTATGTGTAATAAATGTTTTTTTTTCCTTTTGTCTAATTTGTGTTATTTTGTCACGTTATTCAGTTCTTCAAAACATTGTGGTGGTCCCCCAGATACTCAAAAATGTAATTAAGACATGGAGGCAATTTGTATCTGACCACTGGTGACCTTTCATTTTTCCAGTTTGAGTTTCTGCCTCACCATTATAATCATGTATCTTTGTGTGAATTGCATTTTTTGTTCAGATAAACATGAAATTTCACCAACTATGTTTGTGTCCAGGCTTAAATGTAGGAAACTTGTTAACTTTGACAACGTCTGCAGAATTATTTTAACCCAAACCAACATTTAATTGTAATGTCATGACTGTCATTTGTTGGACCTCATTTGAGAAAACAAGTGCTTCTATTTCTTCTATTTTGACTGACAGCGACCTTAGGAAAGATAACGTAGAAGACAGAATTAACAGTTATGTGGCACGCTATCACTTTAGCTAACCGAAAGCTAGCATGCTAGTTTACATGCATTTTCACCTGAAACCCTCACTTCCTGAGGGTGTTTGATAATATTTCGCTCACAAAACAAGTTTGAATTTAGTATTGCTGTTCTTCCACTCTTAAGCCAGTTTGTAAGCAGCTTTCTAGTGGTGGTGGTAAGCCTATAAACTACAGCCATAGACATCCTCCTTACTACTTTTCTGCATATGGTGCCTGTTCTGAAGAGGAAGCAGACACACGTTTACTCCTGCATGTCAGATGCTGTTCAGAAAGGTTGCAAGCAGGTGCAATAACTTCTCGTACTGTAATCACCGACGTTGGTCTGGCTGTGGCCACATTTACATTACATTTGCTGTTGGTACAGGTGGCAGCTTCAGATACACTGGGGCTCATAATGTGGTCAACGAGCTGGATCCAAGCACCTGTGCTGATTGCGGCTGTGTGAAGGAATACAACATTCTTCAGTCAAATTGAACACGTCAAATCCACATAACTGACATATACCGCAATCATGGCTGCAAAAGGTAAATATTGTTCTTAAATTTGACAGCTGCCCCCTGTCTGCAAATCTTAAAACATAAAAAATAACCCCACTAATGTTTACAAATGTACAAAAACAAACATGATGAATTAAACATTTTACTTATGTTATTGGTTGCATGTTTAACAAAACATTTGATGAAATATACAATAGAATGGCAAACCTATCATTTGAACTGATTTGGGTCTGCCAGAGTTTCTTACATCAACAATCTTTAGCTTTAAGAACCACCAACAAACACGCATGAGCAACACGATAAGCTGACATTATCGTACCATTCAAGGGCATCTCAAACAGCTAATTTTTATTAACATTGTGATGTATCCCTTTGCAGCAAATGCCTCACTGGTTTACATGGCGAACAGGATAAGGAATGCAACCATCAGACAGAAAAGACCCATAGCTTCAGAGAGAGCGAAGCCCAAGATGGCGTAAGAGAACAGCTGCTGCTTCAGAGAAGGGTTCCTGTTGAGAGAGAGAGGGGCAGCTGAGACACATTGGAGGTACACAATGTTAAAAATACAGCTGCCACGACATTTCAGGCAGCTGACAATCCCAGTGTCTTCCAAGGTTCCCCATGAAGGCCCCGATACATGTTACAAAATAATTCTATCAATGATCCTCGACAATGTTGAACATATTTTTACACTTAAAATTTAAATCAAATAAATTTTTTGACCATGTAAACATTTGGAATCAAGTGTACCTCTGATAGTTTCATAAATATTACTATAAACAAACCATTCAATGTCAGTCAGTGAAGATGTCCTAAGATAGCAGATGTGTTTAATTTACCTGGCATATCCGATAATAAGGCTACCAAACACTGTTCCAATTCCAGCTCCAGATCCAGCCACTCCCACTGTGGCAGCTCCTGCTCCAATGAACTTTGCAGCAGTGTCGATGTCACGGCTCACAGCACTAGTCTGGAAACCCCGCACTGCCACCTGCTGCTGGGAGGCTACAGTGCTCTGTGGTGCCAGGAGTGAAGCAGACTGAAACACACAAAAATAAGTGAGGTTAGAACAAAACAGTAGAGGATCAGAGAGCAGCACTAAACTTTTTTTTTTTCTCAAATATGTAAAAGCTCACTGATATTTTCCTGCCAAGAAAATAACTATAAAATATCAGCAAGGGTTTGCAAGTGTTGCTGCTCAATGTCAGTCACTTTTGTTACCTCATTAGCTGCTGAGGTTTCCAGGTCGGATCGGCTTTATTAACCTGGAATACTAAACATGCTCAGCCAAACTTTGACTGAATCCGTCTCTACTATGTACGTGATTAAAGTAAACACACGTGAACATAGGTGCAGCTTTAAAAAAAAAAAAAAGGTAAAGGAAATGTTGCATAGTGATGCAGAATTGGCATTGAATTTATATTTAGCTCGTGTTAGCCACAACGGATAGCTAGCTAAAGTTGACTTTTGATGCAAATGTCAGCATTTCTTTTGCCGACAAGAAAACATATAATAGTATTCTTCAATAGGAAACATGTTAAATCAACCTGCACTTAAATGCATGTTTTTTTATTATTTGTTTCGTCACTGTATGTGTGTGAGATAAGGTAAAGGGACTAGCTAAGGAGACCGATGGAGTTGTGATAGCTTTGGAGAGCTTCACAGAGTGCCCTTCCTCTGAACACTGAAAGTCAATGAATCAGTTATAATTCCCAGCACAAATAGCTGCTTACCTCGGCTTTCCTGCCATCTGAGACGACTGCTGCTGAGAGTGGTCTGTACAGTACCCGAGATCCAGCACGGATCTGTATGAAGAGGGGAAAAAAGAAGACATTTAGATGACAGTTGTGCACTGGTAAGATGCTATACTTGTCTGTATAGCTTTAAACTTGCCAAGAACACTCTGCTCAAGACAGAATTAAAAGCATGTGTATTCATCTACAATACATTCGACTTGTACTAAATATGGTCAGAGGTGGAAGAATTGTGAGCAATACTACATTATAAAAACACTCCATTACAAGTAAAAGCCCTGCATTCAAATGTTTACTAAAGTACAAATACTCATGTTGAGCTGCCACTGTCAGTGTTATATTATTGGATCATTATTATTGACATATTTATGTGTAAGCAGTCGTTAAATGTTGGTTTTGGTCAAGGTGGAGTTCATTTTAACTTACTTAGTTTAATCTGCCACAATGGGTCATAGTTTGTAAATGACAATGTATTGTACGTAAAATCTTGATTTGAAAAGTAACAGCTCTTGAAAAAGTAAATGAAGTACAAAGTACAATATTTCGCTCTGAAATATAGTGAAGTAGGAAAAGAAGTAGCATAAAATGGAAATACTCAAGTGAAGTTCAGTATCTTAAAATGTTTACGTAAGTACAGTACGGTTACCCGAGGAACAGCATTAACACAACTGATTATGGTAAACGCCAACAGTGACCCACTGTGGTCCGTTTTTAACTGGAGTATGGCTGCTTCTCAATTAACAAAATAATGTCCTTTGATACTCTACTGATTCAGATTAGCTTCAAACGCTGTTAAGGTGTTTCTCACGAGGATACCGCGAGGCTGAGCTTTGCCTCGATGGTGTTCGAAACAAGGACGTCCTTGCAGGTGTGATCACGGACTGTTAGCAGACTTTAGCAGAGGGTCAAAGACGGCTACGTAGCTTCATGCTAGCGTTAGCGAGACGAATTAAAGCTGCTGGTAGTTTGCCCTGAATGCCACCGACTGGCAGCTTTTAACACACTTTCACGATTATGCACAAAGGCAGAATACATGAACGCGTTTACCTCCATTCATTCAGGCAGACTCACTCACCAGAGAGGGCGTGGAGACGAACTTAGCACAGGCATACATGACGACGGGACGTAGTGGTCAGGTCAACCAAAGGAGCTGGCGTTGATTCAGTCTGCTGTCGATAGAAAGAGAAACATTAAGATGATTCATTCGGTTGCCTCTGTAACTAGTGTGCTAAGTAAGAAGGAACAAAGTGTACAAAGTTACGTGGACACACACACACATAAGTAAGGTCAAGATTAGCTGCAAATCGAACAATGTCGCTCAAAAGCAGGCTAGTTTAATTAAAAAGCAGACGAGCTGAGCAGTGCTGCGGTTGGTTGAGCTACAAAAACACCGAGTTAAACACAAGCAGCGCGTTTAAATGTTTAACTCACACACACAGATCGTGACAGAGGAGGTTAGCTCTCACCGGTTTGTAGTTAGAGGTCGAAGACACGAGAAACATGCGCATGCGTAATGTCACGTTAGAGGGGTTGGTTTCCGGTTCCCTGATCTTATACCGTGGATGTATTATAGGAACATACACAATCAGTCCGCATGGACCATCATCGTAGTGCAGCATGTTTAAATGCCTTTTCAATTAAGTAAAACAGGACTGTCCACAGCACACAGACATATTTTACTGGCACTGCCTGCAAAGAGAATATATTATTCACCAGCAGATTACCACAAAAAGCTACTTGTTATTGACTACCCCCTATAGACCATTTGAACAACCATACAGTGTGGTATATATACCCTCAAATGATGCAATTAAATCCAATATACCACAACTAGAAATTAAGGCTTACCCAATTTACCCAAATGTTGAGTCAATACGTTTGCCAAAGTCCCAACAAATAATGTGTGTAAGCTTTACGAAGGTAATTTTCTCTATACTGTCCTATTTGTCCCGCAGAAAGGGTCAGTAATTACTTAAGAATATTAAATTAAATATGAATATAAACATTTCGAAAATGACCAAATGTAAATGTGTATCTTAGTGTAGTTTGTTATCTATATTAGAGGCTGATATATTGACCAATATTAGCCTATTGCAAATACATTCGTGTATGGCTGATAAATAACACGAAATTTCAATATGCGACAGAAATTTCAAACTATAGGCTGAAGGTAATTTAGAAACAGTGTCAGCTTTACATACTTTTTCCATCAGAGAGCAATGTTGATTTTTCAACTGTAAAAAACACTACCACATATTGATATCAGTATCGGCCTGAAAAATCGGTCGGACTATAATTTATACTCATTGTGTTGATCATGGCCATTAGGTGGTGATATCATTTCCCTTTTAAGAATAATTTACACAGCAAAGGCAATCCACATTAGCAGTGATCAGTCAACTGCAACCACACTGAATAATCCCCTTAAAATAATATGATAATTGCCTGGAAGTGTGTGGTCACAATCCCCACACTATTTACAGCAGCATTTCTACAAGCTGTCACCTGGAATATTTGAAGAAAGCAAAACATGTCCAGACAATCATTCAATTTGCTTTTTTACGTGGGTACAAATCTAAATCAATATCTGGACCCCAGGAAAAAACAGTATGTGGAAGCTATCCAAATACAGAATAAAATAAAATAACACAGAGACAGAGATAATCGAAACATTTCATTTAAATTAAATTCAATGACGTCAAAGACATAAAAAAGCAAAAATGCCTCATCAATTTGCACTCAATGCAGATTTGCATGTAGGGTGGATTTTGGAGGAAAAACAAGTACAGACTCAGCTTCTGAAAAATATTTACAAGGATAAATAATTAAAAAGGAAATGCAATAGCATTCATATCTATATCAAAATTACTAATTTGTTTGTTTTTGTTCTCTATTTACATTTCTCAAAGGAACAAAGCAGAAAATACATGTTTACTGGACATGAATTTAAAAGATTCAACTGTAGTATAAGACCTAGAGCCACAAGAGGGCAGCAACACACCATGCAGAGTCTTTAAAACAGAAAATACAATAATAGTCTGCAGGAAAATATATGAAAAAAGATGATGGATACAAAACATATGCAGCAGTAAAAACAACAAAGAAACTGATCTGGAGTGATTTGAGCTCCTTTAGGACAGCATAACGAGATTTGCCTCGATCAATGTGTTACACAGGTTTGATGTTTTAAATTGAAAGCATATTTGCATTATTCCCATAAGGCATGGGTCAGCAAAACCAAACGTTGCTGGTATAGAGCAGGCCCATCAGCTCTGAATAATTACAACTGCACGTGCACAGAATCATGGTTATGTGGCAGCCTTCATTTCATTTCATATTTCAGACAGCAAGGTGGTGAATGGAAAGATAGGTATGAATGATAAATACATGCCGTGTGTAGAATGTGTCCGTGCTCATTGCATTTTCATGCCAAATTATTTCTTTTTTTTGCTTCTATGCACAAAAATAAATTCAGGTGTGATGTTAGCCTAAGGGTGCCACGGAATCAATGGCAAATATTAAAATGAAATTCCCATGATACTGTATAATTATGGCATTGACCTCCACCTTGCAGCGACCATGAGGCTCTGAAACAGATAAACACTGAACAAAACAAGACATTCCATTTCCGCAAAAACCTCATTACGCTGTACACATTAACATCTTGCATCATGTGGATATCCTTCCACCGTCTCTAAATGTATCTCCCAAATTAACATTAAATATTCATATCACTCTAGCTTTAAGTGGGCTTTTCCGCTTCGAGGATTCATCTCTGTCCGCCCCCTCAGAGGTAGCTCTCCATTTGGCGATGCGGAAGGGAGATTCCTCAGCTCTTTCAGTCATACACCCCCTCCTCTGTATGATGGTGCCATTACGCACCACTATAATAAACGGAGACGTGCTTTTCTGGGGCGAATCCCTGCCGACGTCACTCCCAGACCAATATAAATATCCCGAGCAGCGCCTCTGATCAGACTCAAACAAAACCGCTTTTTCGGCTACAACTCTTCAAACCAAGGATTATTGGATTTCCCTCGTTGGATTCAGTATTTCCAGTAAGTATCTTTAATACCTAAATTTAAGCTTTAGTTGTAGGCGTTTTATGTTGAGTCGAGAAATTTCAGAAATAGAAGATGTAATATTTTCTGAGGCTACATAGACAAATATATGTTTACATTTTACAACATGACTTAGGCGTGTGGTAGTATCCTTCACTATATCTCTATATCGACTTTTACTGTTTTTCCCTGTGTTTTTCCCATGTGATTAAACATAAGAGCACAGATTTACGCATGTCACACTTATCCACAGATCCTCCGTACAAGCACGATGACTTTGAACAAGGGTGACCAATTGCGGAACATGGGCAGGAGAAGAGGAAGCGTGCCATTCCCCATGAATCTACCAAACCTACACAGGAGAAGCATGCCCGTGGACGACCGGGACCTGCGCGCCACGATGCCACAGACTGGGCAGACGGACGAGCTTTCCAACCTCCTGCGCTGCACGTCCTACTCCCCGAACGAGCAGCACCGAGATAGCTGCGCGTCGGACTCCTCCGACTCCGTCATCTCCACCGGCAGCGAAGCGGAATCCCCGGTGTACAAGGTGGTTCTCCTCGGGGAGCACGGCGTTGGCAAGTCCAGCCTGGCGCGCGTCTTCGGAGGGGTTGAGGAGGCTGGTCACGACTGGGATGAAGCAGGTAAACGGTGATGCTGAGAATGAGTCATCAACCATAGCAACCCCACCACCACCACCACACCCCCTATTGTCCATGGAGATACATGTAATAATTAGTCAACAAAATACTGAACAACACACGATGCAATTACTCATGCTTGGAGATGTAATGTTTAATGAATGAATGTTCATGATATTAAGCATCAAAACTTTGGAGGCCACTTTCTACTTTTTGAATTATTTTACCCATAATCTTAAAAGAAGCAACACCACTTAAGTATGAAGATGTGTATTTTTTTGAGAATAATATAAAATCCCTATAAGCTCTCTAAATCAAAATTATGTATGAGAACAAGTTTAGTTGATGGATTAAAAAAAAACATAACTTTTTGCATGAGTGTACATGCATTGATTATTGCTATTTCCATCTACAACGAGGCACCAGCCCTGCCCTCAGTAGTACAGCTGTCTGAATCACATCCAACAGCATAATGTGAAGGAAAAATATCAAAGCTAGTGGCTTGATCACAGGCTGTGATCAAGTTTCTGCATCAAAGACTACAAAAGAAAAAAAAGTGCTAAAATCAGCGTGAAGAAAAGTAGCAACAAACATGTCTGTTGAGATGTGTTTTCCCTTCTCTGTCAGTGTGTATAATATTTCATTGTTTTTTTCCTCAGGGAACACTTATGACAGATCTATCGTGGTGGATGAAGAAGAGGCATCCATTGTGTTGTATGACATCTGGGAACAGGTGAGTTATATATATTTATGCTCCATTTATATTGATTCATTGATATTACATTCGGAAAAGATGGGATTAGCCATGTTTGATGCTAAACCTGGTGTTTCTCTCCTGAAGGATAACAGCCTGTGGCTGCAGGATCAGTGCATGAGGATGGGAGACGCCTACATCATCGTGTATTCAGTGACAGACAAATCAAGCTTTGAGAAGGCGTCAGAGCTGCGTATCCAGTTGCGCCGGGCCAGGCAGTCAGAGAACATTCCCATAATCCTTGTGGGCAACAAGAGTGACCTGGTGCGGTCCAGAGAGGTGTCTGTAGATGGTAGGTCACAATGATTAACTAACCTTTGAACCTAAAATGTGCCACAGATGATCGATTTGTTAAGATAATATAACTTTTAAGCTCAGGGGAAGTGGTTTAGGACATTTGGTTGCTTAAATAAAAGTCTAATATTTATCATTTGAAGCTAAAAAGCTATTCTTGAGGTTTTTTCATGATCAAACCTGACAGTGCTGTTCAGGCTTGACTGGCTTTGGGACAGCAGGCCACATATTTCCCTTGACTGCTCAGGTTCAGGCCAGGCCTATATTTCAAATACCCATGAAACTAAGTTTAACAACTATGATCACTATAGGGTTACCATTTTCATCTTTAAGCCTACTTGAGCTCCCACTCTAATGTGCATCTACTCAAAGTTGTTTCTCCATATGTTCTTTATCGCAGAGGGAAGCGCCTGTGCAGTGGTATTTGACTGCAAGTTCATCGAGACATCTGCGTCCCTTCACCACAATGTGCATGACCTATTCGAGGGCATCGTCAGACAGATCCGCTTGAGGAAAGACAGCAAGGAGGAGAACGCACGACGCATGGCCAACTGCAGGCGCAGAGAGAGCATCGGCAAGAAGGCCAAGCGGTTTCTGGGCCGCATGGTTGCACGCAAGAACAAGAAGATGGCTTTTAGGCAGAAGTCAAAGTCCTGCCATGACCTAACAGTTCTCTGAGAAGCAGACGGGACAGACGGACATTTTTTCTTTGGCCTCTGAAGACCAGACGCTGTGTGTGTTTTAACACTAACCCTAAAGGACTAATAGAGCTGTACAGAAATATATTTTTACTTTTTAGACACCAACGAAATGCAAAGAGCCGACTTAATTAATAAAAACGACCCTATTCAAGTCATATCATGATAATGGTGATAACCTGCATGAAGCTTTGCAAACGTTTATTTTATTTTGTTATTATTTTTGTCTGCCATAGTAAACATGTTGCTGTCATACTATGCTTTTGTATGTATGAAAAATCCACAAAGGCTTGTTATTTGTCATGAGTTGCACTGATTGCCTAGCTGTTGGGTTTTTGTTGCGCTCCTTAATTGGAGGAGATTGATGTAAATACTAAAACATGAATGATGCGAAATGCAACTTTCATCTCATTATCCTAAAAGACATGGTAAAGAAATACAATACTTGGTCATCTGGAGTCATATTTACTTGAAATGTGGTACGCAGGTTCGTGCCTCGGCCAAGTTATTGCCGACTAGTCAAAGATATGAGAAAACTGTTTTTTTATGTTGTTCCATAACATTGAATTCAGGATGTGAATGTATGAGTAAAGCAATAAGTTATGTAAGTCTTGTGAACCTCAACAGTGTTTGGAAATTCTTTGTTTATGTTGATTTCCTTTTTCAATAAAATAAAAAAAAACATCATAAGATAAAATCTTCTGCGCCATTATTCCTGAATCAAAGTGTTCCGCAGAATGCAACAGAAAAGAGGGAGATGATGTTCAGGCGATTTATATCCTGATAAATATTCATTCGATCGTATCAGTGGAGTGGAACCTCACTGGCCATTGGTTTTACAGGAAGGAAACAAGGTAGTTAAGCATGTCTATCTGAAGGTGTTAACCATTAATCCACCGAAGGAATACAAGTGCGCACTTTTCCCACCCAATTTAAACTCCTCTCACACCTCTCAGAGGGAACACATATCATTTGGACAAGGTAAGACACAGAACCTTTTGTTTAAAATGGGAAGAGAATTTTATACATTTTGCCACTTACTGTTATTTTTGCCACCTTAATCATTTTCATCACCTTCGGTTGTTGAGCTACAGCATATCCAAAGTTTGTTGTTATACTTTAGAGGCTTGAATTTGCGATAATAGAGGAAATAGGGCATCACTGTTACTTGTACGCTGTGACATATCTATGATTTGGTATTGCTAAAAACAGCAAATCTTAAAGATATTTGTCATACATTAAGGTTGCAGTGAAATTACATAATCTTTTCAGCCAACTTGATATTCTTTTTACGGACAAATGTTTTACTTCCAAATCAAAGGTGGCTCTATTGGTCTTCTGTGCTATGTAATAGCGGCAGCTCTAAATGGCTAGGTGGTTGTAGGCTACATTTAAATGCAAGCCCTCTGACATGTAAAAACTGTTAAATCTGTGTATGAAAGATAACCGTGGTGGTGAATCAGTAACAAGACATAAATTGTATTGATTGTTGGGCCGAGGCCATGTGGTTTGAAATGCTGTGAATGTGCCACATTTACAGGGACCCATGGCTGACAGAGGAGCTACGACAATGCTTATCATAGTAAGATGTCGTTTTATTTTAAATCACTCTTAACTGGAATGCTTTATTCATTTACTAGAATAAGTTACTGCATGAACAATGTCACTAAGGCACACTCGATATCTTGTTTTGCAGTTTGTGGTACTTTACACGTTTGCACCATGCTCTGGGACAAATGTTAAAATTGGTGTCCCTGAAAACTACGATGGTATTTTCCCATGGTATCTGTCCAAGGTAAGGCATTTCAGTTCACTTGATGAAGATGAAGAGAGTGATCTTTCAATATTTAATTAGATTTAATGTTAAAGTCCACTGTCCTCAACATTGCATGACTACATTTTCTCCTGCCAGCCGTTTGAGTTTGATCATCTTTTAGTGCTGAGGAACGTGGTGAAAAGACCACAGAATTAGGCAGAAGGTGAAGGTATAGTTAGCCAAAATTGCGTCAGCCTCTTTTGTCCAACTGCACTTATGCTTGAAGATGTATGAACACGCTGCCGTCATACTATAATTGGAGTGTTCACTGTGCTGTTCAGGCATCAGCCTCTGCATTCAGTCCAGCTGCGTGGCAGGCGGAGTGCTTTGTTCATAAATGTCACTCAGACATCCTCTGGATGAGTATCTGGCTCTTTGATTGGTTGTATTGTGACGTCACCACATCTTGTGTGGAACATGATTAATAATTGCTCCCTTTGCGTCGGACTGAAAGTCATTAACACTCTTCAAATAGCATGTCAAATGGCCACGATGGAGGAGTTGGATAACCGCTTTTTGTTATAAATGGAAAGCACATAATAATTGCTCCTGATTAGTTCAAAGTAAAAGCTCTTCATTATGGTTTGCTCATCAGAGACGGCTACACTTGTCAGTTCTCCTATTTGAAGTGCTTGAACGATTTAGCAAACCTTGTAACGGACAACAATGCAGTATTAATCATCTTCGAGGTTAGTGTGAATGACCAGCCCCAACACACCACCCACTCTAAATGTAGACATTTGTATCCTGAAATATTTTTGCTTTGAAAGGACCTTCATTTCGGAAATTCAAAACATCTGAACCTTATGCTTACACGTGTCGAGGCTGAGCCTTCTTCAAAGTTTTCTTCAAAATTTTTATAACAATAATTTGGTCATCAGGCCAATTTAGTGGCAGGATGCTGGCAAAAGGAAAATGTAAAGGATGATGGGCATTATTCTATATTTGTTGTATTGTCAACAAATCCCTTAAAAAGTCTTTGTCCATCATTGTCCATAAAAACTATTTAAACAAACTATATGGTTTAATTCATAAAGAGCTCAGTAATTCCATAAAACATCTGTACACTGTAATTTTTAGCAAACATTTAAACAGCAGTAATTGATGTCTGTTGTAGACTATTTTCAGCAGCGGATAAATACACATTTAGTGCGCTATAGAGTATTTAAAGCAGCGAGATGGTGTATGTGGAACTGACTCAAATTAAACTACAGTGGCCATGTTTTTTGTGCCTGGTAATTAGGGAACATGTCCCCAAACGCAATGGTGTGGCTCATTAATGTGTTTTAAATCATTTTAGACAGCAATAGTGGTCTGTGGAACAGATGAATAAGTTAGTTGGATCAATTCATGGTTGGTTTTGGTTTTTTAATGGATTTATTGACCATAGGAAACATATAAATTATCCCCAGACGTATCCTTTAAGGCATGTGGGACAAGTGTAGATCAGCTGAAACTAGCATAGAAGCTGTATTATTGTGTCTCAACATTTCACCACAACAGGTTCATTGTCCCTGAACATGTCACTTTTCACCAGAAAAACAACAAAATAGGTACCCCTAAAGCAAAATGTGAAACAGTCTCAGTTTTTGAACAAATTGTTATCAATGTGTTTCTCACCTTCCCTTTATTTTATGTTTTAATCCTGTTTCATGAGCTGCAATTAGTCAACGTCTCAACCGAACATCCTGTTCAAATACAGTTAATAATGAAATCACTGATGACTGCAGTTACTTGCTGCTCCTCCTCCTACACTTTATTGTCCCTGCATATGGCTTACTTTTAAACAGGAACACTAACTGATGTTGATGTTTTCATTTTGTTCTGCTGTGTACAGCTCCATAGCCTGCCAGGTAATTACAGCGACCTGGTGGTAACAGGGAATGATGAGGGGATATTCGGAGTTGACGCTCAGTTTCTCTTCGCTCTGAGACCACTGGACAGAGAGAAACAGCCGTCTTACTCGCTGCAGGTAGAATATCATCATTGTGTCATATCAGACAGAAGAGATAGCAGGTTTCTATACATAGATAATTAATAGTTGTTACAAATTCATTAATTCAAGATGCATCAAATTCACATAACAAATATGAGTTTTTTTTTCATATTCTTGTTCATCATATGAGGTTCAAATGCTTATGTTCAATAATTAACATATTAATTAATTTAGAATTAATTTCTCTTAGATCATCAGATTCTCACCAGAGAGCGTTAATCAAAGATACCTACAGACTGCGCGCGTGTGTGTGTTTGTTTAATGCAGGTGTCCTTCAGGACGTCAGAGCACCGCCAGAGCTTCACTGTTGAAGTGTGTGTCATCGACAAGAACGACAACGTGCCCACTTTCATAGTGGAGAGCATGAGAGGCAGCGTGCAGCTCGGGCTTCTCAAAGGTACGAGAACCTTGAGCTCCGAGGGCACCGCGTTGCACAACCTTTTTCAGTCTGGGTCGCATGCGTCAGTACCACTACATGAAATACAATAACTCATTCAATAACTCCCAACAATGGATAAATGTGTTGAACGTGTCCCTGAAAAATGCAATTTACACCTCAACCATCTCTATTTATAGAATCAATGACGTGGCATACTGGATAAGTCAAATTTGGATTACACTAAAAAAGACTTGACTTCAAACTGTCCCATGGCTAGCAATCGGCTCAGATACAATACCACACATTTATTTTATCCAAATTCCTTTATTTCCTTTGTACCTTGAAAGATGGAGAATAACCCCCCTAAAAAACACTTTATAGCTCATTTTCAAAAGAGAACTATCATCTGACTTGCAGATGAGTTGCTATTGTACTGTTTGCTTGTTGAAGCTGTTTTTATGTGCCACTTATCACTTAGAAATACGAGGATGTACCTACAGGGTCAGTTCCTCCAGTAATGGCTTAAGATATTATTGGATCACGTTGTCTCATTTGCAAATCAGGTATTTCGTTGTAACATCTTTTAACTTGGTATCAATATACTTTTTTTCTATATATAAAATCACAACAAAAAAAAAACATACATAAAATGCTTGTATGTGTTTGGTTTGGTGCCTGCTGATTGGAAACAATCCATGTTCTATCCTGAGAGACTGAATGTGCTTTGAATTTGTGGCGGGAGAGAGATGCGTGAAAAAGAAAGTAATATTTTTGACCCTGCACCACCTGTGTCTCTCAGGAATCCCATTCATGCAGGTGGACGCACTGGATCGTGATGACCGCAACACCGCCCACGCCGAGCTGCGGTTCAGGCTCATGGAACAGACACCCAGGATTCCCTCCAGCCAAATGTTCTTCATCAACTCCATCACCGGAGAAGTTTCCCTCACCGAGGAAGGTCAGTCCCACCTAGTGTCTGTAGGATAGTATCTAGTGACACGTTGTTTGTCTCCAACGGGAAGTTTTTATACAAATGTCGTTTTTTTGTTTTGCTCACG
The DNA here is from genome assembly GCF_004355925.1 of Anarrhichthys ocellatus. Taxonomy (NCBI): domain Eukaryota; kingdom Metazoa; phylum Chordata; class Actinopteri; order Perciformes; family Anarhichadidae; genus Anarrhichthys; species Anarrhichthys ocellatus. Next base: position 12,329,271 of record NW_022280036.1, on the reverse strand, counting down.
ATGCAGGGATACAAGAACTCACCATGTGCTCCAGTTTAGGGTTAACTTCCTGCAACTTCAGAGGCCTCTTCAGTTCATACTCCAGAGTGCTTTTTATTGCATGTTAGCAATTTGAACAAGACACTTAATTATGAAACCATTAGTCTTGTTTTGTTATTCCATTAGTTTTAACCAACATTTCCACGAATAATAAACACAACCCATTAACATTTAGCAGATAATAACAAGAAATGGCAGCAGAGAAATGTTTAGTACCAGTCTCGCCATTCCATAGTTTGACGACAAGTTTATTTTTAAAATGTGAAATACCGATGTTGGTATTAATGTTGGTTACATTAAAAGAAATGAAGGGATTCAAATAAAAAAAAAAGTTTGTTGATGTGTTTATCAGCCTGAAAAACCCAGTATTGGTCGGGCTCTAGAAATAAATGTAGTGCTGATTTGGAAACAAGCTCTGCATTGAATACAATTTTGAAATGATGGTCTCCAAGAGAAGCTACACAGAGATGTGACCCCTCTCCTTAAAAGGTCTTATTCTTGTTAATTATACTCATTGACATTTTTGAAATATGATGAACATGAGAGAAAAGCTTAAATGTATGAAAAGTAAAAGGGTTCACAGTTACATCCTGTAAAAGCCAAACATGACACATTTCAAAGAAAAACAATTTTTTTGTTAGGGTTCGAGTCACTTGACATTCAGTCTTACTGCATTCTATATGTGAAATAAAATACAAATTAAGATGTGTATAATAAGGATGCAATTATTTTGGCCAATAATACTTCTTAATAATACTGTAATTACACTAGATGCAGTAAAGTCCTGCATGCTGGTGCTATTTCTGTAGCTCCGGTATTGCCCTTTGTCACAGCTTGGCAGGAGCTGGATGACTTTCACGCTCGCTGGTCCCTTCCGTCCGGCCCACACTGCTGCCGCTGGTTTCCACAGAGCTTCAGCAGTGAACATTTTAAATCACCTTCCTAATTTTCTACTTTATTTTCAGGTTAGCTGTAACTGATGGCTATGATTACCTCCCCAGTGGGTTGGTATTTATTCTCCATTTTAGAAGGAAATTGAAAATTAAGTGATGAGCACTTTGTATAATGTCTCCGTACCCGAAGGGAAAATATAGTCTGTTATAGATTTTGTGGTTTATAAACCATCGCATAATCAAATGATGTTTGTCGGTATTTTTTTCCCTTTTTGTGTCTCCTTAAATTAGTTAATTCCCTTTGATTCCTCGTTTACATTGCAAACATCGTGGCGTTAATCACTGCACAATGTATTCTGTAGATCTTTGTAAAATGAAAATGAAAGAATCATTTAAGGTGCACTTGTATCACCTGTCCCACTGTGACCACCAGGAGCCTCTACTCTTGACCCGGAGATGTGCGGCCGTTACAAGCTCTCAGTGATGGTGAAGGACATGGCGGGGAGGGCGAATGCTTTCTTCACCAGCGGCATCGTTACCGTCGAGGTGACGGGAAACACCTGGGCATCGCCCGACCCTGTACGACTCCAGGAGAACCTCCCAGGGCCCTACCCGATCCCCATCTCACAGGTGGGACAGCCACACTCCGATCAAAACCACTTTGACTTTTTTGATCTTTACCATAAATCATGCAAAACAACATGGGAGTAAGTGCTGACTTTATTGTTTATGCAGCTCCAAGTGTTATATTATGTTACAATAAAACAAACTCTGTCAATAGCCTGGGCCGGGTGAAGTGGCATGATATAACCAGTTGCTGGTTTTAGTGGCTCTTGGGTCCTCCTAAGTGACCAAATACTGAATTATTGATGCTGTTCAAATGCCATGGATCGTTTCAGGCTGCCTCCTGACTGAGTCCCTTTAACTCCCATAATCACTCACTCTCCCACCCACCAACCACCACCTCCACCACCACTCTGAGAGGTATACAAAACCAGATTAATGGCAGAATCCACCCTAAAATATACTTCACATACTTGTTGTTTTAATCATATTGCATTAATATTTTAGTATTTCACGCAATCTAGAAAAAAAACTGGACCAACTCCATAGACAGTAATTATTTATTTTTGTTGGCATACATGTCTACTTAATATCTGAACTATTATGTAACCTTAAAGTCAGCTTTGGCAAAGTCATTGTTTTAACAGAACATTACTCAGCAGCTATTTTGATAATCAATCAATCTTATTTTTAAAGCAAAGATGGCAAACACTCTCTGGTTCCAGCCTCTCAGTCGTGAGGATCTGTTGCTTTTCTACATCATATACATCATTGTAAAGTTGATTTTTTAACATCATTGTAACGTGAATATTTTGGAGTTTTGGACTGTTTGTTGGATGAAATAAGATATATGAAGACATCAACTAGGACTGTCTGAAAACTGTGATGAGCATTTTGCTATTTTCTGGTAGTTTATAAACCAACAGAACAATCCACGAATCGAGAAAATACTACACCAGATTCGTTGAGGATGAAAATGATTGTTGGTTGCAGCCAATAAAGTTTGTTGAAATGAAAATGTGGAACTGAATAACGGAACAGCTACAGAAGTAACCATGGTGATTTTAGAGAATATAGGCACGTTTTCAGATCTAAAGATGGAAATCCAAAATACATCAAAATACATTTTGGATGTAGTCTCTCTCTTATAACAGTCAAAGCCCCAAGAGTCATTATTGTGGAGCAGCTCCAAAAATTGTCCCTGAGTTCAGGTTAAAATAGATTGTTTGGATTTAAAGCACTGCTCTACATTAATGCAGTGCCGTAATGTGAATTCTGTTTAAAGGTTTCCCTCAGGTTCTCCTGTGTCTGTCCCGGGTCTTGTCTAACCTTTTGGTTGTTATAATATTAGCCATATCAGCTACATGTCTATAAATAACTCAAAAGCCCTCGGAGGTTTTCAAACACATTGAAACAAAAATCAGCCAGCAGTGGCAGTGAGGAAATTTTACAAATATGCGCCTGCACTATAAAAAAACAAAACTTTATTCATTCATTACTGATAACAAATAGGCTGGTAGACCTGATACTGGTGCTGAATTAAATGCATTGTGCAGGTTGTGAGAGTCACTGTGGCCAGTAGGTACATCACAGTACCTCCCCCTCCTCCTGTTTTCTCCCACCTCCCCCACACTCGCCCTCAGCCTCTCATCTCTCCTGTTCTAACAGCCCCTTCCACCCACAGAAAACGTGTGGTTTCACAAGTGTAGGCACATTTTATTTTTTTTATTTTATTCATAAAGGCCAGTTCAAATCTACAATAGTAATCTATCGTTTTGTTTCTTAGGTGTAAACTATAATTGCCGATGCTATTACACACAGCTTGGTGACTTTGAAATGATAATTAATTTTCATAATTTTTATATCAACGAACAGCATCTGTGCCTCTTTATGTAAATGAGCCTATGTGAAAGTATTTCACTGAGCAGATTCCCTCAGTGTATCCGCTTTAATTTCTAATCAAAAAAATGTGTCAAGAGAGTGAGAAATGAAGCCTCTATTGTTCCATCACTGAAGCGGCGTCTACTTGAAAACTATTTCGTTACATCCAGAATCTAAAGCACACAAAACTGGATTAGTTTGACACGGATGTTTACTTGGGGGAAGCCTCATTTTGCCCACACTGAGTGATTGTACTGCTGTGCTCAGTAGGTGGTGGGACTAACCGCTGTTATGACACATGCAGAGATGAATCTCACCTCCCCTACGGTCTCAGATAAATGGAGCAGTGACGTTCCCATCCACTCATCTGTAACAAATGTTGTTTTTTTCTTGTCTAGTGTACTAATTTATGCATTTCTGCCATCATATTTCTCTGTTATAAACTCAGTTATAAACTCAGTTATAAAACTAGATTGCTGTTGTGATTAATTTGACTTATTCTGCAATCAGATGAAAATAAGCTCTGGCTGTAATTTTAAATATGAAATCCAGGCATTTGTTATCGGTACTTTTGCATCACTAGGGCTAGGGAGGTTAATTTCAATCTGGTATGTATTGCATGTTTCTGATTGTCTGCCTAAAACTTTGATTACGTAATGCAATCAGTGTAGAACTACTTGAACTCTGTAATGCAATCTGTTGAGACGTTGGAGTGGAATAGAGGCCTCAGAGCCTGTGAATGAATGAGTCAAGGCTCTTTTAACTGCATTGAATTGTCAGTTTTCATAGTCAAATTAAATCGGATTATTTGTTGCAGAATTAGTTTGAGCCACACTAGACCTTCGTCGTGGCCCCTTAATCACTGTTCAATATTACAAATGATAGTTGTATCAAGGTGATGCTTTAGCTAACATTAGTCATCACAGGAGATCTCATGTTGGTATAAATAACGCTAACAATAAAGCTGCTGTGACCAAAATATAATTTTAACAATTGATCACATTAAATGCTAATGTTGGTCAGTATCTGCTGTAAATAGGCAACTGTTTGCTAATTTAGTCGCCATCTTAACTAAATGAGGTCATAATATGTCAGTGTTCTGTTTACAACTTGTTTTTGTTGCTGCCAAGTAGCCAAGATTTTCTTTTTTTTATTATTAATCTGTTATTGCTGGTTTAATGTTTCCAACCGCAAAAACAAGACAACTCTGTTCTGCCCTCCAGCTTTTGAACTGTATTTCAGCAGCTGATTACTCTTCAGTCCACAGTGTATTGGATGAAAGCACACGTAGACACGAGTCACTGTTGACGTAACACAAGCAAGCGGGGAGACAAAAAACGTGCTCTGCAAACTCAAACACTGACGGAGGCAAAACAGATGACTTCATAGATGTTTTGTATAGACCTTTATATCGAGCAGTTGGTGATCATCAATCAGCTCTATGTCTTTAAAGTTCTGAGGTCTAGAAACACACCATACCGCTGAGAGGCAGCCAGCTGTGTGAAGCCGCTTTGTGTATATAGAAGCATAGTGTTTGGGCAGCCATCTCCAAAACAAGGGAGGAGTGTGTGACAGTGAGTTGAGGAGATACACATGCCCTGGGTGTCCGTCAGCTGTGCTGTGAACGGGCTCCTCTCCTTCTTGGGTGCTGTTTGATGGCTACTAGGGCCCTTTCAGCCCCACTGCACAGCCCTTGACAGAGGGCTGTAAAGCAGAGTGGAAAATCCCCTTCAGCCTGCATAGTTAGTTTTGGCTGTGCTCTCTGTTCCACATCATTGTCAGTGCATTTGGTTTGCTCCTTATCATGTAAACAAACTTATACATCATGCAGGCCTGTGCGGAATAGCTCTTTAGGTTTATACTGCGTGGTACATTTACATACGCTTTATAGATCCTCATTGTAGAATTACTGTCTTGAAAAATTGTACTCAGATTTTTGTTGTTGTTGTGTGTGTGTGCTTACGTGTGTGTTTATGTAGGTCAAATGGAGTGGAAGCCAGGTAGAGTACAGTCTGGAGGGGGAGTTTCCAGAGATGCTCTTCACCATCAGCAGAGAAGGAGTCATTTATCTCAACGCCCCTCTGGACAGAGAGACACAAGACCAGGTCTGTATAACTGCAAGCTAAACATATCCAGCACAATAATACATGTCAGTTTATGATTACTGGTTAAAGCGTCAAAACATTAGGGCTGCAGGTGCTACACTGTTCCTTTAAGAGAGACAGAAGCAGGTTTATTGAACTCTGTCACATTGTGTTGGTCTCACGTGTGACAATAAATCTGTGTGTTTGTACTATAATCTTAATATATAGTTAGCTCTGAATTAAAAGCTCATTATTTTCTGGCTCTCACAATATCCTCTCTATGAAAACCAACAGAATCACATGTTCGTACTCATTTTCAGCAACTGATCACTGGGAGCTCGGTAGTGAATTCAAAATGCTGAAGAAGAACAATATGAAGTTACAGATTTGATGGCGCTAAACAATTTCTCATGTTGTTCCCTAAAAGATAACTCCTTTTCTCTACCCCTAGTGATGGAAAGCTTGCAGATGCATGCTTACCATCACTCCAAAATATGATTGATAATCTGTGGAGGCATTAAAGAGCCACTACATGCCAAATGTCACTTTTCTAAATACAGCTCCATCACTCAGTATCCTTCATGAGTGATGGTGTTGATGGTGCCTTTTCACATCGGAAACTTTGTATCGTAAGCCGCCCGCTGCCAGAGGTGCAGAATGATGAACGTAGAGGTGCCTATTCACAGAGGTTGTTTCTCACTTTTATTTATTTTATTTTGTTCACCAGATTTCCCCCATTGCAGGATCCTATCCCATTATGCAGTGGGGATTGGAGCACCCTGCACTGGTTAACAGTCTGCCACATCCGTTGACCAGATATGTCGAACCACTCTGTGTCTTTGATACGCTACAGGCAGACATTGTGTCTCTTTTTGCCTTGTCAGTTCCAGATCAGCATTGTGGTTGAGCGTCCAGATGGCAGAGAGATTGCCAAACCTGTGGAATTGAGGGTGATGGTGGGCGACGCCAATGATAACAGACCCACCTTTCCACAGGCACAGTACCATACTGTGGTCAAGGAACTGGCTGCTCGAGGTAACAGACATGTATACGTTTTCATAATTATATTTTAGCAGTTTCAAAAATATTTGGAATTGTTTTTGTAAAAAGTCTAATTTTACTACAGATGAAAAATAGCCTTTTGGCTAACTCTGGCGCATTTACAGAAATGTTTTTATTAATGTGCACTGTCCCGTTCAAATAAACCAATAAATAAATAATTTTCTCTATGACAACATGTGCTACAGGTGGATATTTATTTATTGCATAACAGAGGTGATCAAGCTAAAAGCCAACGCAAAACTAACATGTCAATAGTCACAATGTTTCCTTGAAGAAATACTTTGGTCAACCGTATATACTCAGTACATAATACTACTCAACAAAGTTTCACGAGCTTTTTTGTTATATTTCTAAGTCCTGATGAAGTGAGGGATCATTATAAAACAATGAGACCTCTGAATAATACTTTGTCACATTTACTCCATAATGGGAATCTTGTTTCACAACAAGGCAGAGGAAACACTGGCTGGAAGGGACGTTGCAGTGATGAAAGAGCTGAGAGTGCCAGATACCTTTTATGAAAGCAGATTGGGATTTTTGCCAGGACAGCGAGGAAAGCACCCTCGCTCATAAAAGGCACATGGTGTGTTGTGACATATCAGGCTCCGGCATAAAAGCTTTTTCGTTGATGCTTTAATATGCTGGATTCTGGGAAATGAATTAGACAGGACAATCTGTTAATCTAAATGGAATTACTGAGTGAGGATTAAATGAGAACGCTATTGTTATATCCTTCCCCTCCTTATTCCCATTCAGTGTGCTCTGTGACCGTAACTTATTGCAGAGAGAGAAACGTTTTTATTCTTTGGCTGTATTACAGAAACTACGAGAGGCTAAAGTCTAGTGTAGTAGATAATTAGAGTACAACGTTTAAAAGAAAACTGTGTGTTATGATTGCGTCTTAAGAGATCTTAAGACACTTGTCTTTCAGGACTTTTCTTTACTGGTGTATGTTTCCCCAGGGACAGAAATCCTGACAGTGCAGGCAGCCGATAACGACGATCCCAAGACGGACAATGTGCGTATATTCTATCGCTTAGTTGGTCAAATTCCAGAGAGTCCTCGCGCCCTCTTCCGAGTGGACCGTGACTCAGGGGTCATCTCCGTCCAAGCAGACAGTATGGAGGGAACAGCACCTCAATACACCCTCACCATCACTGCTGAGGATGCCAAAGGTGACTTTGCATCAATGTAAAATACAGCCTTCCTCATGTTGTAATTCTTCCATTTTGCAACCCTTACTAAATCTCACAAAAAGGCATAAATACCATTTCAACTGTGACTTTCCTGTTATTGAGGTATTATGTTGGGGGGATTACAGAGCCAGGTTTCCAATCCCAATCCCTTTTATTAACTGATGGTATAGACTACATGGCCAATCACATTGTCCTTTAAATAAGAAAGATAAGAAGCGATAAGATAAGATAAAAAAGATAATAAATACTTGCCAATCTAGCTGCAAGCTATTTCAGAGGACATTACGTTTAAAGTCAAGATGAATTTAAAAGTGCCTCTTTGACCATTTTAGATTACATCATTTTGTGCACCTATTTAACTATATATATATATATATATATATATACAGTATATACTGTAATATCAAATGTGCTTATTTTAGTTAATCCCTCCCAATTATATTATGACATCCATCAATCATTCTTCACCTTTTAATGATAAGGGAGTTGTGTGTGGAGCAATCATATGCAAAGGGTTTAATTTAAATCCCTCTTGTAAATGTACAACTCTCAAATATTCTGTTTCACTGGGAAAAACGTCGCAGTCCAGAAGCTAAAGCCGCTCTAACTCTGTGCCAATGGGACTTTGCGGTGACAGTTTTAAGAGTAGGCAGAGAAAACAAAGCAGTGATAAAAAACTTCTAAATCAGTCACTGTGGGGAGTAACATAATGTTCGGATATGTAAAACACTGCAGCTTCCATCACGACTGTTACAAACAAAAAGCTGTTGGCTTTATAATCTAATAAGTAGCCTCATTGACACTATGACATCCGGAGATGCATGTATGATAGCCTCTGGTTTGACAGATGTGGTTTGCATGACTCACGCGTCAGGTCGTGATGGAGACAAGATGAGGTACTTGCTGTTCCTTCAGCATTTTCAATTAATGTGTGTGATGGGCTGACCCTGAGTCGCTAACAGAAGCTGTGATGATGTTCCTGGCAGGTCTGAACAGTTCGTGCACTGTGGTTGTGACGGTGCAGGATGAGAACAACAACCCACCAGTCTTCTCCCAACACGAGGTACGAGAGCACATGTTCAGACAGAAACTCTTCTGGTGCAACAGTCTGCTCAGGACATGATGAACAATACTTTTTAAACAAAGGCAGGCCAAACATCACAGGCCATCGTAAGTGGCTATTGGACTGGTGACTGTGAATCCGCTCTGCAGGTCACTGATCTAATTTTCCTGGCGGGGAACTAGATATGCCCTCTAATCTCAGGCTTACAGTATAGCGATGGCACCATCATGTTATTGGAGGAGTTTTATTCAGTTCTTTGTCCTCAAAGTGGACTGTGTTCTGAGTTTAATCTGATTAAGATTTCTTTGGAGAGTAGTTTCCACTCATTTGTTTACAATATAGTCAAATCTACATCATGACGACACTATACTGCTACTAAATGCCATTAACGTGTTAGAAATGATGTCAGAATCACAGCTATTTTAGCAGCTTACTGCTTTGAATCTACACAAGAGAGTACTTAACGTGGCCAAAATATTTTCATATACACAGACACTTTCTGCTTAAAGGTGACTGTAAAAAATATTTTTTTATCAGAAGAACGGCAGCTGTGGTCAAGGTGTATTCATGTTAGTTACAACACTTTCCAATGCTGACAGGTTTTCACAGCGGACAAAGGCAAAAAAAGAAAAATTCAACAGAAGCTTCTTTGTGTTGAAAATAAGAAATCAAAATTCAAATCCACAGAAAATTCTCCAACCATTCTCAGCATAATCTACTTCTCCCACTTCTTGTTTACAGCCACCTTTGAAGCCTTCCTGAGTTGAGTCTATACCCCCGCCCACATTGACTTTGGGTGTTTAAGATAAGCAATAGTGGGGTCCTTGGGTGGCATAGAGGTTAAGGCGCCGACTACAGCCCAACATCCCTTGTTCACTTCTGGACAGGGACTCCATGTTGTTTCCTATCTCTCTCTCTCTCTCTCTCTCTCTCTGCCCTCATTTCCTATTTCTCTCTACATTCAGTTGTCTAATAACATGCGAAAAATAATAACAAAAGAAAGATAAGCAATTATGTCCATCCAACAATTAATTACTTTGATTTCGTATTGCATCCATTTATATTTCATTCATATATTTGAAATAGTTTATCATTTGGAAATTCCGCCAATATCTGTGCTGCATGCCCAGCATGAAATGTGACAGTGGTTTCCCTCATTTTGACGTAGCTGTTGGAATAAAAGAGAAATTATCTAAAGATAGGAAGTTACAGGAAATCCCCTCACTTTTCACCCAAATGTGCCCTATAATAGAAGAGAGAAAAGTGACGAGGGTTGGGAGTTACGTGGGAGAGCCATCATGCTGTGATAATGGGGAACCCGCCTCTGGCTGTTCTCTCTGTCAGACCACATTGACATGAAAGGCTGCACAGACATTGTGAGCTGTGAAGGAACATTTTATTTTGAGCAGGGAGAGAAGGTACCGCCTTTAAATTTAAAAGTGGAAATTGGCCGTAGAGCTTTGCCATGAATATACAGTTCAATCACAGGAGACAGTATTGTTGAATACAGACTTGACACAAAATTGGGCAGTATATATATATATATATATATATATATATATATATATATATATCTATATTTTGGTATTCTTTACACTTTAGGATTCAACCAACAATCGTTCAAGCATGGCTGAAAGCTCATTTCAAGCTGTTACAAACAAATGTGTGCACTTGCTGAGATAATGGCAACTACACACACACACACACACACACACACACACACACACACACACACACGCACACACACATATACACAGAGGTGGAAAAAATGCTCTTGAGCAGGTCACGCCTGAGAAGTGCAGCTTTTTCCATGGCAATGTGAAGGCAGCACTATAGGGGGGGATGTGGGAGGCGAGTGGTGACAGGGCTGGGTTCAGCGACCCTGTAGATGGGGCGGCCAGATCAGAGAAATGGCTGCTTCACTAGAGGACATCTGTGAGTGGCAGATTAAACGGCTGTCTAAACACACATAGGTGTGTGACTATAGGTTAGCTAACACCAGGAGGGCAAGAGGGGGCAAACATACACTCACATGTCACATATATTGTCACGACAGCACGGCATATTGATAAGCAGATAGTCAGTCAGCTGTGACTTTTATTGGCGACCACAACACCATCAATGGAATTATCAAATATTTAATGCAGCTGTTAATGCAGAGTCAGTTGAGAATAATATGTGTATTGTTCAACTTTAAATTATCCCGCCTCCAGTATGTATCTGAGATAACTACATTTTGGAGATCTTTGTGTGTATATGGAATAGAAAAGAACATTATTTTATATTCTCTCATCATCATTTCTTTTAAATTCATCATATCTAGATCAATATTGTGCAATTCAGTATAAGTCAGTTGCAATAAACAATTAAGTTATGTTTTATAATAAGGAGTAAAGTAGATGATTACAACAAACATCAATCAGTATTGTGAATAGTGATGATAATGCAAGTTTGTGATTTGCTTTATTAACGTGATCATGAAATGGTCCTGATTCCTTACCTTGTTTTTTTCCATAACATTTTCCTTGAGTGGTTTCCTCTTAGTGAGGTTTGATCATTACTATATATTTGTCCTCTTTTAAGTGCATTTTAACAGTGTCACAAATGAATGGTTTCTGCTGGGTAAGCATATATTTCCTTTCTCCTTCCCATCAGTATGGGCCCTTTCACATTCCAGAGGACGCTGCAGTAGGCACCACAGTAACAGCTGTGCTGGCAGGGGATGCAGATGTTCGAGGAGGAGACAGCTGGCAGGTGGACTACCGTTTAGAGTCTGGAAATGAGGAGGAGGTCTTTACATTAGTGACAGACAAGCAGACCAATGAGGTCTCCCTCATACTTTCAAAGGTAATCAACACAAACCACACGGTGACCTCTAAACACACACATATGACCACCTTATTGATTATTTAACACATATACAAAGATCAGCTCAAGACTCCTGTCAAGTCCAAATTAAACAGATATGTTAATTGTTTTCTTTCTCCTGTTTAGGACGTGAGAAGGTACAAACAAATTTCTCCTTTGTCTGTGTAGTCCTAAGAGATCATTTTTACAAGGACATGGTTTTAATATCACAGTGTGCACGTGTGAGGCACCGATGAAAGGTTGGAAAAGAATATTCCAATCCGTCAATACTTCAGTCTGACATGCCTCAAAAAAAAATGAGTCCAGATGACAATGGAATGTTTTAGCCCAATAATCTCTCCTATCCTTCGGGGTGAATCACCCTTAGCCTGCCCCGCATAATCCCGCAGGATGTTTTAGGGATGCATGAGGGAACGGGTGTGTGTGTGTGTGTGTGTGTGTGTGTGTGTGTGTACTTATGGTCTGCTCTCTGTAAGTGGGCCAGGCAGGAGACAGTCTATTATTTTCAACCCCTCTGTGGGAGTTGACGAACGTGATTGAACTGTGAGCTGCACACGCTCTGCTGAGATAAAGCAGGAGGTATCTAAAAGCTAAAAATGGGTCACGTTTTTATTTCAGATTAACACAAGAGGACTTCTGTTTTTTAGAAATGATATCAGGCAGATTCAACTGTCATCTCTTTGAGCAGCTGTGTTTAAAGCTCTTGTATTGGCCTTGTGAGTTATCACAACTAACTTTGTATTAAGGGATACTGTTGTTTATTTAGCTTTCTTTAGAAAAAAAGAAGTTTAAATATTTCACAAAAAAAAAACAGTGGATTAAAATGCACTTGAGCAAATGTTTTAATTCATCGTGTTACAGCGTGAAGTCAGCGCCAGAAGGCAGACACATTTAATTATTACGAATCACACACTGTTTACAGCCCAAGTGAATAATTGGACTGTGAGTTGACACTAATGGCAGTTTACCACACAGGCTAGAGGCTGCCGATTGCGGTAAATGTATAACGAACTGGTGAAAGAGAAGGGAATCTAATCAGGATGAAGACGAGGAGAACAGGACCTTACTTCAAACACAAAACCATTTTGTGAAAGAAAAAAATTAAATAAGAATTAATTTGAAGTTTAAATGAATTGGAGCTCGTTGTAGCGGTTCAATTAATCATGTTAATGTATTATATTATACCATTAATTAAGTAATTCAAAGTTATTACTATAAAAATCCAAATACATATTTATCCATTACTAACTAAAGGTGTGAGTCATCAGTTTAAAGTGAAATCTTGAACTGTAACGAAAGAAAACTATGAGAATGATGTAACTTGATATTTTATGAAAATATTGGATGCAGTGCAGGTGAGGGAAGGTTGATAAAAGCGGTCCACAGTATTTCAGGGTACAATATGAACAAATCAAAAGTAGTATCTTCATGTGAAGACGTTGAGTAATGGTTCAGATATAGCCTTGAGTGAGTCCACGCACATGTTCTGGTACAATGAGTAGTTTGATGCATCACTTCCAGTCAACGACAGTACTCATGCACCCTCCAAGGTCTGTGTTTCTTCTCCCTGGCAACAGAGACGCACTCCTGCCTGAGCAGCATGATGTCAGGCAGCGCTGGTTTGATAACGTCTTGTTTCATGGGCAGACAGAACAGATTTAAGGCTAAAACCTCACAGCAAATACAAGCTGCAATATTAAAAAGATTGCATTAATGATTAATGATCCCTTAAAGTATTAAAATCACTGACTGCAATGTAAACACTATTATAACGCAGTTCATCTTTCTATGCCTCAAATATTGTTGAGAAGTCTAACTGTTTTATTGTGATTCATTTGTTTGTATGTGCTTTGCATTCTCTTTTACAATCAAGAATGTATATATCGAATACCGTGCATTGTACATTCAAATCGTCTTAACAGTGTATTGAGCTCAAACAGTGGAATTTATTTCATTGTCCCATACAGGAGCAGTTGTTCTAAGTCCATCGTCATGGAAAATGTTTCATTAGTGACACAGTGAATTAATTGGCTCATCTCCCTGTGACCATTTTTGTTGGCTCTTATTGGAAATACAGCAAAAAACAGTAAAAACTGTTTCTTTGGAATTAAGATAAAGACTTTGCTGTTTGGGGTTTTACTGCATTAGTTTTTATACATTACACATGATTTGTATCTCATCATTACAAGGTCAACCATACTTTGTAAACACGTAAGGATTACACTGTTGGCACCTGTGTGTGTGTGTGTGTGTGTGTGTGTGTGTACATGTGGTTCGACAGGTCTTGGACTTTGAGCGTGAGAGTGAATATATCCTCGTGATCAGTGCTCAGAACCCAGTGGCTCTGGTCCGGGGCCGTTACGGACCTGCATCCACAGCAACAGTCTCCATCTATGTCGACGATGTGAATGAAGGTCCTATCTTGTCTCAAAGCCATTATGAGGTGACTGTCAGAGAGGGCGAGGAACCAGGACGGGTTATCGCCACCATCAGAGGTTACGACCCTGATTCTCACCCCATCAGGTAAACCTCAACTGATGAATGCTGTAGGAATAATTATCTACTCTCAGAGTTAATTTGACAGAGTTGCACACATTTTTCTGCAGATATTCTCTTCAAGGGGACACCAAGAAGTATTTTTCAATAGGGAAGTATTCTGGTGAACTGAAGACTGTGCAGGCCTTGGACAGAGAGGAGAACAGCACGTACACCATGGAGGTCATTGCAGTGGATGGCCGTGAGTTCGCTTTCATGATTATAAATGCCACACAAGTAGTTGATGAATCCATCACTTCTAATTAATTAATAATTCACCTAAATGTTAATTAAGGTGTGAACTTGAAAAATATTATTTGATTTATGGTTTTCTAAACATATTCTCTTAAATGTGAAAAAGCCATTTAGTCACAAGTTATTTTTTTCTATTGAATAATCTTAAAGTGTTTAGAATATAGATGTAGAGCAAGAGACAGAGTTGCAGAAGAGTGAGATCAAGAGAAAGCACTATGAGTGCAAGAGAACAGAAAACAACCCAAACAACCAGCAAGGAAAGTTAGAATGTCCTGAGCTGGTGTACTATGATCCAACCTCATATATATTTGTTGGGGCTCACATCTTTTCCACATCTCTCGTGTTCCTCTTAGGAAACTCTTCCTTATCTGCGTCCACCCTGGTGACGGTCCAAATCCTGGATGTGAACGACAACAGTCCAGTGCTGGTCGGAGACTATTCCTGGAAGTACCTGTGTACGCCTCGCTGGGAGGACCAAGCTCTGGTGCTGGCCTCACGGGACAGCGACGGTCCACAGCATGGAGGACGACTCAACTTCTCCCTGCGCAGCGATGCCACAGTCCGTCGTAACTGGAAGCTTACACCTATTAATGGTGAGGTGAATGCAGACTTGTTGAACTTGGTCGACCCACAGCATGCAGTGTTAGTCTTATGATTCACAGTGAAAAGAGAAGACAAGTAAGGTCACATTGTTAGAAGAGACTATCCTAAGCTAATTTTCAACATTGATTTTATCGGCTAAACAATCTGAGATGAATTTGAAGCCATTATTCTAAGTATTTTTATAATAATATGTTTCAATTATCATTTGGGTGTTTCAAGTATCAGTTATGCCCAAGTACTCTGTCTGATTTTGGGTGCCAATATGGTCTCAAAGCCAGCCATCTTTAAGCCTGCTGTTGATGTAAGTATTAGCCCAAATTCTAAAATCTATCACAATTACTACATCAAATCATTTGATTACTAATCTGAAAAATGTTATATATTATCCTGTAGTTTAAGATTGTTTAAGATGTATATGTTAAAGTTGTGTCTTCTGGTATGGTCCAAGTAAACTGCCATGTCCGCTTTGCTAATAATAGGCCTGCTTTTAAAAAAATTTAGAGAGTGAGGAAGATAATTAATTGGAGGACAGGTTGATGTCATACAGCCACAAGGCCTTTGGACCTTGAGTTTGCCACAGTGTGCTAAATATTTTGAGTAACTCTGACTTGAAAATAGGCGATGTAGCGTCTATGAGGACGGATAGTCAAAGAAACAGAGTGATCTGGCCCTGAAGATGTGCAAATTGCTCTGTTCTATTTTCTACCTGCATAACTTCGTCGGTCCTGTCTGGGAAGGAAGGTGTAATATAACCATCCTTTTTTTGCTGTTGTAAAGTGCTTGCTGGGTTAAATTAAATGCCAACTATTTAATGCAATGACGTCTGTCATTAAGTCATTCATACAGCTCAGCCGCTTCCCTCTCAGGTTTTTTTTTAATCTCCCTCTTTCACTCCCTGTTCCTGTTGGTATTGATTGAGCCGAGCTGTAATTATATCTTCTGTGTAATTTCTTTGCCGTCACCGCTGGGTTCCTGCCAGCTAATGGAGGCTAAAAGAGGAATCTCCCAGAATGCTTTGCACCTAGTCGCAGCCAGTAATGGTCGTACCAATAAACTGTGTACTTGTGCAGATGTAATGTCTGCTGTAGAGTTGTACGGTTTGCGTGACACAACCACAACCTCTCATGCAGAGAAGAACACGTGTGTGTATGCATGCTTGTGTGTGTGTGTGTGTGTGTATACTTGGACTATGTATCTTTGTGGGGACCAAGTTGAGTTTTAAACCTTCAGAGTGAGGACATTTTGAAAAGTGAGGACATTTTGGCCGGTCCTCACTTTGGGACAGAACTTTAAAGGTCTGTTTTTAAGGGCTCAGATTGATTTCACGGTTCAGGTAAAACTTAGGTTTTGGTTCGGGTAATGCTTGGGGTCAGGCATTTAATTGTGATGGTTAAGGTTCAGGTAAGGGGCTAGGGAATGCATTATGTCAATAGAATGCTGAAGGGATGACATACTTTTGTAGGCCAACCCGAGGTTTAACATCGCACTGGCTCCCTCAACAATAAGGCAATGGTATTTTTCCTTTGGATGATTTTTGAAGCATGAATGCAATCACCAGAAGTTCAAAGCCAACGTTAGGCCATAAATTAACTCCACCATGGTCGCATGACTTCACATCAACACTTCTAAGCTAAAGGTGGACTTGTGTATGGCAGGATGACGTTTAGTAGTCTCATTCAGCCAGTAGTTGGCAACCGCCTTCTTAAAGACACTTCAAAATGAACGAGAGGGCTACGTATTTAATGTAAAAAAAAAAAAATTGAGTTTACCACAGACCTTATTTCAGGCAAAAAAAACATTGACTTGGATGCGAGTGCCAAAATGCAACCTAATTTATGTTTAGAACTAATTTCTGCAGCACTCTATGAGTGACTTTGTTCACATGTACATCGATATTACACTATCATTTTGAATATGACAGTATTTCAAATTTGATATGGGTCATGTAAATGAAATTTTCCGTTTGGATATTACGAAATAGGTCTTATCCCGAATTAAGCTCTTTCCGATTAAGACATGTGGGATATGCCGATAATATTCAGTTTTTTGGGAACATTCTTTCAACAGCGCATTCGTAATATGAGTCTTAATGGGAGGTTGGTTTTTTTTGCTCTGTGTGTTGTGCAATATTAAATTTTCAATTCATTTTTTCAATTTATTTTTGTATAGCCCAAAATCACAAATTACAAATTTGCCTCAGAGGGCTTTACAATATGTACACATTTGACATCCTCTTGTCCCAGGACCCTCACATCAGAACAGGAAAAACTCCCCCAAAAAACCCCTTTAACGGGGAGAAAAGAGGAAGAAACCTTAGGGATAGTTATACACAATAAGTTTTGATATGCACACATGTAAAAAAATACCAACCTTTTTTTAAGAAGGTGGTTGAAGGAATGAAAGAGAGAGGCTGCTTGCACGGTCGAACATTCTGCCACCGTTTACGTTATGGAGTATGCACAGCTGCATGTAAACGGGAAGATTGCTAGAATATTCATTTTCAGTAGCCATGTCAGCTTCGTAGGAATATTGTCTTTTTCGGAATACGGACAAAAAAAGAATATTTGGTGCATGTAAACGTAGTCAGTGTCCTCACAAATAGAAGTACAAGGTTGTGTGTGTGTGTGTGTGAGTCATGGCCATTCATCTCAAGTCTTTCAGAGACTCTCAAATGTACCATGTCTAAATAATTGGCAGTTCTTTTCAATGCAGTATTCAGTTGATGAGGCAGCACACTTTTATTCCACTTACCTCCACTCTTAATAGCTGTTCACAGCATTAAGGAGAGAAATGTGAGATATACAGTCTTAATGTAATGCATTTGATAGCACTATAATGTAAAAATTACTTTTTGGTATCACTATCATTCAAAATAGTTCTGGGTAGGTAGGTGGTCACAGATCCAACCTGTGAAAATGTCAGATCAGAGGAGAAGCAGTGCAGATAGAGGATCAATTACCAGCCTGCACAGCTCAATTTTCCCTGACTGACAAATGGAACATGAAGGAGAACGATGGTGAGGTGCGAGCGTGTAGTTTAGGACCCTCAGATAAGGGTTCAAACAACTTGATAAAACATTTCTCTTTAAGGAACAGGGCTTTTACGTCATGCAGCCAGACGTGTATTTTAGACTGATTTACAGAGATAAGATAAAGAGTCACACACTCCAGACCACTCCACAGCTCCATCAGTCTCTCTTATTCAGTGTGTTGTGTAGTTATGCAGTTGTATGCATGCTGTTTTGCTTGGTTTTGGTTCCTTTGCTAGTAGAAAATGGTCAAATATTGTTGTATACATATCGGATATAACTAAGCATTTAGCTTAACTTTTCTGATCTGTGATGTACAGAACTGGTACTAAATTGTATTGCTGCACAGGAAGGGATGCTTTGTTGTCGTTATGTGCAAAAAATATGAAAACAATATTGTTACTATAGTGGAGGGGTCTTCAACGTTTTTCAGGCCAAGGACCCCCAAACTTATCGAGAGATGGAGCAGGGACCCCCGACTATATATATTGTATAAAATTGTGTTTTATATTAAATGGGCCTAGTACCGTGTATACCTCTTTATTGTGCATTCAATACTAAGCTATTCAAATAATACACAGGTTCATATATTCATGTTTTTATTTTAAACATGTGCAAGGTACAGTGAGTAGGGTGGCTGTGCCACTGCCATTTATAAACATACCTTGTCAGCTGATACCAAGTTTTTTTTGTTTTTAATTGTCTAATCAACCAAAAATTTCGCGGACCCCCTGCAGTACCTCGGCGGACCCCCTAGGGGCCGCGGACCCCCTGTTGAAGTGCATGTGTTTCTCAATCCACCAAATACAAATACCAGGGGGCATGCACTTATTTATTTCTCCAACGTTATCAAAAGTACAACAATTTGCAGTTGTGAATTTGGACCTTTGTTTTCAGTTCTGCTATTGTGCCAAGTTTAGATTGAGTTTGATAAGTACATTTGATGATAAGTAAATGTAATCAAAATGTAATAAGAAAAACAAAAATAAGCAGTCTTAGCCTTTGACAACATTTACCTCCTCATTGAAGAAAAACTGGACAATGTTATATGTGTAATTTCTTTAAATACAAAATTGCAATTAACATCCCATTGTTATGTGTCATTTTTGTGTTTTGTCTTTCAGATACTCACACCAACCTGTCGTTAAACATCCCGTACCTGGCTCCTGAGGTCTACACGGTGCCCTTCACCATCTCTGACAGCAGCTCTCCTCCCAGGAGCACCTTCATAAACTTGCCAGGTAATGTCGACTCTCCTGCTGATAAGCTAAAGCAAATACAGGGAGGTTATGGGACAAGAGCGTAGGAACAATCAATACAAATCAACCCCTGTGTGTGCCAGCTTGTGCTAGCACTGTTCTTGTTTAATAATGATGCAATGGAGCTTTACAAATGATTTTTCCAGGCTTGTGATTACACAGCTCTCTTAAGACTGTGCTCTGCCCAGTACAGCCTGCTGACACCGTATACACATAGCACAAAACAACACATAACGTCTCATTCACAGGTTAGAATAAACTATATGGTTCAGGGAATAATGGGTATAAGTGTGCAGAGTAATGTCCTTTAGATTTCCTTTAGTTTTGCTTGCTGTTTTGCAGTTAAATTCAGTTTGTGTTGTCACTCACCTTCAATATGAAATCATATAAGCTGCAAGCAGCAATGAACCTCTGTGCACATACGTAGAGAGTAATTGCGGGGTGCTCGTTAACGTAACCTTGCATTTTCGTGACCCTCGGACACTAAGCACACAACTTTGATGTTATTTCCTGCGTGGCGTTGGAAATGATGTACTGCAAATCACTTCCTGTGTCCGCTATTTCACATAAGGCTGACTTCCTGTTGTCAGTAGATGGGCATGTCTTCCGGCCTCCAGCATGTGAAATTTGGGGCAGACTGGACAATGTAAAGTCAAGTTACATAAGCTTCCTGTATAGTGCCAAAAATGGCGTATTGTCACAGGATCTATGGCAGGGGTCACTAATAGGGGGACTGCGGTCCGAGTCCGGACACAGACGCCGTTGTATCCAGACCCGGATTTATAACCGATAGATAATTGAGAATTATTTAATTTTGACAGAGCGCTTCTATTATAACAGGCGCAGCTTTTCCAGCCTAGCACTCGTTCAGCGGTCCAGGAAACACACAGACCAGTTACATGCGTTGTAAATCATCTCACGTGATGCTAGTCAGCCAATCAAATATATGTGTTCCGATAAGCATCGCGGCTAGAGTGAGATTTACACAAACGGGAGAGACGAGGTGAGAGACCGAATAGTCTGAGAAGTACATGAGTCACAGTAGTTATTTCACATGGCGTGCTTCAAAAAGAGAAAAGTCGACAGCGACACCAGAGGCTTGACACAAAAAGGGACAGACTCTTATATTTTCAATCTTCCCACGGGCAGTTAAACCAGTACATCGCAGTATGTTCAGAAGCAGTGAAGATTATTCGTTGCGGCAATGTGAAGCACCACTACGAGACGAAGCACAAATCTTCTGGGCAAATGCCACCACTCAAATCCGGAAATGTAGGCACAGATAATAAACAATATAAGAGCCCAATATGATCAGAATCCTAACACATTCATTCACTGCCCAACAGTGATGTTATAACTGAGAGGGGAATAGCGCTGAAACAAGTGGTTTCAATAACCACAGATAAAGTCCATGCACACAATTTGACATCACTTCACACCTGAATAAACTGAATGTAAAGCTGCAGGGCAAGGATAATTCAGTTCAATTCATTTTTTAAAAGGTTTCGGTTATGTATTTTATTTTTAAATGCAGCCCATATTGTACTTGAAACGAGATTTATTTATTATTAGAGTATGTATTATTAATAATTCATCCAGTTAAATTTGCAATCTGACAGCAAATATTGTTGAGATATTCAATTGAATATTTGAAATGACAGTCAGTTGTTGACTACATACAGATGTTAATACGACTGTTAGGCTACTTCAATATACAGTACATGGGACTAAATCATAATACCAGTAAGACATTATTATGATGTATAATGAATGCCCCTGATCTATGACATCATTATGTGAGGTATCAACTATTCTGTTGCAATTTAGCAATTAGCTTTAGCTGGAGGGTTATCCCAACCAAATTTGAAACAAATAGGATAAACCTCTAGGAAGAGTTCGAAAATGTTTGTATAAAATATAAATTTTGCAAACAAAATTGAAAATGTCCGACTTCCGGTTCGGCGGAACTGAGGAAAGCCAAGTGAAATATGTCCGAAATGATGAGAGCAATATGGGTACCAAATTCTGTGAATATCGGAGCAACTATGTCCCAACTAAGGCCTTCCACCCATTAGGGGGCACTAGGGACCGTTGGGCCTCTGGCACTGAAAGTACTTTGGCCCTAACAATAAATATACGTATGGGCAGGTAAACATTTAACACATTTCACCTGTCTACTGCACAGTGTAAATGAATAATTCTCAGAATTCTCAAATAAATCATAAGTTGATCAGTGTTTTTGTTCAAATCAAATTGTTTATAACTTCTGTGCCGAACATCAACCCTAAATATAATACAAAAAGTATTTCAATCACTCGTATTTCCTCTTTTCCTGTTTAGTCACAACTAATCTCCCTTGCTCCTCACCTGTTAGTGACAGTGTGTCCCTGCAACGTTAGAGGGAACTGCAAAATGGCTGCAAAGCAGTTGCAGGGCATGCCAACTATTCAGTCTGCAGTGGGGATTCTGCTTGGCACCTTTGCAGTCATCGGTAAGCAGAGAGAATGACAAACAGTTTTACTGCCACTATAACATATCATAAATGTGTGTGCAGTAGTACGTGGTAGTCTCTGCAGGGCCATTGTACAATAACTGTGCAATGCTGTTGATTGTCTCTGTGGTTTTTTGTTTTTCAATTCCAGGGACTATTCTCATTGTTGTGTTTGTGAGACTCTCCTACCAGAACCCCAAACGGCCGAGCAAAACTAACCAGGAGCGAGATCCCCTGAAGATTTCAATCTAACTAGAACGATCAGCCAACTGGACCCATGTAACAATGTTGCTTTCAGGGCACTGAATTCATCAAGTGACTGTGAATTTCTGAAAATGAATGTATGTTTCAGTCATTGGATCAAAGTTTAGTTGTACACTTACCTGAAAGCAAAATTACAAGATATTTTAGATTATTAGAATGTATGTTCCGTGCTTAGGCCTGTGCCTGGGACAGGAAGTTTGACTTTTTTATTGCTGTAGACCTGTTGTTTTGTTTCACAATGCTGCCTTTTCACTACAACAGAGTAGTAGGATGATGGTTTAGAAAAACAATTGACTAATTGTGAAAATAAAGGCATAATATTACAGGAAAGAAAGTTGATATATTTAGACAATCAAGTTGTATTTTTTGTGAAAAAAAGTTGTGACATTTTGAGTTTAAAAACAGAATGAGTAGGATTTCTCAGTTGTGGTTTGTAAACACAACATTCAAAGTTGGCCCCTCCTCCTCAACGAGGGTAACAGTGATCGCCGGCGGGTGAAAGCCAACTCCAGATTCACACTCGTTTTGGCACAAGCTTTGTCTTCTTGGTGCTTCACCTTGCTATATATGCGTTATTTTGGCACTGTGTCCGTCATTTTTATTGCTTCCTCTTGGATGCATGCATACGATCTGGCACCTGGTTGCTACATTTTTATAGAGGTTGAAGCCCAAACACAACAAAATAAGAAAGTACAGGCAGAGGGCAGGATCTCTGCAGACATAAACACAGCTACACACTTATATTTGGTCATAAGTGATGATTGACACATATTATTTGAGTGAGTTTGAATGAATCAGTGCATTGTTTTTCAGGAAAATCCTACTCATTCTGCTTTTAAAGTCATAATTTGAAATGTGTGATATTTCTATTTTTAACTTCAAGTGAAGATAAATATTTTGACTTTATTCTCAAAATCACAATTTCTTTAACCTTGGTCCAAATACAAATACATAATTTACACTCCATGTTTCTGTTATTCCTATTTGCGAAACACATCTGGTCAGTGATGTCCCAATGGATCCACTCATTCACTTATCTTTTTCTACCCGCTAGCTTCCACAATACAAAACAAAACATTTTTAATCTTATGAGACAGCCTGAAATCGTCCTGTGTTTGTAACTGCATTAGTAGAGCGTTCCAGTCTCTGTGATTAAGGCTTTATAATTGCTGACCCAGACGACCTCACTGACAAGCAAAGCTATATTCAGACCAAAGTGTTGCTATAAATACGACCCAGCAGTGTCCAATGAACTAATCCCCTCTCATTCACAATAGACAAAGCTTTACAAATTGAATAGATGCTACATACTCATCCATTAGCCTGCAGTGACAAAAGTTTAGTTCATTTTAAATAATTGCTCATACTCGACAAAATGTTCCTCTCACAGACACCATATTTGAGACTAATGAAAAGAGAACAACTTTGCAGTTCTCTTTTGCAGTGCCTTAAAATGAATCAAGGTAGCTCTAAGTGCTTTGTTATAGTTTGTTTCCAGGTTCATTTTGAAAGTCCTCTCCTCTTGTGTCTTTACTTCCTGTCTTTGTCTTTGTTACCTGTCTGTTTTCCTCCACACCTGTGTTCCATTAGTTAATTAGTTCCTTGTGTGTTTAGTTTGTGTGTTTTCTTTGTCTCAGTGTCAGCTTGTCAGAGTCCGACCCAGTAAGCAACGTTCTCCCAGTGCTTTGTACTTCTATAGTTTATGCCCATGCTGCCAGTCTTTTGGATTTCCCTGTTTTCCTGCCTGCTACCCACTAGCTGTTGCTTGACTGCCATTATCTACCTACCTGTAGACTTCCAGCTTGTTAACCATATTCTTTAATAAATCACCCAAATCATCCTGCGGCCTCCCCTTCTGTCTACGTTTGGTCCAGTTCCTGTTGCTCTCAGTTAACGACTACAACAAATGCTAACTCTGACACTGACTGCAATTTAATCCTAATCCCCGCCTAAAAGAAATAGAGCCATTATTCACATCATAAATTGCGACACAGTAGAAAAAGCACAGGTAATACTAATGACATTAACGATGGCTCTGCTGTATTCAAGTGTCCCAGTAAGGAAAGACAGTGTGACAGTCAACATGACGAATACCAGGACCCTGAAACTGGACCCTGAAACTCATTTTATTATATACACATGTGCTTGTCCTACTGTAACATATCAAGGTGCAGTATTCCATGAAAAAAGCCTATTAACCCAAATTGAATATCTACAGACAACTATATTAATGTTATGATATTTGCCATCACCTATACAAATTTCTATGTACACATTGTACTGTAGCGTCAGCAATAGATGAGCCAAAACATGGTCATTCTCATCGGTATGATCCAATGTTAAGGTATTTCTTTTTTCTTTTACAGTAAAGAATCACAGAATTGAATAGATGATTACGTACACAGCAGCAGGCCTCATCTGTATCAAAGTTAGCAGCTGCATCTTTTTTTTATCTCCTAGGTTTGTAGACTGTTGTGGAGTAAACTAGCAAACAACCATATTTGTAGCTGCTTATAGTCTGTTTATAATGGAGCTGAAATGAGGAGCCAAATCTAAAAATAACCACATTTACATATTCACTGACACAAATACATGTGTGTCAAGGCTAGATGCTCACTCCACTGGACATTTTAATGTGCAGTGACTCGCTAAATATACAGACAATGCTGATGATAGCCTATGCAACCACTGCCCATTTATATAAGGCTATTTATATCTGCGGCTAGCTGTTCCAATCAAAGCAACACAGCTCCAAGTAACAGAAAAGCACACAGAGGAGGACGCAGAGGGAGATGAGAGAGCAGAAGGGATTAGCTTGTGACATGGGGTCAAGCGTTACGTTTGGAAGCTAATGAACCTCCAACTTTAACCTTGATATGTTCCAACAGATCCTCCAAGGACAGAGATAGTTCAGATGACCGACTTGGGGTGCAGGGCCATAGAGAGACACGGGGGAGAGATTCCAATCACTCCAAGTAGCTTTGGAAATGAGAGATAATTCACCAGATATAGTCGGACGCTCAGGGACAGGAACAGTGAAGCAGTGGACGGTTTTCCCCAAGCGACAGGCCGGTTTTCCATTGCTCGGTTACCAGCACAGACAAGTATTTTTCCTAATCCCTCCTCCCTCTTTTCTGAGTTTCCCCACGGCTTCAGCTATTTTTAGCTTGTTTTAAGATCGTGTAGTTTCATTTTGGCTCCAAACATGACAGTTTTCCCATTTGCCGCTGTCAGAGGCTTGCTGTGTATCAGGACTGCTGCAGGATATTTTATTATAAATATGACATATAGGGACATTCACACATGCGGGAGTGCAGGCGAGTGACCATCGCCTGTGGGGTGACATTAGCGCTGAAAGTTCACCAAATGTTAACTCCTTATGAATGCGAAGATGCAGATTTGCTTCGCCACTGGAAGTAAATGTTTTTTCGCCCCTTCACTCGCAGATGGGCTCACATGGACTCCAACTGACTGCTAAATGTTAATATCTGCTGGATATGTAAATTGCCAATTGTTAGCGAACAAGTTAGTTTCAAAAGGTGTTGATATTTCAGTCTCGTGTTTACAGCTTTTTTTCAAGCATGTGGGAAAAATGTATTTGCTGTCACGTCGAGAGTTGATGAGAAGATTTATCCCACTCTTCCATCAGCATGGTAAATATGAAGCTAACGCCAGCAGCGAGTTAGCTTAGCACAAAGATTGTAAAGAAGGGGAAACAGCTAGCCCGTTGTTTCCAAATGGGAGAAGATCCATACCCCATACCAGCACCTCTAATTCTCCCTAATTAACGTGTTATATTTTGTTTGGTTAATCATTGTTTATTCCTCCTGTTTTTTTTGCGCTGTGCAATATTTTTGGCCGGGAGCAGAAACTTCAGTTTCCACTATGGATTTTAATGCTAAGAAATGTTAATACCTTGAAAGAGCGTTACCATCCATAATCACCTGATACAAGCGACAATTGACAATGCTTAAAAGCTGCAACAACTTAACCCCTCTTTGTTTTTTTCCCTATGTTCATCAGGCAAAGGTCAACTGCAGGTTAGACAACAAAAAACTGTCCCGGTCTGATGCATATTTAATCAGGTTGAGCATCTCCATCTCTTGTGGGTTTGAGAGAGTTTCGGCGCAAAATCCAATTTGTATTTGTCGCGATACAAATCTACTCTGACTGAGGACAACGTCTCTGTGAGAGACCTGCTCAGTGTTTGTCAGGGAGTGATTTGTCGTACATGCCAAACATTACAGAGGTACATAGAATAAATATAGATTCATATACAGTACTCATTGGAATTTTGATTGCAACATATTTGATCACAATTCATTTGGAGGCAATCATCTTTTTATCATCTCATTTATCACTGATTGCGTTATGAGCATACAAGTTTTCACTTGAATAATTGTGGAATAAAAACTCCCACCAGCAGCGGCAGAGGAGCACTTAGGACATCTGCTTCCTGTTAACATTTTACTAAAATCTTAAAAGGTTAAAATCATGGACATTTTTGTAATGACCTCAAGAAATGTTGCAATAAATTACCCGCAGTGTGTCTAAACTTGCTCTTAGTTGTTCCAGCATCTCCTGCTCTTTCAGTAAATTATGTTTGGCTAATATAAATTGCCTGCAATTACTGGCAGTTGAGAAAGTGCTGGGGCTGTTAGGGCTTTCCATTTGTCCGATAAACTGATTCACTGACAGGTATGGCGCTGCAAAACATTGACACAAGTCAGGCATGCGTTATGTTGCATCATTGTGACTGATGTGCTCCAGCTGTCCACTTTTACGGTAACTGTTATTTTAACAGTCAATCTGGCAGAAACTTTGAGATTCACTCAACATGCTTTGCATTGTAAAGGGAATCATGCATGAAAATACTGTGCAATCCAGTCTTCCTTCAACTTAAAAATAAGGTTGACGATGTCACAGGCATCATGAGAAGCTAGTAATCCTGTTTGCTAGTAGGACTAAGTATTTTTACTCAAGTTCTGTACTTAAGTACAAATGTTAGGTGATTGTACTTGACATGTGTACTTTTCATTTACAAATCTACTTGACTACAACTCAGTGCGAAGTATTGTACTTTTTACTCTAAAACATTTATTTGACATAGGAACCAGTTACAAAACACATGATGACTTTTATAAAATATGATGCATCGTTATAGACTAAACTATCTAACACTATATGTGATAGTTACCCACTAGCTACAAAGTAATGCAACCAGTAACAATAATAATAATCCAATAATATGATATACGGTATAATGTTCACACTCACAGTGGGTGATTGAGGCATTTTATGAGGATTTTTACTTTTGATACCTGAAGGACTTTTAGCTGTCTATTCTTACATACCGTTTCCTCAGTTACATTTGCAATACGGGACTTTCACTCTGAGTATTTCTATATTGTTTGTTTCCATTTTACAGACCTGGAGCCATGTATGACCACACACGGAATGGACAGCTATAGGGGACCGTGAAGAAATATTAGCAGAATTTGACAAAATGTTTATTGTATGGCAATCCCAGACTGCACCTTTAAGTAAAATATCTGAATACTTTCTTTATACAAAAGCAGATCCATAACTCATTTATATTCTCTTAACATGTTAAACTCTTGCAAGATGATATGCTCTATTATAGCAGTGTCCCATGTCAAAATATTAATTATGTTTAGCATAACAACCACCAAATAAAGAGGGATTTTGTGTGCAGCAAAATTGCTGGTTTGGACACATGAGAATTGAAATGTCTCGAGATAAAGCCCTTAAAAAACAAAGGGTCACAGTTCTGTCTCTTATTTTCTATAATTCATTCAATGCAGTAATTTGATATCCTGAACAGGAACAGAGTTTAAACTGCCTGTCACATGAAATGGACATTTGACAGAGTATTTGCGTCATTTTTTTCTATTTATGGCATTTCAGAGACTGTAATCACTTTTACATTTCAGGCCATCAAGGCAGGAAGCTGGAAATCAACAATTTTCAGAAGCAGCTGGAATATACGCTCATGAAAGCAAACCAGACTCTGTCACACTGCACCGTGAAAATGCTGCTCTCGCCCTCTAATATGTGGGGTTTCAGAAGTGCTCAGTGGTAGATCAGCAGTACAGTCATCATTAGCAGAATTATTATTCATGCTTCATTACATTTCTTAGAATTTTTCATAAATTCATGAGGACTTAAATGATTATTTCGTTACGATGTATATTTAGATTAATCAGATTTGTTCCAAACCATTTCTTCTAAAATATGTAATATAATAACTTCCTCCCCTCCCCTACATCTTTAACTATGGATATTATATTAATCGATTACTGACTAATAAACATAACATCAGCAACATTTACTGTGGGATATCATCATATTTCTAATCTGTGACTCTTGACTCTTTTTAAAATTATACCTGAATATTTGTCTACACTTTGAGTTTGACCATAATATGATTATAAAGGTGCTTAGAGGATATATTGCCAATATTCTATACTTTTGTTATTCTTCTAAAAATGAATCATCAATATATACTTTCATTTTTAGTTCCTAAAATAGCTGGGTACTGTAGTTTTTAGCAAACTTCTCTCAAGCAGGAGTAATAAAGGGGACTATTTGCTCAGGATTTGGTGCTCTAAATATTGAGATTCTGCGCATTGGCCCAAAATAATATGTATATATAAAACTTCATGGATAGCGCCTTTCTAGTCTTCAGACCACTCAAAGCGCACACACATTCATACACCAACTGCACAGCCTCTCACTTTGGAAAACAGTATCTTGCCCCAGGACACATCAACTGGAGGATCAAACCGACGATTTTCCGATTGATGGATGAGCCGCTCTCCCTCCTGACCCACAGCCGCCCATAAAGAAGCTCCCTCAAGCAGACCTTGGCTACTCGGGTCATACTGGTTAGTTGGATCAATTATTTTTTCGTTTTATACATGTCATGTGATTTGGTGACAATAAGAAAATATAACATATCACCCGACAGAGAGTCTGACATGAAAAGGAAACAAAGGAGACGAACATTTGCTTTCTTATCGTCATCCTCTCCCCCCCCCCCCCTTGATTTTATTACCCAGCAACCGGTTTCTATGGTAACATAAAAGGCCATTGTGTATCTTTTCACTCGGGTATAATTCCACTTTATAATATTTCAATGTCACTTGTTGCTGAATATTCAACTACAAGCATGAGGAACACTCCATCGTAAATTAAAAAAAACAATCCTGTCAGTATGTTCTGGAGCTTTCTAGCCGACCACATGATCTTCATCAGCAGATGGAGTTTTTTCCCCAGCTGATATATAATTGTATTATTGTAGATGTTCAAATTTTAATTTTCTTCCAAGCTCTTCTCTTCCATGTTGACTGTTCATTCTTGACATTGGAAACTGAGTCTCACCTCAAGATCCATTTAGTCCATTTTGTAGTTATTTTAACGTTTAGGAGGAAATGGTCATCATCATATCAAAAGACTTGTAATAAAGAGGAAAGCCACCACAGATCATCCACAGACCCACATCTCCTGATAGTGACAGCAGCAGAAACTGCTAACTAGCAGCAAAACAACTACATCAAAACATTTTCCAATCACTCATCCCACACATATCATCTACCAGCTCTGACACATCTCCATCTTGGAACAAGCATTTGCATGATTGCGTTCCTCAGACTCAACACAGATACAATGCCATGTTCAACAGGAGATTATAAATAGAAACAATGACCAGCATTTTACCGCATGGGTTAAAATAATCATTTCACGGAGACGCTGAAAGAGCAACAGGCACTCGTACATTAAAACATGCAGCCCCCACAATTGGAAGCTCCGAGTCTTTTAGTGTAACAATGCTGTGGTCTTGTGAAGAGAGTAAGAAGCAAACGCACACAGACAAAAAACACACACACACACAGTCCACCTACACCGTCTCTGTTCACTCTGAATGTGGCCTCGGCCATCAGTCATGAACTAAAGCTTGAGTGGGATGAGACCTTGCTGTCCTTGTGTGGGCAAACTCTGCTCTGAAATATTCTCGCCAAAACACATGAGCGTGGGGTTTGGAGGAGAGAAGAAGAAGAGGAAAGGTTGAGGACGAGTAGTGACAAACACAGTCTTCCTCAGAGTTTCCTTTATTAATGTGAGGTGCACAGAGCTGACGGATCCCAGACTCCCAAAAGAGTTTTAGCAGTTTTAAGCATTGCTGTTTGATATACTGTCACTCTATACTGTGTCTCCTTATACAGTGTGTTTAAAGGTGCACCTTAATGATGTGTTTGTCCAGCATGTTTTGGGGAAGATATTAATCTTTAGTTGTAGTTTATTTTTTATTCTCCTCTCTGAATGTAAAACATTTTTAGGAGCTAGCACCACGATTACATCGCATTGTACTCTTTAATATTTTAATGAAATGGCATTTGTCAGTCTCTATTGAACATCAGGACATTTCTGTCATGTTGTCTAGGTCACAACTCTAAAAGCAAGCTGCAAAGCTGTCACACCTCGACACTGTTGGCAGTTTGTTTTTTGCTTGGAGCTGCAGGCTTAGTGTGGGGTGTTTATTACAATTACATATGTGTTACTTTGTGGCATTGAGTTGTACATTTTAATAGATTTATAACTTGTCCAGTGTATTTTGCTGCCTTTCATCCACTGCAGTCGTTATATTTGTCATTTTCACAGGTAATTCGAGCCTATCCCAGCATGCATTGGGTGAGGGGGGAGATACACCAACACCAGGAAACAATAAAGGCACTGAATTGAAAAAAATTAAGAAATTGAATCAGTGAGCCAGACCATAGTCACATGTCCTGCAAATACATTCAATCTGTAATCTGCACAGTCAGAAGAACTGAAATACAATAAATGACTCATCTAACTACCTTGTTTGACATTTGGAATATATTTCTTCTATTCACTTAAACTGCAAGGCCAAACATGATTGTCTACCTTAGGTCCTTTGTTCTCGCCCTAGATTCATCTGTATTTTCGTTTTTGTCTGTATTGATCTTGTATTCACCCATTCCCCTTTTCATATCTTATTTTGTGTAAACTAAGCTTTCTGATAATGCTGTCTGCTTTTTTGAACTCCTGAATAAGACATTATCCCCATGACTGATTGAGGCTCTCAATGGAAGACCCGGGAATGAGTTTGTATGCAATGAATAAAAGAGACAAGCAAGACGGTGACATTAGTCAAAGAAAGCCGCAGTTATGGGTCCTTCTATTTTTGCAGCCATCATCTAACAATAGTTCTTGTCATGTGACATAAAGCTAATCATCATTTCACAATAGTGGACATGCTTATCTGTCATCAGATGAGAGCTCCATAAACACTAAGTGGATGGAAAGAATCTGAGGGCAAGAATCATCAAGCCGTTAACTCAACAGCTGTTATGCGGTTTGTTTCTGTAAGGGACGCAGGCTGGCCGGCACTGTAGGCCCACTGATTACCGTTTTTACTCCACGGTGCTTTCCAACATTGGGCCGTGGGCTCGGCATACATGTGACCTGTTGAACAGTGACTGGAAAGCTTTGCAAGTGGCGCTGTCAACACCAGGACATAAATAAAGCTAAAGATAGGGTGACGTGGCTTCAGCCCAGGTTTCTGGTCAGCCAAAGGCTTTTTATAGAAACACTCTGATTTATAAAAGGCTAACAGGAACTATTTTTGACCCAGTGGACTTGGGGATAGGGATCTTGGAAACTTGGGACGCTTCTGGGTGCATGACTGACCCCTTTGACTTGAATGTGTCGGCGGTGGT
The DNA here is from genome assembly GCF_004355925.1 of Anarrhichthys ocellatus. Taxonomy (NCBI): domain Eukaryota; kingdom Metazoa; phylum Chordata; class Actinopteri; order Perciformes; family Anarhichadidae; genus Anarrhichthys; species Anarrhichthys ocellatus. The sequence continues at coordinate 12,297,422 of NW_022280036.1, read as the reverse complement.
TGGTTGTGGGAGTTGTAGCAGATAGCAGATGCGGGATGGATCAAACCTGCCAAAGGCCTGTGATGTTTTTGGAGACAATCCAGAGAGACAGACAGAGAAATGATCACATGGGTCTATCCCAGTCAGACCCATTCATTTGTCAGATCACTCTTTAATTAGTCTGTCTGGGCAGGAAATTTAAATAAAGCTTTGGACATGTTTATTTAAACCGCTTCACTTGCATTGAAATTAAATCAATTACTTGTTCTGAAGTTCACGGACCAAATACATTCATTCATCTTTACCATCTATTATATTTCAACAGAAATACACAAGCTCTCACATTAAACCAATGTGTCGTTTTCTACTTTCTTTGTTATATTGTAATAGTGTTTGCAGAATTTAAACATTTACCATCAGCCAAGCTAGCAGTATGGCTCTATGAATCACAATGTTGGTCTGTCTCTCAGTTTTGCTCCAGACTGAAATACCTCAAATGGATGGCCACATTTTGTAAAGACATAAATGGTCCTCAGAAGATATATCTTACTGACTTGGGTAATGAAGTTTATATGATGTGTCAGCTCGATGGTACACCATTAAAAACACTAAAAATGGTGCCAAAAAGGATGCCTTTAAAATGTATCATGTCAATACTCAGTACTGGAAACGGTTTGCCAAGCAACAGGCTAGCTAACCAATTTTAACTCATGTATATCTGTGACCATTGGTTTATATCAACTCTCATCAACCTGGATGTAAATATCTGATTCTTAAGTCTACTGCAGTAAGTCTTATGTATCTATGCAGCAAGCCAAATGTGTCCGACACTGATTTTAAACAGGGGTGTATGAAATAAACAGAGGTTGACTGAGCCGTGATGCAGCGCTGACTGTGTGTGTTGCCATAGACACCCTGTGCAAACAGTGGGATCTTGGACTGACTCAATGGGCTTTAAGGGTCACCGTGTAAAGTCAGACGAGTTCCCTGAACACCATGTAGGTGTCTGTTGCCTACTCGGAATATGTCATGACTTAATGCTGGGTAAGCCCACACTGTGAAGATCACATGTCAGGGTGTGACTGTACCTCACAAACTGAGTGTCAGCGTCTCAGTCAACATTTACAGAATAGGTAAGGCCAAAAACCAAATACCAAGGCCAGAGGGAGCTAACAGATATTATCTGAAATATAGTCCATAGATCAAAGCCTTTATGGCATATGAGTTGACGGCCAAGTATAGAATTACAGATCAGGACCCCTCTCCCATGGCCGAGAGGCTCTGTTTTCTTTAATTATCATAACAGACCACCAACAGAGTGCCCAAGAGAAGGAACCTCATCTCTTCTCCTCTGCTGATTTATAATCCACTCCGTGAACCAAGGCCACTGCCTGACACCCTTAATGGTATTTGGTGTATATACACGACTCATAAAAGGTGTATATAATTTTTACAGTTGAACCTTAAAACCCCGACCACGAACCTGGGTGAAGGCAAAACATCAGCATCCAGGATAGACAGGTGGTGTGTGTGTCTGTGAGTGTCTGTGAGTCACAGGCCTGTTCACTGAAAAATAGATAACCTGCTGCTAAATGAAGCTCCCTAATGAATACAGTAACACACGTGTCACCAGAGAGGTGTTTAGGGGGGAAAAGGGTCAGATATTTTTGTAGTATGGTTTTATTCTCTGACAGGGTGGTGGCGATGGATCACCGGCTCGTAGACAAGTAGGGGAGATATGAGCCGGCCAACAATTGTTGTGTTGTGCTACATGTGCTGTTTGTATCCATGGCAACTGCACCGTTGGTCTTGTCCCCTGATTGCCAGATAGAGTCTATGTCCTTGGCAATATTGGAACACTTAAAAGGATTTAGGAGTAGAGAGTCCCGTTTTGGCTTTACTGCTAAAACAGAAGAAGTGACTGAGTCTGTGAGGACTGTGGCATCTTAAAACTGTGAGAGTAGAAGGTTAGATACAGTAGTCTGCTCCAGATGAGGCAGTGACTGTGGTATTAGTGGAACACGTGGTTTGAGCCTTTTCAGCTTCATGACTGTCAAAAAAATCAAATCAGAATTTACCGTCACTTAAAGGGACTCTATCCCACCACAAGGTCAGGGTCAACACACATCAGCAGAGGGCAAGATTTTTTACTTACTTACTTAATGTGGGCTGAGCTCCAAAACACTGGATCCTACACTTCCCATAATGCAAATCAGTAGCATGTTATGTTCATCTCCTTCTGTCCTGTAAATGCCTTCATCTTTGAAAATCCATGCCCTCCGCTCTGGTGGAATGTAACATTAACTGAATGAGTGCTCCAAAACAATTTTTAGGTATTTCGTACTGAAAGCACCAGTGAATAAGGTCACTCTGAATCTCAATGCAGTAATTTATCTATTGTCATTTAAACAAACACATTGATCATCCAGCCATTCTCTCATAAACTGAATTCTTCTGTCTGACCAGCATCTTTTTCTGCTGCTCGTTTGTCCTGCAGGTTTGTATTTCATAGTTGCTCAGATGTTGCTGTGTCTGGGAAAAATCACTACAACAAGCAAGTAGATATCCTGATGCTAAAAATATGTGTGACTGACTCTATTTCTGAGGCCTGACTGTGATATTATATTACATGGCACATCGATTGTGGCCGAGGATGATGTGCCCGCTCAGGTATTCTCAGTCTCCATAAAACTCCCTGATGCTATTTTGGAAGGATTATTTGAAAATATGTGTTGAATATACTTCACTCACACCCACTTTCATTCTTTATTCATTAACCTGAAACAGTTTTTTTTCCACAGCCATCAGCAATAAGATGGAAATGAAACCAGACGGGGTAATGCAACCTCTTGATTCAAACAATACTTACATAGTGGCATGAAGGACGCACAAAGGCAAGGTCGAGTGTTACTGATAACAAATATTATGCTGTCTCTTTGGATGTAAGATATGTGTTACTGCTGTAGTCAGCCATTTTATATGAAACATCATTTTCACTTGAAGCCATTTCCGTGCATCCAAGATGCCTGTGGTGTATTTTTACTTTTTTAAATTAAATCCTTGTGTCTGGTAAAAGGCAGACCAGAGTTCTCGCTGCATGTGTTACAACAGAGTAGATGCTGCCCCCTACAGGAATACCTATACAAGTTGAATTCATTGTGCAGAACACAATGTGGTGTCAATAAACTCAACTGTTTTCCAATTAAATGTGTTCAAACTGTAATTGAATCAATGGTGTGTTATGTTTTCTGTATAAGTCTGTATTCTGTGGTTTCCTTGTGTTACATCCAGCCCCAATTTTTTTTTAAAACTCAGACTAGTCCAAATTGATACTAATAGAATTTAGTATCATCACAATCCAGCCTTTGACAGACCTTGCTAAACATTTCAATCCATTTCCGTTACAATATCTTCTTACAATTATCATTAAAATACCAGGATACAGATACACAATCTCAGATTTTAGTCTGGAAATTAACTTCCATCTTACCATCTGCTGGACAAATATTGTAGCCACACATTGAAGCCACAGACTTGAATCAATTAAGATTTTTAAAAAGGTGTTCAAATGATACTTAACATACTTCCCACTGTCAAAACTCAAAACTGTAGCAGGATAGCAAAAATCTTTCTTACAATTTCCTTAATGAATCCAAATCCAAATGTGAATGGGTAACTGTTTTTCAGAATGAATGCAATGACATTGGCATATTTATTCACACAAAGTTGTTAATTTATGTTTGTGTATCTCTGGATGGAGAGGGGGAGGTTTCTACCTGCATGTACAGTATCTTATTTAAGAGGGCCAGGGTTACATGATAATCAACATATCTACTTTATGTCAACAGATAAGACACTTTAATGATTCAAGACATTCTTTCTCCATTTGTCCCATTCAGAAAACCAAGACAGAAACACAGGTAGAGGAGCAAACAGGTGTTATGGCCTCCCTCCACATTACAGCCACACCCATTTCTTACAATATTAGTCTTTGGATATTATCAACTATAAAACACTCTAGCATGCTAAATATAACTGGCTAAATTAAAGCAGTTAGTAAATAATTGACTGATCACAGTCCATGTTCCATCTCTTCGTCCCTCTGGGCTACAACCTGGCTACTAATTACCTTGAGCCCAGTATTGCTACGTCTGATCAGTGAGAGTGAGTTTAAACATTTGCTTGAATGACAAATTGACAAACCTATTGTAGATACCAGGTGCAAGGTTCAGTTACAGCGGCTTAAACAAAGAAGGTGAACAATGCTTGTTCTCCTCTGTCAACAACCTGCCATGTGCTGTAAACATACAAGAGCAGAAATCTGCTGTTTGGTTGAGAGAAGCAAAGGCTAGAATATCCCAAATGATCAAATACAGAAAGACTTGTTTCTATATGTAAATATCACCTCTGGGATTCTTGCTTTAAATAGGAAAACAAAGTTATTTTATTTATTTCATTCAGCAAACATATGATTTTGAATCATAAAATATATACTTAAACCACCCAAAAGTTACAATTTCACATAAACAACCTCAATAATTACAACTGAGGTGCCATTCTTCGTGTGTGCGTTTATTGTATGGGAACAAAATAAGTTTATCACTGCCATACCTCTGCATAATCTAGGTCTAGCTGCCATAACTCTCCCAAGTGAGACACCAGGCATTTACATACTGGACTACACATGCGTTTCTCTTACAAGTGCAGCTTCATAGGTGAGCTGTTGGTAACGGTGTGTATCACGTCCTGTATAGTAGAAACACAGCTCGGGGAAATGCAACACTTCAAGTAGGACGCAGTTTAAAGCCAAAGATTTAGTTTGAAATATTGAATTCACACGGCATCTTGTTGGAGCTGTAGGAGATATAAATAATAAATCCCAAATGAGAAATAGCTGTGAACACGGTATGATACTAGTCTGCAATATAATATAATAGTCACATATGATAGCAACTTATACGAGCTTGCTTTTGTAACACATCCAACATTTAAATCTTTATTAACATATAGCTTGTTATAATAATATGAAAATATCTCAAAATAGAACATAGTAGTCAAAGAACAAACAGTTAATATTATTATATTGCTTAATGACATCCCCTTTATTTTTCCCTTATAACATTCAAAAACTGACTCCTCACTCTGCCATTGAAGCTTCTGACCAGAAGAGGGACACATGCACATCAATGTGCTGGCAGTGATGAGAATTACTCTTCTGTACAAAGTCAAATCAGAAATCCTCGGGACAAGCTACCCATGAGGTAACAAAGTACAATCAAATCAATGCATTTACTGTTGTCAGAAAGAGCCTTTGTTGTCTACGGCTTCAGATCTCTGGGGGGGGGGGGGGGGGGGGTCACATTAATTGGAGGAACGCACTTTCCTGCCTTTGAGAAGCTGGGGAGGCCTGAAGTTGTTTTCCATGCGGGTCCTCTGATCCTCTTCCTCTCCGGTGCACAAAAGCGTTCTTAACTTGCCCAGCTACATTGGAGAGACAGAAAGAGAATTGTCTCCTTATATTTTTGCAACGAAATTAAATTTCTGTTAAATAGGCTCGGTGTACAACATTAGCTCCATATCAGACACTGGTGAGACTGTGTACATTATTGTCAACAACTCCCATTAAAAGACCAAAACCAACAATACATTAATATGTCTCAAACCCACTACATTGAATATTATCAGATATATTCTTTATGCTCCTTTCAACATTTTAAACCAGCCACACATAACCCTCTTTTTGCCATTTCCTTTCCAGCTCTACGTCTACCATTATAAGGTGAAATTAAAAACAAAATACCCTGTTATGTAAGGGCTTTTCCCTGCTGCGTCTCCATGCAAGCATTTCTCAATTAAAGCCCTGCACACATCCAGCCATCCATCCATCAGGATAATCAGCTGGAAGGGATCAAAGGCTTGAGACCGGAGTCATAGGTTGTGAGGCCAGTTGCCTAGCTTAAGCCTCACCCCCAGCTATGCTACACACATGGGTTTACAGACAGATACGCTCATGGCTACACCCGAGGTGCCACAGTCATTAAAACTCACGATTCCTCGTGTACAGTCCTCGAGTTAAAAATGTGTGCGAGTATAATCCAGAGGCTGGCAGCAGTCGCACAGGGCCAGCTCCCAGAGGGACCTGGAAGGCATGTGCTGCAGACATCAGGTTAGTCAGCTTAACTTGTAATCAACCTGGAGTTACTGGACCTAAACTTTCTGATTAAATTCAGTGCAAAGACGGGTGGATAAAAACAAGTCAACCCTACACACGGCAACCCCCATGAATGATGCTCGCTCTTGTTCTGGTCTCTAAATATAGCATCATGCTTGGCAAATATCTGGACATCCTACAGCATAGAGGTAAACCCCACCCCCACAACTACTCAAACCTAGCATACCGATGCTCAACTTTAGATCGACAACAAAAGAGGCAGTGAATCCTTGCAGCCTAGCGGAGCATAGCCAAACATTAGGCAGGCCGGGAAACATGGGTGTCACAACCGACTGATCAACTGAGCTCCACTGATTTACAGCTAAAGCATACCAGTACATGTCTCCAGGTATAAACTGTTATTTAAAGCAGAATATGCCTTTTATATTTAAAAACTACACATTTTGAGAGAAGATTAGAGAAATATGGGTGCAGATCATTAGCTAAAAGAAATATATGAAAGTAATCAGTAATACTCAAAAGTGTTTTGTATAAAATCATATCACATTCTTGATTCAGATTTGAATATCTGAGAGAGATAGATGGATATGTTTTAAACTTTTATAGAACTGTAGATCCCCTTTTAAGCAGTGGTGGGAGATCTAGTTGTAAGGAAATAGATCTTGTGCCAGAACTACTGGATTGGGGTTAATGCCGTGTATGAATGGCTGTGCCACATGACCTGGAATAATAAATAACTACTAGTGTTTTACGTGCTGAAAATCTGGCATCTATTAAAGGAACATGTTTGCAACACACACACCTGTTTTTCCGACACTGTGATTGGCTCCTTCACGATGATCCAAATGACGCTCTCATGCAGAGGGGGTGTGGTCAGTGATCCCAGGTAGGTCCAGTAGTGGAGGCTGCTGGGCAGGAGGCACTTTGGGTTGAAACCTTTGAAATCTGCAACACTGCCCTTTAACAGAAATAAAAAGACAACAGCTCTTATAAGGCAGCAAATGATGCCGAGAGCAGGTCATAAACTACAAGAATATTACAATTAATAAAATCCAGTATAGTGCTCACCTTAAACTTCACTGTGAACAGAGCGTCCGTTATCATGTGGAGCCATCTATGGTTGTCACCTGTCTTATTTAACAGACAAGATTGCTTTTGAAGTTGATTTGTGACTTGCGGAAGGAATCAATATAAAATCTTTACACATATAATCTACAAAATATCACAAATCTTCATTTTTGTTGAAGCTGACATGCATCTAAAACATACAGTAGGTTGCAGCACCAAAACACTGGTAACTGTGATCATAAGAGCACTACAGCTAAACACAACGCAGCGATGTGACTAATTATTTTTCTCTTGCAACTTCTCCAACCTTATAAAACACCTCCCACATCTGAGAGTTTTGTCAGCAATTCAAAATGTGGAGTGAAAGAAAATACTAATTGAGTCTGATTACTATGCTACCACGCTGTTCACACAAATAATGACAGCGGTGAAAAAAAATCAAAAAACTGAGTTGCTAGACAACAACTCTGTTCAAGTTGCCATGACCTAAAAAAACAAATGTGAAATTGTTACACGAATACAAAATGTAGAGGAAAGGGGGCACAGGGATGGAAAATGAGACTGCAGTTAAGAGAAACATCTTACTTCCAAAAAGATGCCGAGGACAGCGAGGCCGTCAGGAGCTGTTGCCGCCTCCCCAAACGTCTTGTACTTGACAGCATTCCAGTGTACCAAATGAAGCTAGAGCGGCAAATAAGAGAGAAAGAGAGACATAAATAAAATTGGCTTTTATAGTTAAATACATTAAATCAAGTCATATATACAGATGCAAAAAGATGGTAATCTTAAGCATCAAAGCTGGTGATTTTATTTCATACCAAAATATGTTACCACATATACCTTACTACACTTTAGTCAAACATGGGTTATTCTCTGATTTGGTGATTAAAATGCTGACCCAGACACTGACCTCAGAAGCATAGCCATTTCCTGCGACAGTGTGTTCAGAGCCATGACAGCCCTTTCCGCCCCAGTGGAAGTGAAACTGTTTCAGCCTGTAGGGGTTGTCAAGAGGGCCTCCCCGGATCACTGTAGAAGATGAGATGTAGAGAGAAATAAAATGAAAAAAGGTTCAGCATCCATCCCTCCCCCCCCCTGCCCCATTGTCTGTGGGTGTTGGACAAAATGCTTCGCAGCAAAAAGCTACACAGAGCATCCTGTGTGAGCTTGTTACCACTGCAGGATGAGTCAACCTGGCAACCCAGCATACTTTTGTCTAATTCCCAATCTGAGACATTAGCAGCGACAGAAAGACCGCCTGCTTTACCAACAAATCTATCATAAGAGCTCTGTGGCACAAGCTTTAGTTGGAGACACAAATAGACACTCCTATGCTAAATAAAGCAACGTTAAAGCTACTTTTAGCTTGGATATAGATTTAAATTCAGGATTATTGGCCAACAAGAATGAACAGTTAACTTTCATATATGTCATGATGACGTTCAGCCTATTATCAGAATAGTACAGACCGTTTTCAGAGCCTATGGCTAGCACTGCTGGGTATGAACGCCAGTCTAATCTGACTGTTATTCATTGTGATGCTGCTGACATCTTTCTGACAAACAGGCCACACCAGTCCAGGTCAGATTAGCTAGGCATGAATGGAACGAGGAGCAAAACACTCATCTGGTCCATATTAAAATATAGATGTGGATGACCACAAGAACAGTGTGATCCGTTAGAAGAAAATCTGTTAAGAAAAATTAATAATGCATCTTGAATATGAGGCAATTAGTAGATAGCCATTTATAAATTACTGATGTGTTGAATAGGGTATTAAAAGGTGATAATAATGTTGTAAAAGCCAACATTAATAATAGCTAAAAGAAATGCATTAATTATAATCAACCCCGTCATGTTTGTTATTCTAACATTGAGAGCCAGATCTTTAAACTCGTAATATAATATATTGTTAAAAGTTTTGATTACGATATTTGTCCGTAGGTCTTCACAGAGACGTATCCATTTTATTTCATCCTCCTTTTCTTACCCAAAGAACAGTGACACAGAACACCATCACGTGTGAATATATGCATGTGTACACCCAGACCAAGCCACGTGGGGCAAACTGACAACAGCAGGTTTAGGGGGATTTGTGCACCTCATTTAAACAGCGCAGAAGTGCTGAGGAAGTGCATTCGTTTTCCTACAGGTCTCCACCTTCATTAATTACATTCGGTGATAGTTACTTGCTTGCTCTGCGGAAACTGTCTGAGCCAAACAGCCCAAGATTTCTGAGCTTATCATTCATGTTAATGACGGGGTGGTTAACATGGATCCACCCAGTGATAAAAGCAAATAGGGTCATAATAACCATTGAGATCATCCGAGGTTATTATCTCTTGTCCAGCAGACAGATGCTCATACAGTTAACTGCTGGCTGCATTTCCCTGCAGCATAATCAGGGGATTATTTATAACCTTTGATTATGGTCAGTTATGCACATGGTTTGCACTTTTTTTTTTTTTTTTTTTTTTTTTTTTTTTTAATATGTTTTTTTTTTTTTTTTTTTTTTTTTTTTTTTTTTTTTTTAAATCAAGGTAATCCCACCTTTCAAACTTACATTTATTGAAAGCAACTTTTTGCGCAGATTTCCACTGCATGCGGCTGACAACAGATACCGGCTTATCCCTTAACCGTTATCTCTGTCAATAAATGTCTAATACAGTCATAAAAATGTATAATCTCTGCCAAGATGTTACTAACCATTCACAATTCTGATTTTATTGTCGTTTTATGTATTCACCACATCTAGACCTAAGAGTGACCTCTGTAGACTGTGCAGATCTAAAAGCAGTTCAAATGCATTTGAACTGATTAGTTGGTTGTTTGTAGGTGGGATTTCTGCTTTCTTCTTCTTCAAAAAAGAGTAAACTGTAAATTTTAAGTAAATGCATATGAACACCAGCTTTTTCTCACCTGAGCGGTCATCCGAGTCCTCAAACTCCACAACAACGGCGTGTCCATTGTTGGTGATTTTGATGGAGGTACACTGATCGTAGTTCAGGACAATCGGACCCAGACTGGGGTCATGTGAAGCCTGATGAGGGACAACATCAATGGGAGACTGCCGGTCCCCCTGGGCAACGGGGTAGTTTTTGTGCCACACTGAAGGACCTTATCATAAAAGAAGACCATAAGAACTCAACAGATAATTTAAACAGCACTGCATGTGTGCCTTCAGCTTCAGCTCTCTTGGTGAAGATCAATTCTGAAAAAAAATCAATACCCCATGAATAAAATATAAATCAGTGATCAATTGACTAGAGACTGCCTCTTCCACACCAAACAGCGTGCCACAGTAAGTGGAGCAACTTGTCTTGAATTGACCATGACACTGATGCAATGTCTCGCACTCAAGAGTCCCGTGCAAATCGGTTGGAAAGTCAGTTTAAAGTGACAGCAGGCATCCCTTTAAGCATGTGGCTAATCTCGCATTAACAGCGTTGCTCCTCTGCGCGCACCCCAGCAAACAATAAACAGTAATCATGCATGTTATTGTCGGATATACGGTTAATTGCCTCCACTGTGGATCATGGGGAAAGCAGTAAAGAAACCTGCATGCTGTGAGATCTTACCGTCCTCTTTTCCATATCCCCAGTGATTCCCTGTCATCGTCCCTGTAAGCGGATTCAACTCTGACCAAGTTGTCGGTGTCTGACTTCTGCACTCCGGTGCGCAGGTGAAATACGGACACGGATATCAGACCATGCAGCTATTGATGAAGTTTATGTAGAGGCCGAAGGGGAATGGCAATTATCCCTTTTGTAACACGCCCCTTCACGCCCACACACACACGCGCGCACACATACACACACACAGTCCACACCTGTCTGAGGTTTTACAGCTTAGCTGCATTAGGTCAGGTTTACAATATATAATGTTTTTTCGATACTAAAATTATAATAAAATCATCATCTACTAATTAGACAAAATCATCAATATGGGTTATAAATACACAATTTAGAGGGAAAAATTACCATCAAAAGGTACAAATACATGTGTAATGGTCATAAACGAACATTATCTGCTTTAATACTACTTAAATTATTTTTTTTCGTCGTTGTTTTTTGCAGCTGTTTTAAATCTTCGTACCCTTTAAATCTTTTCAAACATTTTTTTTCTGAAGATACGCTGGACAATGAACCAATGTATTTATATTTTATTGTCATATACAGCACTGACATACTCTGTCTGTGTATCAAATGCACTGTTATTAAATCACTGCTCGAGCTGATACGATTACAACTGTAGGCGATTAATTGATCAGTCAATTAAGAAATATATTTTTATTAGGCTTATGATTTAGAGCAAAACATGGTTAGAAAAGTCTCTGGTTTTAACTTTTAAAGTGTGAGGATTTGCAGCTTTTCTCACATTGAATAAGCCTATCTTTAGGTGTGTCCTGAAGATAGAATTAGCAATTTGATGACCGTGGGCTTCAGAAAATGTTTCACTATTTAAATAAAAAACTTCCAGATGAATTGATTATGGAAATAATCGTTAGAGGCAGTACAAAATCAGATACTTGGAGATACATTAATTCCCGGTAAGGGGGCTTCTGTTACTTCATTATTATTAACACAATATTTACATTATTATTTTACTTTAATGCCAGTTAAAGTCTCCAAATATGGGTGAAAATGTGTGTCGAAAGTGCGCAGCCGGCTTTTAACACGGGTATGTTTGTGTCGAATCTGTCTTTGCGGAAGTTAAAATGCGTCCGTAGACTTCACTCATTGAACAGATACCATGGCAGCCACCAAAGCCACCAAAGAACAGAAATACGACAGGCAACTCAGGTAAATATAAACTTTAGCGTATGTTTCGTATTCCTTCAGCTAATTGTCCTGCGGGTTTCATTTGAGAGGTGCCAGAAGAGGCATGAGTGCTAACGTTAGCCAACATTAGCTTGCTATTTGCGTTATGGTGAATACAGCACCGGTGAGCTAACACGTTAGCTGTCAGGCTAATAGGATGTGCTGCTCTGTGTTTGGTGTTCAAAATCAGACATGGCAGCTTGTCTAATGGCAGCCGCCACTGACATCATGTAACCCTATATTCACTGTGTTTGATGGTTGTACAAGTGTAGCACTACATGGTAGTCTAATGCTAGAGAAGCTCTATACGAGCTAGCTTAAGTCCTTCTCGCTAGGTGGCTTGCTGTGTTTTTACAGCGGTTCGGGACGGATTGTATCACTAGGTGGCAACACGTGTCCATGTTGTGTTTCAGACTGTGGGGTGACCATGGTCAAGAATCACTGGAGAATGCACACGTCTGTCTCATCAACGCCACAGCGACTGGAACAGAAATACTGAAGAATCTAGTACTTCCAGGTAAAACAGATGTGGCTCCTTGTCGGTGATGATGCTGCAGGTGCTGACGAAAGCATCTTTCTGATTCAATTCATTGATCTCTTTGCCAGGCATTGGAGCGTTCACCATAGTGGATGGACACACCGTTTCTGGGGAAGATGTTGGAAACAAGTGAGAACCTATTTGTTTTTCAAGTTGATCCAAGCTTGAATGTAGTTGCTATTTTGTGTGTTCATGGTTGACCCTCTTGATCTTGTCTTGCAGTTTTTTCCTTCGCAACAACACCATTGGAAAGGTATGTTTTGCTGAAGTTAATTAATTTATGTTTTAGGAACATATGCAAGTGCACACGCAGATGCACAATTTCCTCTCCTATTTCCCATCTGAATCCCTCCTCCTTGGTTATTCATAAAGCCGTTTTTGACCTTTTAGTTTTGTTGTTGCAGAACAGAGCGCAGGCTGCCACTGAGCTGCTACAAGAACTTAACAGTGATGTCTCCGGAAACTTTGTGGAGGAGGTTGGTATCGTTTAAGTGTTGACATTATGCCACATATTTCTTTCACAGCGGTTATGTTTCAGTATATGAATTGAGCCGATCCCAGCTGGCGTTGGGCGGAGGCAGGGTACACCCTGGTCGCCAGACTATCGCAGGGCCGACACAGAGAGACAGACAACCATTCGCGCTCACATTCACACCTATGGGCAATTTAGAGCAATCAATTAACCTAAGCTGCATGTCTTTGGACTGTAGGGCCACACCAATGTGCAGCCTCTGAATAGTTCATGTGCTGTGTAAACATGTAAATGAATTGGATCAGTGTCACTGCTCTGATAGTGACGGAGATCCCTCTGTATTTTCTGTTACTTCTGCAGAGTCCAAACAAGCTTCTGGACAACAATCCAGAGTTTTTCCACAGGTTTACCGTCGTCATTGGGGTCCAGTTGCCAGAAAGGTATGAGATATAGTTCATCTTCACTCTCACGTTTTACTGTCAGAACCTACAGTATGCTGAATTCAAATTTTTAGTGTAATTACAAAGAACGTCCGTCATGGATGGAGCCTTGAGCACTTTGGCTGGGTTTGATGTTAAAGGAACAGTGTGTAGGATTTAGGGTGATTTAATATCGATGTCTTTGTTTTCATTAGTGTATAATCACCTGAAACTAAGAATCGTTGTTTATATCTACATAGGGGGCGGGGTCCTCTTTAGGAGTCCAACATTTGTTGCACCGCCACATTTTCTACTGTTAAATTGGCTTGATTTGTTATTGCTTTATTTTACGTCGAATTAACTTGTCATTTTTTTTCTCTGACATCTGCACAGCACATGTTTGAGGCTCGGCTCCGTTCTGTGGAGTGCCTCTGTACCTTTCCTGGTCTGTAAAAGCTACGGCCTGATCGGCTACATGAGACTGGTGGTGCAGGAGCACACAGGTTAGTTCAACAGCAGTTCACTTGGAATCACTTCTCGTATTATGAAACTATAACACATTTAATAACGACCCAAATATATAATTAATTAATGCTTTCAGTTCGCAGTTGAGCATGAACTCGTGAAAATGCGAATGCATTACTGTGATGAACAACATGTCATAAATTACACTCTATAGTCCTGAGTGTTTACATGGATTATTGACATCTTATCTGCCTGCATACACACTTTTTGCTGCATGGTCATTTCACTGTGGCTCATAGTTTACATGTACAATTAGAAGATTTAAAAATGTTTATTGACATTTTATTTAGTTTTATTGTATTATGTTTAACAGAACAGACAATCACACAGAACAGTCACAGAATCCCTTAAACGATGAGCAATAAAACCAATGACACGTAAAAACAACCGAAATGAACTTCACAACAATCTTTGTGTCCTAAAAGCAAAACTAATAAGCACTAGAATAGAAGCGATAAAAGCCTTCCCAACAACAACAAAAACAAGGAAAAACACAACATCAAGGACCTGCTTGTCATATTTTATTTGGTCACCTTACTCCATAGGTGAGCTCGGATCTGCCCTTTAAAATCTCCTCTAGGTTTTGACTGCTTGATTCTTAATGGAAGGCTACTCCACAGTATTAAAAAGCGAGCTCCGGGCTACGCTGTTTACTTGCTGCAACTTGCACGAGTGCACACTAGCCCTGGTGTTGTGACCATGCTTTTCTCTTCAGTGATTGAATCCCATCCGGACAATGCCTTAGAGGACCTGAGGTTGCTCCAGCCTTTTGCCGAATTCAAGAGCCACATTCAGTCCTACGAGCTTGACAGCATGGACAAGAAGGTGAGTACTCTAGGTTCAGCTCATTTGTTTATAGACATTAGTCAGTTTAAACTACACTTCACACAACTGATAGTGCTTTTATTTAATCTGCAGGATCACAGTCACACACCGTGGATCATCATCGTTGCCAAGCACCTGGAGAAATGGCTCAGTGAGGTACAGCACATTTTCTTTGGCCACGATGTCTGACAAATACTCAATCACTGATATGTATGCCTGTCTGCATTTGTAACGGTTGCTGCACATTAACATGTCGCTCTACTTTGTCATTGTAGCACAACCGTCAGCCACCGAAGAATTACAAGGAGAAAGAGGCCTTCAGACACTTTATTCGGGAAGGTATCTGTGAACATCTGGATTGTATTTGCCTATAAGTTCAGTGACTTGGCTGTGTGACGTGAATGTATGTGTGATGTGTGTTCCTTCAGGGATCCTGAAGAATGAGAACGGTGTCCCAGAGGATGAAGAAAACTTTGAAGAAGCCATCAAGAATGTCAATACTGCTTTGAATCCAACCAAGGTACCGGATCTCTTGGTTGTGTCCCATTCAACACATCTCACCTTTTACACCCCCAATCAGTCCGTTTTGTATAGTGTAACAGTTGACAGTCTCTAGTGAGACTCCTCTAGCAACGTCTCTTGTTTTCCGCAGATTCCCAGTGCTGTTGAAGACCTCTTCAATAGTGAGGAGTGTAACAACATCACATCACAGGTTTTGACTTCTATTAATAATACACACATCGTTATATCATAGTTTCAGATAAGTCGTTTTTTGAGACAAATGTTTTTTTTGATGTGTGGAGTTAATTGTGTTGACCAGACTCCGTCCTTCTGGGTGATGCTGCGAGCTGTCAAGGAGTTTTCTCTCAATGAAGGCAATGGAAGCCTTCCTGTACGGGGAACCATCCCAGATATGATCGCAGACTCTCGGAAGTTCGTCAGCCTTCAGAATGTGTAAGTGTGAAACGTATGGGTGCTAACTGTGGAGATAGATTTGTAGAGCAACAGAACAGTACTCCTACAAATCCTCTTATGTGGTTCTATGTCTACCTTTCTAACGGGTCATGGTTTGATAATGTAGGTTTGTGTTGTTGTTCATTTTTTGTGTTTTATTTCAGTTACAGGGAAAAGGCCATGCAGGATGCAGCAGCTGTTTCTAAGCATGTAGAATGTCTGTTGCAGTCTATTGGAAAGGTAGGTTGTAAACATTGTTCAGTAGTCACTGAATAAAGTTAGTTTAAGTTAGTCTGAAACCATCTTTAAGAATTTAGGGCTTAATTCAATCAATGAATGCTTACTCAAAATAATAACAGTGTGACCATACATAACTGTTGTCGCTACTATACGATTAAAAGCTAAGAATCAGCTGCTTCTTTCTATCCATCAAACAAATGGTGGTCAAGAGAAAATGTGTGATGCACCCCACAAAAAAAGCCCCAACAACAACATTGGCTGTTATTTCAGTTCTTTGTTTCTTCGTTTCTGCTTTTTGAATCAGTCGTGCAGCCGCCGTAATATTTAATTATGATAGCATTGATACATTTTGCCCTGAAATACTCATTTTATGGGTGAGTCTTGTGCTACTTACACAATGTATTTGACTAAAATGGATGTTCTCCTGAGTTTCCTTTTACTTTCCACCAGCCACCAGAGAGCATCTCTGAGAAGGACATCAAACTGTTCTGTAAGTATTATGACGTATGCATTTCATATTCAGTTGGTATATTTACATGCACACAAATCTGATCTCAGTCTGATTAATGCAATATGCTCTTTATACAATAGAGTGTTTTTAGAGGCATATATTTGATATTGAGATGCAGAGTACATAAGTACGTTGGATGCAGCCTTTAATTACACTGCCTGATCTCATTATTCATGGTAATTAGTGTATTCATACAAACATGCATGTACACAGATTGGTATGATGCGTGAATCAAAACTGCCTCATGCGTGCATTAGTGTTACCACGTCTCTCATGCGTTGCCATCATGCAGTCGCGTTGCCTTCTCTGACTTCAAAAGTTTGAATTGCTCTGAACATGGAGAGATTGAGATTTGTAATGTTGTCACTGTATGCCTCTGGACTCAAGATAACTCTCTCTGCATACAAGTGGAGCGTAATTGCTAACTGTAGGCGTCGGTGTCTAGGTAAGAATTCGTCCTTTCTGAGGGTGGTGCGCTGCAGATCTCTGTCTGAGGAATACAGTGTGGATTCAGTAAATAAAGATGAAATCAGTAAGTTGGAGATTCACTTACTTTCTGATTAAACTGTTCTGTCTTGTTTATTTACTATTTTCTCAAAAAATGATTCGCCTATTAACGATAGCTGCGTGTCCTCAGCCTCAAGCATGGACAATCCAGACAGCGAGATGGTCTTCTACCTCATGCTTCGCTCTGTCGATCGCTTCTATCAGCAGCACTCCCGCTACCCAGGTAAAGACGAGGTTCACACACATCTTTCTTTAAACACTTGAACAAGTTGTGAAACACTTACTGACTTGAAACCCCACAACTTAGAAAACATCAGTCTAAATGTACTTATGTACAGCACCTTGAAAATGTACTTGCTCCCTTGGTGATTATATATTCCCCAGAAAATGGTAAGAGGTGCATGCCTATGTATTCACCCCCTTCTCTATGATGCCCCTAAATACAATTTTAAAGTCACATAATTAGTTAAAATTAAGTCCACCTGTGTGCAATCTAAGTGTCACATGATTTCCGTATACATACTGCTGTTCTGAAAGGCCCCAGAGTCTGAAACACCTCTAAGCGAGCGGCACCATGAAAACCAAGGAGCTCTCCAAACAGGTCAGGGACAAAGTTCTGGAGAAGTACAGATCAGGGTTTGGTTATAAAAAAAAAATATCCAAAACTTTGACCATCTCACGGAGCACCATTGAATTTACAAGTTACTGTAGATGATTCTTCCTAATGCCACTATACAGAAACACAGTTATGTCATTCGTCTCATTTATTTTTCGCCCATCTTTTACCACATGTCCTCTCTTACCAGGAGTTTATAACTACCAGGTGGAGGACGACATCAGCAAACTGAAGCTCTGTGTGAACAGCCTACTGCAGGAGTACAGCCTCAATGTCAACATCAAAGACGATTACATCCATGAGTTGTAAGTCACGGCCACTGTTGGATTTACTGCTGAGAGTGATTACGACTGTGCAAAATAATTCTGAACTTCTTTTTTTATTACCCTTCTGCAGCTGTCGATATGGTGCAGCAGAGCCACACACAGTTGCTGCATTTTTGGGAGGTAATCTATTACCTCTCTTCAGAAATGAAAGAACCTAAGACACAACATGTCTCACCTAAACAGTGCTGATAAATCCAAGATGTTTATATGTTCTTTTTTTTAATGTGTTCCTGTAGGATCTGCTGCTCAAGAGGCCATCAAGATCATCAGCCACCAGTTTGTGCCCTTCAACAACACTTACATTTACAACGCAATGTCACAGATCTCTGCTACCTTACAGTTGTGAATACAGTCGGTGATCCTGAGTTTGCTTACAGAAATTATCAGAGAAAACAGAGCAAGATCAGAAGGACGGAGTCCAGGAAGACTTGCAATAGTTTTGCGAGATCCTTGCAAAAGATTTCGGGTAAAAAACAAAATGACTATGGAGTGGACACACCCGTCGGTGCTTGCTGCAGACGTGCTGCAACAACTTATTAAATCTGAAATATAAATAATTTATTCCAATTACACAGTGGTTTAATCATCAGGTAAATAGGCCTAAATCAGTCTGCACCGATCTATGAATGAATGTGATTCTTACAGTATCAGCTGCTTTATAGTATGAAAAGCTTCTCCTTCAGTTCATGAAATCCCTGCTGCATTTGAACGCAGCAGGACACTTATGGCCGGTTATGCACGGCAATTAACGGTGATGACTTTTATTAAATTGCCCCCACCCCCCACCTTGTCACTCCCTGGGCTCCGTACAAAAGACTGACTTGCGTTAATAAATCTAAAGTGCAAAGTAGGAAAACTGTTTGTTTTTCTTTTTTTATCACGTTCGAATGGGATAACTGCTAAATTGTGCACTAAACCTGAAAACGCTTCTCGTGCTGAATATCAGAGGTCACAGGTTTCTATCGACCATCAAGCTTTTTCTGATTCCCAAAAGGTGTTGAAGGGAGAAGTCAGGAAAAGCACCGACAGGACGTTTTAGTGGCGGACTACACCACTGGAGCTGAAACTTGCAAATTCAAAACTGTCGTGTAGTATTTTCATTTGTGAAATGGATGAAATATTACAATGTAGCAGCACTTTGTTTACTTTAGTCACAACTGTCTCTTATTGCTTTTGGAACAAGGTGGAAGAATTCTGGTTAAAATGAACGTGCTGTTTGTAGTGTTTGACTCTCATTGCTATGAAACATTGAATATTTAAACTGAACTTGATTATTTTTAATACAAAAGTGAAGTTGCCACATAATAAACATGCATGTCTTACAGTGTGCGAAAATGATTTGTCCCTTGCTCATCGGCCAACTTTTTGATTTGCACCTGTGTTCAAATAGTCTGGTAAACACTTTGAGTTAGTTTGTCAATTGTTGACTTATTTAACAGTTGCAACAAGCATTACAGTCATTTAGCCTGAATAAATGTTAGCATGAGAGCTTCTTGAGAAGCCCGTAATGCGACTTTCCCCCCATGCAGGACTCAAATGAGACACAGTTCATGATGAGGTTTTATCTAACACCAGAGGGCACCCTTCCATCCTTAACTATTTTATAGTCCAGAGTTCATTTCACATAACTGTTCAGTGACCAATTCTTGACCATTGGATACAGACTGCATTTGATGTAATCGGCTGTGAGATGTTAACAAAAACCTTTATGAACCAATGTGTCTCGATAGCTGTCTTGAGATGCCTTGAGATGCAGAGGATGCTGGTGTTCGTCATGAAAATGATCTAATGGGCAGCACAGAGTCCTGCTAGAGAATTATGCTATGAGGGTCATTGTGGTGTAACTGTTGGGCAGGGTGAAGTTTGTCTATTTTTTTTTTCTCTTCAGACTTTGGCAGAATGGAAGTTTGCCCTCAGCAGATCTTTTCCTTTCATCCCCCCCAGCTCTCCCCATGCAGAGATCTGTCTCACACACACACACACACACACACACACACACTCACACCCTCCGTCTGAGAGAGAGGATAGAGCTTGTTGCCAAGAAGTGTTCTGGCCATTTCCTAAATGAAGATTTCATCCAATGATTGATTATAATGTGTCCATCCACCCACACTGCCTCTCAAGATTATCGTGTTTAGTCGCAGTGCCAGGTTTATTAGGCCAAACCAGACAGTTTACCTTTCTGTTAAGTTAGAGACTGAAAAAAGGTTCAAGCTCAGTAAAATAAACTACATAAAGTCACCAGAGGTATAATAGTTGTTCAACTCTATGCCTCTGCAAAAATAACCTCTGTTGTACGGGTTCAACCATGACAGGTTTTCTTCTTCTTCCCAGTTCTGTGCCCCCTCTTAAACAAACACTGAGGGAATAGGGGTTCCTTTAAAGCACACTTAATATTACATTATTTGAGCGATGTGTGTTCTAGGTCGTACAATCCCTTAGTTATACAAGACATCTATGAGGGAAGATCTTTGTCTCTCAAGATGAGTTCCATTGTTATAATATTGTGCTCTTAATCACATGTCCTATAGCAGTTGTCACTGCTTTTAAGCCCCTTCAAACTCCTAAACATCATGTGATTCACTTTTAAGCAGTTCAACATCGACTCCCTCTGTCGTTCTTTCTTGTAATGTGACTTCAAGACACTGCAGGAGGGGCACAAGGTGAAATTGTTGATCAGTGCATCCAGCCAATTTGTACACAGCTGTGTCAACATCTAACATTCAGTGCTGACCATTTTAAAAACACCGGGATGGCTTCAGTTATTGTATCTGCTTCACCGATAGTGGCTGGTGTGTCTCCTGAAACCTTCACTCTTGTTAGGATGGCTACTGACGAGAGATAACATAGAAACAAACAGGCCAAGAGGGTCGGATGCAAACATTTTGGGGCCGTTTTTTATTTACATTTCTTTATTGAAGGGCTCATAGGGTAAACAAAGTGAAGAGGAATTAGAGAGAGAGGACAAGCATGATCAAATAAATGTGATACAAAACAAACCACTACAACACAAATAATGCATACTTAGTTGCATAGAATGCAATGGTGTATAGCTGAGCAGATGTGCAAATGTAAAGATGCATAAATAATTAATTTCATAATTAAAATGAAATGAATGCAAAAAAATCAACATCAAGACGTTTAATCCATGTCAGTAAAAAGCAGCGTTTGTCTTATATGAAAAATAATTTTCACCATACAATACCTCAATACATAAATGAGAAGTGTGAGTTGAAAGTGATGCACAGTGTCAGAGTAGTCGTGCTTGTAGACATTCCTGTAACTACAAAAAAGGGAAATGTGTCTTTATTATGTAATTAGGCAAGTGTACATATGTCACGTTTCAGTCAGCAGCAGGTTTGTTAGCACGAGGTTGATATGTTCCTCTTAGAACTAATGGACAAATTAAACACTTCAATGCACATTCAACTTCAGTTCATGCTGTGCTGTACGTGCGTATGTATGTGTTTTATTTCTCTTGTGCTGTCGTGGAACATGTCCCTCATTTCATAGTTAGCCTCATGGCTATCGCATGCCAGCAGGTGAGCATTTCAGGACAGAACCTTCAGTACATACATCTTTCTCCTGAACAAGCAACGCAGTCCACAACCCTGCTACAGTAAACTAGCAGGGTTGGTTCAAATTAATAGTGAGAATAAGAACCGCTTAATGCTAAAAATACTTATGAAGTCAGCTAACTGTCCTATGCCACACAGCATCTATCTGAAGTTTGCTAACATTATACCAGACCAAGTAGGACTATAGCTGTAAATACCCTCAGTGAATTGAATTGAGCGCGGTTATTGCTTAGGAGTTCCACTTTTCATACTTTTTCTTCCGTCAAAAGTTACATATATTCTCACTTATATATATATATACTTTTGGATATATATTTAGATTTATACTGTACATAGTCGTTAAATGTTTATGCTTACATCTGTTCTACTGTTTTTATTTTGTATATTTTTCCTGTTCATTTGTAAATTATGTGTATGTATGTGGAGAGCAATGAAAAACCGCAGTCAAATTCCTTGTATGCATACGCATACATGGCCAATAAAGCTGATTCTGATTCTGACTTAACTTATCATATTCTTTGGCCACTTGGGGGCAGCAGAAACAAGATGTGAACTCAACATCTATATCACAATATGAAGATGATATGGAGAAGGTTTAGAAGAGATTATTATCCACTGTTCTGTACTCTTGTACTTCATATAATGCCAATCATACTACAACCAAACCAACTCACGATTCGTCAACCAAATATGTAATTGTAAGAAACAGGTGACAATTAACTCTACATATGATTTTTAGATTTACTTGAGTAATGTGTAGTTGGATTTAAAATGCCGCTAATAGAAACAGGATGGAAATTCACTCCTCTGTTGCATCCATTCATTATCAAGTCTTCAGCTTCCACGCTCAGCTTATCTTGAAGCCACAGGAGAAGTATAACAATAGATAAAGTGTGCGTCCCCACTTGTGTGTGTGTGTGTGTGCTTGGGGTTACTGGGGAGGAGGGCTCTTCGTTAATGCTAAAATCAATCAGTAAATCAGCAAGCACAGCCTGCAGAAGGGCCACACTGCCAATGGTGATTCTCACTAGAAGCTTCAAGCAATACCGAGAGAGAAAAGGGGGGAGGGAACTGGATGGATGAGTCATCTTAGGGAAATTAAGGAAATTGCTCAGTAAAGGTGGCAGACTGGTGGTCATATCTCCCACAAGGACGGGGGCTGTATGTCCCCTTGTCACACCCTGTCACTGGATTGGTTGTGTTTTTAAAAAAAAAAGAGGACTTAAGGAAGTAATAGGGGGTTGAGTGTGATGTCTTCTGATGGCCCATAGCTGTTAGTTTGAGCCATTTACCTGGCTGGGGTCCAACTAGTTCCCCTCCTCATGAGGCCCAGGCTGAATTAAAACCGGCCTGCCAGAGCCGTGTGGAGTATTCAGTGTGTTTGCTTGGAGACTGCATGAGGCCGGCATACTTTAAACCTCTCAGGGGTCTGCTGAGGGCCTCTCCATTCTTCCTACAAACAGATGGAGCTGTGACTGAGGAATGTATATGCACAATACATACACATACACACAGACCTTTGTGAAAATGAAGGACAGAAAACCATCTACAATTAAATCTGATAAATACAAATTATTTGTCTGAGTGGATGAGCATTTAAGTAGTATTTATGAAATAATAAATTAGTACCACTGTAAATGTTTCACTGTGATGTACACTTGTCCAGCGGTTCAAGCCAGCCACAGTCTGTGAGGGTGGAGCTGTCCCATGCTGCCAGACGTTAATGGTTGTATGCTCTCCAGATGCATTGTTAATGAGTTCATGTAACACAGACGCATAGGACAGTTGGCATCCAATCCACTGGTTGAGGAAGAGATATGAGAATGACCTCTGCCAAAACTGGAAGGTATTTGAAGATCAATCCATCTCTCTTCTGGTTATATTCAGAATAAATACGGAATGCAATATACTGTATGCATACAGTACAGTACAGTACACACATGCAAGCAAGCAAGGAAGACAGTCTGTGCTGCTTTCCCAGCTTAGCAAAACAAACACAGCTTACAGTGGGGCTCAGATCATTTGAGCTGGAGTTGTTCACAAAAACCTTCTTGTGAAGTCAGTAAGTTGTAAATCTGTGCACTTTATGATTAATTCATATATATATATATATATATACAAACATTGTTGTTTGTGAGTCAAGTAAAGCTGAGCTGAGAAAATATAAAGCCATCTAAATATAAAGCAGATAATAATTATTAATATGGGCATTGTCACAAAATATGTGTCAGTTTGTGTTAAACTTTTTATACATTGTAAATTAACAACACAAAAGGTAAACATCCATCAACAATACTTTCACATAACTAACCCAAACCTGTGGTTGTGTGTGTTTGAGCGATTTGCATGTATCTGTGTGTGTAAGATGGGCAAAACACATCTGACATGCTGGCCACGTGAGATAACAATGATATCACGTTACTGCAAGATTTTGATAGAGTGCATCAATACTTCCACATACAACGAGTCAGAACGGGACAGAGGCAGAAAACAAAGTTTTTGAGGCTCCTGTCAACATTTCTTCAACCATCTGAGATTTAAAAAACACTGTGGGATTACAGTTATTAGTATCACCTGTTTCCTGCAATGACAAGTCAGAATATCAACTGTGAGGAAGGTCTAATTACATCAAACCTCAACCACACTATGCCCTGAACCTTACACTGATTCTGGAATATCGGTTTCATAGATTAACCATTTTATTGTGCTTATTATGTTATTTGGGGCAACATAGGCTGAGGCAGAGGAGGGGGGTTAATTGGCTTATTGTCTGTACACATTTACCCTCCATTCAATTGGATTCATGTTCCATTAGCAGCTGGGCCTTCAGAGAGTCTGGAAGTCGGCATCTCCAGATGGGGTCAGAGATTCAGTCCCCCCTGTGAGACCTGGGTGTCACGTTACACTCTTCCAATGCACACTTACAGGCACACACACACACACACACACACACACACACACACACACACGCCTATATAAGCAACAAAAAGGGGCATACATTCACTCTGATATATAGTAGGCAGAACATTTGAATGATTAATCTGCAATCTGCCCAATTTCCTGGTACGAGTTCAACAATGTACAAGTTTTTACATTATAGACATTCAGCCGATGATCATATCTTCCTATCTATCTTTGACAAAGCTGTGTAAAAAGGTCTGTGACAGCGTTGTATGTGGAAGTATGTTATGTTCCTTCAGAAGTACATGAACGTGCTTTAGAGTACATTCTCCAGGTGCCATTCTTATCTCTGTCGTCTGACATTCTCACCGCTGAGATCAGTCGGGAACGAGGCGCCTGGAATTCCATTCTGGAGTAAAACACAATATTCCTCTGTGTCTCCATGTCTATGTCTATGATGCTTTTGTCAGATACTCATCTATATGAATAATGTCCTCACCTCAACAAACTATTGTCAGTTCCTTTTTTTTTACCGTGAGAGACGTGTGAGGTTCAATCTGATCCAAAAGGAATTTCTGCATCTTTCTCAGGGAAGTGAAACTCCACCAACATGAACCACACAAACACCATCAGGAGAGACGCTTGCACGTGCTACTCTTTGTCTCGACTCATTTTTCAAGTTAAGCATTAATGAGGACCACCTGTTTGGTGAAGCCACAACACTGAAAACACGGAGACAGAGAACTATGTCAGCAATGTGGGCAGTTTATGGAAGTTCCAGGTGATGTTTGTGGTCGTGTAGGATTTGCATGATGGACATTGTTTAAAGTATACACCCTCATGTGTAAGTTGTGCTTTCTGCTATCCATAAAGCACGCCATGGAGATCCAGAGGGGTGTGTATATGTGTGTATGAGAGAGGGATGAGCTCCACAGGGGAGTGTTTATGAAGAGGAGATGTTCAGGGTGAATTCCTCAGATAAGTGACATGGCCTCTTTCTGTTCTGGATGAAGGAGAGCGCAGCACACCACAGGCTGTATATGGTAAACCTCAGAAACACATAACTGGAGCCCATTGGTTCTTAGTGTGCAGTGATAAAGTGGGTTGTAAAAGTGTTTCAGAGTGATGCAACGCCACTACTGCAAGACCAGCCTCCAAAAGACAAAACAGCTTAATATCAGCCAGTTAGCGATCTACCAGATGTGTCGTATGATACACGATTCTAGGAAAACTGTGGAAAAGGTGTCATTCATGAAACATGGCACCCACTAATACCAAGGTCAAAATCTCCCGCATCCACCCACACACTCTGGGAGTGGGTAAATCAGCTGCATGGGGCCCTATATATGGTGTCAGGCTCAGTTCAGATCACAGCATTCTTAAGATTCCTGCCTGTAATTATACCAGCAGGTCTGATTCGACTTTATATCTTGTATCGACAACCTGGGAGGACGGTGCAGATCATCGCAGATCGTCCTCAGACCCTTCTATGTTCATTAACACACTATAGAGAACAACCACCTCGTGAGGGGGAAAACAGAGGCCCCATCCATTTACTGCACTTTTAAAACCAAAACATTTTGAGCATAAATACTAGCTCTGCTGTGTGAAGCCTACGTTTGTTTGAGTGAGTACATGAGTTTGTGTGCCCACATGTGTGGGTATGTAAGCGTTTAGAGGTTGGATTTGCCCGTGTGTGAATGTTTATGCTTTGCATGTGTCAGCAGGCCAGTTTATACTCTATTGAACCACAGAGAGCCATAAACGCAGCAGTGTGCCTGAGAGAGTGGAGGAGGAGGAGGAGACAGGGAGAGGAAAGGGGTGACCTCAACAGGGGGCCGGTACAAATATGTGGTGTCTAATCCTCTCATTAGACAGCAGGGGGGGGGGGGGGGGCAGCAATCAGATTCAAGTGGAGGGTTGCACTGCCATGTTAGAAGACTGAGGCCTGTCAGAGTGCATGGGGAAAATGTTTGTGGCGGTAAGAATAGTATCTAGTCCACACACACAAACACACACACACGCACACACCACACTAGGTTTATTCAGCCAAAACATTCTCTGTAAATACAGAATTCAAAACACATGCTGACAAGCGAATCTGTGCTGCTGATGCAACAGTTACCTCACTTCCAGAGCCTCTCTATCTCCCCGACATCTCTTTCTCCTTCACTCTCCAGGTTGAAAAGTTGTGTATTATTTGCAAATGTCATGTTACAACAGTCTATAATCGGTCATATATTTTAAATTAATGTTTAACAAGGTGTTGTATTCAGCTACTTCTGGACAAGCCAGAAATGACAGAGTTTCAGTAATAGTTTGTTTTTATGTCTTAAAATGCAAAACTATCCTTTGAAGGATAATTCAGGTTTGTTATAATTTGGATCCTATATTTGTAGGGTTGTCCATCCTTCCTACTGTTAATAATAACAAGAAAAACAAACAAGAAAACTATTGCCCAATCTGTCTTGTGTCAAAGTCTCTTCCCCCTCGAATATTGTTTCCCTTCCACACACACACAGTTTCCCACCTGGCTGTCCTCCATGGTTGGGCTTGTGGTTAGGCCCTGCAGAGATAACTGGTCGGGGTCAGGTTACAATAAGTGGAAATAATAATCAATGGGGAAACAGACTTTGACACAACACATTAGAAACATTCATTACAGTTTACAGACAGACTTCCTTCTTCAATTTTGCTCTGCCGTGCTTGCCTTATTCATTTCCTGTGTAATATTGGGATTATTACCAATATTACGAGTGGTGGTAGGAAGGTTTTGTTATCTTAAGACAGCCAGGTTAGTTGTTTTCCTCTGTTTCCAGTCTGAATGCTGAGGTAAGCCAGGCGGCTGCTTGATATAGCTTCATGATTACAGTCATGAAAGTCGTATCACCTTCTTATCTAACTCGTGGAAAGACAGTGAGTAAGTGTATTTCCCAAAAGGTTGCTGTCTCACAGTAGTCTTCAAAAGAGCCACTTTTGTTCGGTTGTGAGTTGTTTTCAACACAAGAAATCCTCAAGGCACAATACCTCTTGAGTTGTCTACAGTCTCTGCCTGCCCTCAATCTCCCACCACGAGCCTCCCACTCCTCACCCCTTCCCCTCTTACAGGCACGCTTTGAAGAAAAACACAGGACATCTCATCTCAAAGGAGTGTTTTACATTCCATGTCCTGCAGCAGGCTGCTTCTGTACAACAGAACTTTGTTTGCAGAGTTTTCTACAATAAGATCTTGTTAACGGTTAAGAAGGTTAATTCGCTGTAATCTCATATTAGTGTGAATATACAAATGCATGCTGGGTGTAATGCTGCTTGCCCACTTTTTTTTCACATGCACTTGTGTGATCTTATCATTCTCCTTAAGCCTCCTAGTTCAATAAGCAATGCAGTGAGGGTCAGGAGAAAGTCAGAAACTTGTACTTGTTGCTGTGCAGCAAAAATATGAGGGATAACTCTTTGTTGTCTTTTGGAAAGAAACTTATTGGGAACCTTTCTAGGGGTTACCTCTTTAAAGTTACACACACAGGGCAGCTCTCCTCCCACCTTACTGCCTCTCTGCTGTCCCTTGAGCATCAGCTGATTTGGCTGTCTTGGTAAGTCGTGTCAGAGAAGCTGTTTCTTCCTTCCCTCTGAATGTCAGTAAGAGTTTGGAGTGATGGCGGGTCCTGACCTGCTTCGCCTGACACTTCTCCATCAGAAATGCACAGCAGTATTGGATCTGGGTCGCGTCCCAACCCCCAGTGCTGAGTCACTGTGCTGGCTCTACCTGTTCCAGCCTCTCGCCAGGCCGGTTTGTCAGCAGACAGATCAGCCCAGTGAATGAAGAGAGGGAGACCCATCTTCATTGTTCACTTATTGTGTACATCCTTTCTACCTCAAAAATCTCCTGTAGTTTTCCTTCTTTCACTAGATGGGAATTAGCTCTCAATCTGTCTGTTTTTTATTAGATTTCATGTTTTATATGTCTTTATTTGACATGGCCATGTTGACTACGCTGTCAAAATGTTCACATCTCTGTGAAAAAGTTCGACAACAGAGCTAAGAGTCCTTTTTTTCATCGATTTATTTCTGATATCTTTAGTATCTTGGCATCCAAATTTTCTCAGATACTAAAATCTGGTTTTATAAATAGTTATAGACCAGGGACCCGTTTTACCAACTTTGCAACACACTGTGCAAGCCATGATTTGCAACACGTTAATTTTGTCCCATTTCTCAAATCAAAACAAACAGCACTCTTGCAACCATGCTTTACAAATGTATCTGCAATTTGAGATGTTACGGTTGTTAGTGAAATATGACACCCCCCTTCTCGACTGTTCACAGGGTTTAAAGTAGACTGAAGTTACTGTGAAAAAAGGTTTCTTCATCCCACTTTAAAATGAGATTCTGAGTGACAAGAATATATATATACATTTACACATTACTGGACTATTGTCAATGGTTGCCATGACCTAGATGATAGATAATCAACACTGTCAAATGATTACCCTGCTGCAGTAACCCAGCAGAGACGGCGGTGATTCTCACTGAGTCCAACTTACACATGAGGTGTAACATGTAACATTAGAGGGCAGTAGAAGTGGCTGAGTGAGGGGCAGAGAGGGTTACACATTACAGCAACACCAAAAGCTATAATCAACATATGGCAGTTTATTGATTTCTCCTTATATGTAAAATAAAGGGGAGACACGTTGTGACAAATGAGCTCGTTTTGGGTAAATCTTGGTGCTGCCATGCAAGAAAACTAACTCTTCTAAAACTTGTATCAGCCATGAAAAAAACTCTGGGCTGTTATACTTCAACATACAAAATGTTTTTAATAGTAAGTAAGAGCTTGCAGAAATTCCCCAACTGAAAAGGGAATATGTCATCTATTAAGAGAGAAAACTGCCAAAACTGCCATGGAATGTAGGTTTTCAGTGGATAAACATGTTATATCAGATTATGCTCTATGTCAATACCAATAGACAATTATTTCTGTCAGGCGAATTTCTGTAAGATTGACTGAATCACCATCCTTCACAAAAGCCTGGGGTGTTTTGCACTTGCCTGCCAGTCATTCTGCAGGGTCTTTCTCACATGTTGCAGTAGGTTGGAGTGTGTGTGTGTATGTGTGCAGAGAGTACAAAGCAGTAAGGCGCTGCCAGTGCCTGCACGGTGGACATATGGCAGTGCCGTAGGCCAGGGGCATCATGGGGGGTGGAGGCACAGGGCACTGTGTGTATTATATGTGTGTGTTTACCATATGTGTGCATTTGTGTGTGTGTCTGTGTGTGTGTGTGTGTGTGTGTGTGTGTGTGTGTGTGTGTCTGTGTGTGTGTGTGTGTGTGTGTGTGTGTTGGGATGAATCTATGACAAATTTAAGGGATTTAATGAGGGATGCAGGGGGTCAGCAACAGAAGGAGGTCCCAGCACTTGCCCAGTGATTCTCTGTAAGTGCATTTGAAGGAGGGGCCAGTTTAAAGTCCTTGTTACTCTAATACAAAAAGACCCCCCTCCCACCTTCCTCTAACCCACACTTTCCATCTCAGTCCTTTTGTCCACCGCCTTCACTTCAGTTTCTCTTTCATGGACACTAGTGCACAAATGCAGGCACCAAAAATATTTCTATAAGTGTATTATTCAAATATGTGTAAGTGCAGGTAGGAGGCTGAAAAGACTATGAACTCAATTTGGTTGTGTGTGTTGGTGGGGGTGATTGTGTTTATGTGTGTATGTGTTGTGTATCCGAGCCTGCCTCATTCTGAAAAAATAGCTGTAATTTTGTCTTGTATACAAAATGAGCCATATACAGACTGCTCATCTTTAAACGAGAAGGTCAATTATGTGGTATATGATGTATATAATGGCTTGTCTGTGGGAAATCTCATGGCCTTAATGTGGTATAATTCATATGGAGCCTTGCTGGATAGGAGAGCTAGTGTTATTTCACAAATGATCATTGTGCTTTAAGGCAAAAATGTCTGCAATGTTCTTGTTCATGGTTATGGTGGTAAAACATGTAATCCCCCCCGCCCCCGAAATTGTTAATGCTTATTTGTTACTAATTTGGAAAGAAAGAAAAAAAAATCCCACTTTCTCCCTCTACATACATCTCCCTCCATTATCCTTCTCCCTCTCTGTTAACCTAACTGGACGTGAGAAGCTGGGATGACAATCTGCCACAGCACTTTAGAGCCCTCCACAGTTAAACAAATGTTGACAGGCCAAGACAAAAGGAACTCAAAGAACACTCTACGGCTGATGTAAAACCATATTTGGATTCATTAGAATATGCATGAATTCAGTTTTTGCCAATTCAGCTTTACATTTTTAAATATTTCTGAAGCTTTTCTCTGCAGTTTTTATGCAGTGCTGGCACTTCTCAACCAGTGTGGTAAAACACATCGAATAAACTGTTGTGCCTTATTGAGTATTTGCCAAAAGTGGGAGCAAAAAGACGAAAGAAAAGTCTCACAAAAGCTACAGCACTTTGTAAAGGTCACATTTAAGATCTTCTGGTATGCTCATGTAGGTCTGTGACCATTGCCCATGTGCCTTCAGCCGCTGGACTGTAGGTGACAGATGCTTAAGCTGCTATTTCCAGTTGGCTGCTAAGAAAAGCACTTTTCACATCTACCTACCATCAGTGTATATTATAGTCTCTACTGGAGGATGAAGTGGGGTGTTTGGAGGGAGACAGAGAGAGTGCATTGTCATTGGTGCTTTTACATTTAGGAAACACCTAAATATCTGCATATTTTTTCACATTGCTAAACATATATATTTATACAAAAAAAACACTAACATTTGTGTATGTGTGTGTGTGTGTGTGTGTGTGTGTGCGTGTGTGTGTTTGAGTTCATTGGAGAAAAACTGTCCTGTTGACTTGCCTGCAATAATGTTGTCCTACACATCTCCTTTTCATGGCTTACTTTCTGTTGCATTTAGTGCTTGTTATGTTCAACATAATTTGACCTGCCCAACCCTATAGTTTTGTAACTTCCCATGATGACTGAATGGACAATCTCATAATACCAATGTGGTACCAAACAGGAGTGACACATTCCAGTGTCAGGTTAAGTTAGAGTCCAAGAGTCTACCTGGTAACACCAGCTAGATGGGAAGGTTCATGTATTCAGCCTGCGATTCAACCAGGTCAACCACACAGCTTAAAAGCCAGCTGCTCTGCCAAGCTGTCAGTTATTCAGAATGTGTGCTAGTGGTGGAAGGATGGCTGGGTAATTAAAGATGGTGAACAATTATGCTCCAACCCTTTACAGCTTTATACATAGGCCACCTAGGACAGTTAGTCCTAAAGTAGTTACGAATACAAATGACAGTAGAGTTCAAACAATTATAACCACACGTTTAGGGTCAAGATGAAATACCAGAAATGTCTGATAAGTAGAAAGAAACACAGGAATCTAGAGCCAAAGGAAAACACTTACACACTCCCCCATCGCCTATCACCTTACAAACAGTAAGGTGATAGGCGATTTACTGAGCTAAATGAACTTCCTGCACTGGCACTACCTGAACATTCACCTTCAACATTAATCACTAATGCATGATTACGTATGGATGGAATTTACAGGAGGCAGAACAGGACTGTATTTGTGTGTGTGTGTGCGTGTGTGTGTGTGTGTGTGTGTGTGTGTGTGTGTGTGTGTGTGTGTTTGTCTGTTTGAAATGGCAGTAGCCAACTTACAAGCAGAGTAGTCAACTCTAATAACATCCATCTGAAAGCTATTCAAGCAGGATATTCTGTTATGCAACACACACAAGCACACGCACACACATGTTTGTACTGTTATACCTGTGAGGACCCCTTATTGACATAATGCATTCCTAACCCCCAACCCTTATCTAAACTATTCCTGATACAGTCCCTTACTTTAACCTTTACCCAAAACTAAGTGTTAACTTTCAAACATTCCTGAAAAGATGTGATGACTGGCTAACATGTTGTGATGTTTCAAAAACACCCTCACCTTCCAGGTATAAAAGTCATAATGGTCCTTACAAAGATAGGCATTCAAGAGCACATAAACATACAGAGGGAGAGAAAGAGTAACAGAGCGAGTGCTCTAACAGGTTGCGAAAGACCTCAAACATGAATACCTGCTGGCTGTGAGCTTAGCTATTGGTTTCTCTCTCTCCAACCACTTTTTCATCTTCCCTCCTGCTTTAAATGTCATGTATGTGCAAATGTACAGTAAAAGACATGTTTGTCTCTGCAACTTTCTCTCTTCCCACCCCCTACTTTTTACCCTGTCTGTCTTGTCCTTGCCCTATCCCTCTCTGTCTTCAAAGTGCCAGAGGTCATTTCATTTCATGTATAAATAATTCACCAGGGGCCATGCAGCCAGTGTGCAGTGGCTGCCTTAAACAAGCAGCAGCTTTGATTTAGCTCTGTCACCAGAGGCACAGTGAAGGTCATCTCTCCCCAATGGACTCTCCTCTGCAGCCATGGTGGCTGGGGCTGAAACAATTTACAGCTGGAATTGTATTATCAGGGCACAAACACTGCATTAGTACTTTTTGATGTAGAAATAGAACAGCTAAAAGTGCTCTCTGTCTTCATTTGTTTATAAAAACAAAAGTAGGTTGGGGGATATGACATGTGTTTCCCGTAGGTCCAGTTGCCACTTAAAGCAAATGGCACCTATATCTTATAGCCATCTTTTCTTTAGCATTCTGATTGGGGTTTTTTTTTGTCAACAAATAAAGGAGTTCTGAATAAAGGAGCTCCAAATCTTTCTGCCAACTTTGTGAATGCTCCACATTAATCTTCAGGTTAAAAAGTTGAACATTTGAAGAAAGTACAATGTGCTCTGATCTTTGTTAGTTTGGTTGTATCATTGTTCCTTCATTGAAATAAAATTACAAGTGCTAAGGTGAGTGCTTGAGTTCAGAAAACACTAGTATTATTTCACAGTATTATTTCAAACACATGGGAGTGTACCTTAAACCAGAGGAAGGCTAAAGAAGTCACAGAGAGTAATAGACTTCTCACTGCATGTTTCCTTGAGACTTACGAGGCCCGGAGGCTTGATCAAGGTGACTGCACACAGAATGAGTTTCCATCTCTAATCTAAAACACACACTTATGTGCTCTCCGTAAGCAACCTCTCTTTCATTGATAAGATGACAGCTGTGTGTTCAGTGTAAAACCTTGTAGATTGTTTCTTTTCTGTGAGGATGGTATAAAAAGAGCTCCAATAACACATGATTGTCATGTTATCTATGTTCTAATACATGATTTTAGGCATGATTAGTACCAGTTAACAGTACACATTTTTGTAATTGTAGTGTTTTAAATCCAAACTGGGGTCTAATGATAGAGGATGCAGCATATGCTGTACAGATTGTGTGTCCCATAAAAAGCATTTAGTGACATGCAGGAAGTTACCTAAAGAATACAATATAAAGTATATCGTGTTGTGGAGGATCACTCTAATATAAGTTTAGATAGGGGTATGAACTAATAAAGGGGGTTTTCACAGAAGACATTTTGACATGTAGGAAAAGCACAGGGGTAAATAAAATAAATGATGGCTGAAATTCCATCAAGCTGTTTTGGTTTCAAAGGCTGTGACTGAAATCACCCATATAGCACATTGTCTTTACAGGTTTGAATCTATGCTCTACTATAAATATTGCCCTCACAAAATCCCACAATGGAAAAAGTAGTATATGGCATGTGCACTGTTAGATTGGAGATCTTGCACTTGCTTGCAGTGTCCCGCAGGGATCTATTCTGGATCCCCTTTTATTTACCATGCTACCCCTGGGGCAAATCATGCATAGATATAACTGTCCCTGCTACTAAATGATAAGTAACGGTATGTCCCAAGAAAGCCGGGTACCCCCGACGTGTTCTTTGTAATGTCTTGCCTTGCTGAAATTAAGAATTTGAGATCTCAAAAATTCCTGCAGTTGAATGACTCCAAATCGTAAATAACACTTTCTTTTCTAGTGAGGGTGCCTGATCTAATAATGCTTAAAAAGAGGTCGTTATCTAGACATTATTTTGGACTCAGAGGTTAGCCATACTGTATCTCCTCCAGACTTGACTCTGGCAATGCAATTTATTTTGAGACACTTGAATAGAACTGGGCTATCGTTAACGTTATTGGTAACACCTGTGTGCTCTTCCTGCAATGACAAGTCAAAATGTTTGCATTGAAAACAACCTATTGTATCTGAATTTCAAAGAATTAATGTCATAATTGTGACTGTGTCTCAACTTTCATTTTGGTGCTAACCAGCAAACATCGTGTCTTTGAATACTTCCTGATACAAAAACTTGGGGTCTGAAAATCTCAGCAGGTGTTGAGCCAAAATAAAAACTAAGATGACATCTACACTGCTACCTGCTTCCTTTTGTGATGTCAAAACCCAAATAGGTTTCTGAAAATAATATGTTTTTCTGTTAGTTTGGTCAATTTTGGTAAATATTGTGTGTGTGTGTGTATGTTCATGGTGTGTGTGGCCCTGAATCTTCTGGTTGATCTTGTCTTAATAGCCTGGAATGCTTGGAAAGAGAAATACATAGGTACGGCGGCAAACCCACAGGCCATTATATGTTTCCGTAGATACTGTTTATATAGATACTAATGTTCACATTTACCCATCTCTCTCTCTCTTTCTCACACACACAAACACACAGAAAAAATGGGCATCTGTAAAGTGCTCACTCAGCACAGCAGCTGCATCAGCAGAGTGAGACAGAATAGAAAGCAGTGTCTTTGTTTCTGTGTGTGCGTGGTTGAGAGAAAGAGTGCGCATGTGTGAGGAGTTAAGGGTGATGGGATCTTTGAGCAGACAAAGGGGAATCACTGCTACTCTCAGCGTCCATTAGACCCTATGGATCAATATTGATCTTTGCTACCACCGAGCTCTGTCTAAGCTCCTGTTCGCCCTGATAAAATGACAGCATTAGCGCACATACACAGATGGATGGATTTGGGGGTGGGAGGGTGAACCATAGCCAGAAAAAGAGAGAGAAAGACTAGAAATATTTACAGGTCCAGAGGCGAAAGGAGAGGAGACAGTAAGGCTGAAAATGTGTGCAAAACGGACACCAAGAGCGAGAGAGAAAGAGCGAGAGAGATATAACCAAACAGAATAATAGAAAAATCATAGTTTGTTTATGTAGGCACAGTCTAAACCAGGGGATGAATCCATAAAAAAACACTCCAGCTCTTTCAGCATTTCAATTACTTAGTGCATCTTCTCCTGACTGACTGTTTTAGAGAACATAAAGGGAAAGCGAGGAAGTCCCTGTACAGCCGTCATAGTAAAAGCGTTTGACATCCGTGTATGTCTGGGATGAGAGAGAGTGAAAAGGGAAGAGTGAGTTTTTGACCGTGTGTCTTGTGTCTGTACTTCTGCTCTGACACCCTATTGCTTGAATAATAAATAGTGATCTGCTGTTGCTGTTTATTTGGCCACCTGACTCTTATTATCTAGTGGATGGAGCGAGGGAGAGAGTATCTACTTATATCAGAAAGCAATTCAGAAGTCTGAGCAGTCGTCCCTCACACATTCTCATCCTCCCTGTTTGTTATCCCAGTAATAACCAACAGGAAACTAAAAGGTTCCAGAAGCACATAGGGCATTGGAGTCGTTTAATATAACAGCCCTCTAGATAGGGAAAGGCGTGTAAATACAGTTGTGTTAAATATTGTCTTAAGAAAGTTTTTCATGATATAGTGCCAGTTCAGAACAGAGTGAGACACCACAGTCATCTATATAGATAATACAACTTTAAATTGTTTTTACTTATGTTGCCAGAACACTATCTGTCCTGATGAAGCAGAGTTTTTGAGTTTTAAACTCTCAATAACTTTGATTTAGATTGTCTGAACTCTCTCATCGATTCATTCCCTACTCCCAATAACAGACACTCAACAGTTTACTAAATAGTCAGCTGTAAATTCAGATTTTGACACAAATCTTCAGCATTTTGTGGCATTGCCGGCAGGTGTACACGACACATCTCTCAAATGGAAATTAGGGGGATTGGGAGAAAGTAGCATACATGCCATAGATACTTATTTTTTATATTTTCCGTTGCATTTTCACCATACATTGAGGAAATGTCACACTCAGAATTTAGGTACTCAAATAAAAAGGCAGTGGTTACTTTTAAATAATCATAAATAACAATAGCTGTATCTAATTCATTGAAGATATTGTGTATACATTTGTAGGTTATTAATTTGTTAATTCTGTCTTCCCCCTTTCCTCCTTTCCGCCTCATTCATGCACACCAACACATTTACAATGAATCAGCCAAGTTCCCATAGTATATGGATGAGTTTGTTAGAAAGACATTTACAGTGACTTCTAGATCTGTGTATTCGATATTCCTCAACAACAAACTTGACCCAGTAGGTCAGTGCCTCATGAATTTCCTCATAATATAGCCTTTGGATTTAGTTCACGTTTTCTTTTTCCTTTCACTTCTGAAAGGCATCAATTGGGGATAGTTAAAGCCTGCAGGCTAGTTTTCACACAGGGAAAAAAGAAGCTGGAACACAGTCTAAGCTTTGTGCAGGGGCTTGCATATAGAGCACATAGTGTTGGGGTAACCAGGCAGTGCAGCTGGCCTTTCACAACTATGCAACTTTAAAGCAGTGTTTAAATCAAGATGCAAAAGATAAGAATCCTGTTCTCCCACATGAACACACACATAGAAGGGAAAGAAAGTGATGGAAAGTGAAACAGGGAAACGAGGAAAAGATGAGCCTTCAATACAGGACTACAGCAGTAGCTATTTCAAAGTCAATATTAGCTTAAATAAATAGCTGCAGCAACAACTTTCTTTGGTTTCTAACATTACTGCTTATAAAACTGTTTCTCTGCTTCATTTGAAGGGTTTCCCTGTTTTTTTTACTGTGCTACCCACTGATATGTATTGTTCATTGAAGGTTAGCAGGTCATGAAGCTGCCAAACTGACTTTTTCAGAAGTGCAATTCTATAAATAATGGAAACCTGTCAGATAACCTATTAACAGTAGTAAAACTATTAAAACGCTTGCAAAACATGGCTGCTGCTGCTGATGGACAAAATTGGTATATTTTTTTTTAAAGTGTAACACTTTGTCCCTAATATAAAATGATTTAGTGTACAGTCTAACTGAACCTTTGTATTTGCAGCTTCAGGTATCATCTCTTTGTAGATTTGATGTTGTTGTCTTTTATTTTTTTATGATAAAATAGTTTCCAAACCGGCGACCTATGGCTGCAACCCACATGCATACAAAGTAAGTCATTTTGGCAAAACTGCTCAGCAAGAAATATGAAAACATGCCAATGAGTTCATCCTCCCGGCCCCCAAACCCTCTCCACAACATTCCTTTCATAAATGTGCAGTACTGGAGTATTTTTTTTAAGAAACCGGAGTGAGCTGGTATGTGGATGGGCCCATTATGTAGCTACTTCTATGGGAGGTCACCTTTATCACTATCAGATCTCCCCTTATGTTCTGACCCATGGCCCAGTAGTTCTTTCAAGGCTGGGTGACCATACTCTACGAAGGCCAACCCTCCAACTTACTTACTGCACACCCATACTCCCCCATCTCCCCCACTGTCCATATAGCTACACACCGATGCACAGAAACACAAATATAATTTTGCTCCTTCTTGCTGTGTGCGTTGGCACCTGCATGACAGAGCCCTTCTTGTCTCTGACATAAGTGTGAGCAGCAGGCATGGCAGCATTCTATAACAAAACATGTTTATCCCCACCAATTACCATCCAACTCATCCCCATTGCTTGTCCAATTTCAATCTGTGAAAAAGTCTGACAATGTGTGTTGCCGAAAGGGAGGATATTTATCTTCTTTTCCTCTGTGCAGCATCATAGCACTTGCTTTTCATCCCAGAGCACCCTCCCCCTACTCCCTCCTCCTTCTCTCTACCTCCTGCAAGCATTCCTGCCCCTCCCCCCCTTCAGTCATTCCAGCCGGTATGGATCTGTGAAATGTTGGCAGGGTGTGCTGCTATGGCATAGAGCCTCAGCTGTAGGCATGGGGATGTGAAAGAGAAAGAGGTGAGGAAGATTATCTCAGAAAGTTGACTGATTTTTCTGGGTCCTTTTTTTTACCCAATCATGACATGCTGGCTGCGTACATTCGGCAGCCATGTTCCACCAACCAACATATTTGTAATGTGGCCATTGACCTAAAGGCCATTGCGCTTCGTAGATATGAATAATCAGTCAAACTCTTACCCACTCGAGCTAATATGAGCTGTAGTGGGAGTGGAAGTCAACAAGTGGTTTGTAATTAACAGATGTTCTGTAAATAATTTTGCTCTGCTTCTCTTGCAACTACAGTACAAAAAAATGAAATAACTCATTCTTTGATTTTATGGTTTGAAATGAGTTACGATTTATTGATTCATTAGTAAGAAAGTCTGATCATAGCTTAGAGTAATGTACAATAAATGGTACTGATAACCCAGTGCCTCAGACACTTGTAACACACTTGATGCTGGGAGAATGCGTGAAAAGAAAGGAAGATCACTGTAGGCTATAACAATCTCTTTTTATTCTCTATTCCGAACAATCAATTTAAAACAGTCCTCACAGGTACCATTATTATAAAAGGCCAAATGTTTATGTCATGTCTCTGCATACAGTAATAGAAAGGATATGACATTCTAAATCAGATAATATACGAATAATGAATGCTGTTCCAAAAAACCACTCTGTAATATTCATTGGGCGCTCACACAAAGACAGATTTATTCCTTCCATTCATTATTAACATCATATTTGCTGCCCAATATTTTTGCTCTGCTGTCCAGTTGCACTCTCCGTCTGCACTCACCCTCCTATTCCAAACTCAAGTTTCCTCTCTGCACTTCCATCTCTCTTCCCATTTCTCTCTCTCTCTGTCTCTTTCTATCCTGAAGTGGTTGCATTTCATTTTTGGTTTCTCGAAAGAAAACTTCCTTTTGCCTGAGTTACCACTATAGACATTGCAGTGGTTACAGCATTCCACAAAGCCTAGCTGTGTTTGTGATACCTTGATGGCTTTCTCGCACCATCGGAGGATTAAACTGAATTCACATTGATTTTAAAGATGGCTTCTTTTTCAGACTGCCTGAGTGATCTCAGTGCTGAGGCCCTCTGCCATGTCAGAGACTGCATCGGGAACTTCCTGCACGTCCCCGCTCAGGTTCACCTCCTTTTTCAGTTCAAAGTCACTCTGCTCCTTGATAGGCATCTCCTCTGGCTTTTCATTACCATTAACGCATTCCTCTATCTGTGTGGCAGCAGAATGTGTGCACTCTCCATTCACAGCCGGAAGTGCATCTACTTCTGCCACATCCTTTGTACCAGAAGGGCTCCCTATATCTCCATTTTCCATCTTGCTTTCTACCTCAGGCTCTGGGCAAGGCACCTCTTTCACAGAGGCCTCAGCTACCTCTTCGGACTCAGCCGTAATTTCGCTGGCAGAGACAGACTCTGAGATGACAATCTCAGGGACAGGTTCTGCTGCTTCTGGCTCAGCTGCTGCCTCAGTGCTGGGGGCTTCTGTTGCAACTGATTCCTCTACTACAGGCTGATATTCAGCGGGTACCTCCTCTGCTGCAGTCTCCAAGACCTCAGCTGATTCTGCTTCCTCATTCCCAAGTTGAGTAACCTCAGATGTGGCTATAATTGGTTCCGGCGCAACTTCTTTTACTTGTTCCTGTGCTGCAGATTTCATTGCATCAGCCACCTGCTCAGGCTCTGGCTGTAGTACTTGCTCTGGTTCTGGCTCTGGTGATTGTTCAAGCTCTGGCTCTGGTGCTTGCTCTGGTTCAGGTTGTGGCTCGGATGCTTCCACTGATACTTGCTGTGGCTCTGATTCAAACTCTGCTGCCAGCTCTGGATCTAGGGCTTGCTCCAGCACTGGCTCTGCAGCTTGCTCAGCCACTGGCTCGGGTTCAGGGACAGCAGCAGGGACCACTGTCTCCTCCAAAGTGGCTTCTGGCTCAGTAACAGTCTCTGGGATGGGCTCTGGCTCTTGGTCCTTGGGTGCTTCCTCTGTGGTGACGGGAACAACCTCTGGCTCTTTAACAATTTCTACAGCTAAAGCAGGTTCTTCTACAAGGAGCTCTTCAGATGCAGCTTCAGACTCAACCTCAATTGGCACAGGTTCCTCTGCTGCTGCTGCTGCTGCTGCTGTAGCCTCTGGGAGCTCTACTGGGGCCTGTTCCTCTACTACTGAGGCTGACTCCACTGCTGCTGCAGCTGGTTCCTCTATTGCTATAACAGGTTCCTCTACTGCTGCAGCTGGTTTCCCTGCTGGTGGAGCTGGTTCCTCTACTGCTGCAGCTGGTTCTTGTGCTACTGGAGCTGCCTTCTCTTCTGCAGAAGGTGGTTCTTCTGCTGCAGGAGCTTGTTCTTCTACTGCAGGAGCTGGTTCTTCTGCTGCAGGAGCTTGTTCTTCTACTGCAGGAGCTGGTTCTTCTGCTGCAGGAGCTTGTTCTTCTACTGCAGGAGCTTGTTCTTCTACTGCAGGAGCTGGTTCTTCTGCTGCAGGAGCTGGTTCTTCTATTGCATGATCTGGTTCTTCTGCTGCAGGAGCTGCATCCTCTTGAGCTGCAGGAGCTGCCTCCTCTGGAGCTGGTTCCTCTGGAGGTGCAGATTTGGGCTCTTCTGGAGCCTTTACAGCTTCAGTTACTGCTGCCACAGCTGACCCCACAGCTTCCTTTACCACATTGCCTGCCTCAGTTGTCACTTTAGCTTCTGTGGGCGGGGCTCCGTCCTCCAATTTAGCAGACTCCTCTGCACCAGCAGCAGTCGCTGTGGACTCATCCTTCGTCTCTTTGGGATCGCTCACATCATATCCTTTCCTCTTCCTGCTCAGTTTGCCTCCCATGATGTCTCCTAGGAACAAGTAGATGAAGGTGTATTTTAATATGAGAGATAAAACATTGTTTAAAAGGGGCCTTGCTGGCTGGGTTAAAGCATGTTATGAGGTAATGGTGCTAACCAATGAACAACTATGCCACCCAAGCACTGACATGATCCTACTTTACTGAGGTACTTCTTAGGTTGTAATAATGTATACACAACATGTGAACATTAGGAATGTATTTTGTCATACTTTCCAAAATTCAGCGTGAGTTTGACTTAGTTCCTTCAAATGTAACAATGTTTTGTCAGAAAGGAGCATTGAGAGAAGTCTATTGTCTTGAAGTGAACTAGAAGTTTAATTCGGAAACTGCTCTCAGCCAAACAGTTTGGCGAGAACACAAATGTAAATGTATGGGAACCTTACTTAGATCAGACAACTCAACAGAGCCCCTACCCTTTCAGGAATGTTGGGTAAGGCTCAATGTCAAATGAGCCCACAACTCTTAGTTGAACATTATGATAGATGTAGAACTATTCCTCTTTCCGTATGACAAGCTACAAACTACATAGTTCACATATGCAATTCACAACCTGCAGTTACATTCACATACAAGATATATGTGAATACAGCAAACATTTACTAGCTAGTTGTACAACTAGTTCTTTGTGTGAATGTGTCAACACTGCTGTGGCCATAGAGGAAGAGTTTCTGATTGCAACAGAATGGAGCTTCCTTTCAGTGACAGAATAGAGAACTGGAAGTTTAACTTTAGCTTACTGATAACGTTTCAGCTGATGCTGAACAAATCAACCTGTTTAAAAACAAGAGAGCCCTCAAACAGATGGAGATTACAGGTTACATTTATTTTAAATGCCACAGCCTGATTAGTTTATCTATTTCGGTTGGAGAGAGGCTATTACAAGAAAAGCTGAAAATAGGCGATTATGTCCAAAATGTTACAAGCAGGACTTTTACTGCCTCAGAAGGTAGGAACAACCTGGGAACTGTCCATAGTGCTGCAATGGAGCAATCAAGACAGGATGCGCCATATACCATAATGGGATACAAGCTATCCGTTACACCAATCTACAGTCAAATGAACAGGTTATTATATCTGCTTTTGCAACAACGGAGACAGAATTCTGCTGTTGGACCTACTGCTAACTAATCAGGCATTATCTTCTTATGTGATTGATTTCTAACTTGCCTATTTTTTTGCCAATTCTTCTTGGTGCCGCTGGCCTAAAAATCACATAAAGCAAAAATGTACAATTTAAGGAGAAAGCCCGAATATTTTGAGATCAAATCATCGTGGATATTTTTCCACGCGAGTTTCAGAGTAAATACATGAATGTACCATCCACACAAAGCTTTATCACACACAATTAGAAATATAAAGACACGCAGAGGTACGGCAGCATGTGCCGGCTGGTAACAAAGGATGGATTCCTCACCAGTAGACTCACTGACAAAAAGTAATGTGAATGGGCTTAATTGCCAGCAAACACTGATGATAATATGTGCAATAGTGGGGGATATACGCCTAGGCTATACTGTACAGGGGAATTACACTACAGTGGCCATGAACACTGGAGTGATAAAAGCTGTAGAGGGGTCTCCATCCCCCATTTCAACCCGCCCACCACTGCTTCTCTCAGCTGCTCTGCCCTTTTTGTTCACGAGCATTTGAAAACGTCGTAGCCTACTCACACGACCATGCAAAAATAAAACGAAATTCACCACAGTAACGAGTAAATACATAATGAGGACCACAACTTCATAACTTTGTTTTGCGCCTTTCTTTATCCCAGTTATTTTTTAAATAGCCAGGCCTGAAAAAAAACAGCTACCTCAGAAGACGCACTAAATCAAATCCGACCTCTTAGAACGGGAAAGAGAGAAAAAAAAAAGCCTGTCTTCATTATGCAAGTCTTGAAATGTTCTATTATGCAAATTTGGATAATAGGAGAAAGACAAAGCGAGAGAACAATGGGTAAGCTGCTGCTCAAAGGCATCTGTCTTTCTCACTCACTTCTCTTTTTTTTCATTTTACCCACGGAACATAGATCCTACACTTG
Source organism: Anarrhichthys ocellatus (assembly GCF_004355925.1). Lineage (NCBI taxonomy): Eukaryota > Metazoa > Chordata > Actinopteri > Perciformes > Anarhichadidae > Anarrhichthys > Anarrhichthys ocellatus. The sequence goes on along the minus strand of NW_022280036.1, from coordinate 12,254,044 downwards.
AAACTGAAACTGAAAAAATAAAGCATTAAAAAACTGAAGCAGTGCTCTGCATTAGACCGACCTGTATTCCTCGAAAGTGATCACTTGGGCTTCTTTTCCAGGCTCCGGCTGGATGTGATTATGGAGGTAAACCTTAAGACTGACAGCTGCAGATTCCGCCCCTGCCTCCGAGGTGCAGTCTGGGACTGTGTAGGAACTGAGGAGTGCCTCCTTTACAGTTTTCTAGACATCTGTCGCTATCACAATCCAGCCCACCCCTGCCCCCTCTGCAATCTATACCCTCCCAATATTTAACCCCTCCTCTCCCGCACACACCCACTTCAGAGCATTTTTCTCTGTTGCGTAAATACATCTGCGGACTGGGGGTAATTTTGAGCAGACTTGCGCTAATTTTACGTTGTAAAATGTCCATTTCTGCTCTGCTCTTGCTTTGCGAAAGAATATTGCCGTAGGATTTCATGTTAGTCCGCTCCCCACAGGAGTATAATAGCTATAATATAAATTATGCATAGGAGGCCGAGGCATTATGCCAGTAAAGTCATTATGCAGCGCGCGCGCACACACACACACACACACACGGTGATTACTCGCCAAAAGAAAATTACAGCGATTCCTTGATGTTTTCTCCCTTCTCTTGTTACATGCACGCTCATCTCTAGTTACGTCATACAAAGCAACCTTGAAAAAGAGCAAAACACGTTTTGAAGAATTCTTAGTAAAATATAAAGCAAACCAATTTTATTTGGTTTAAAAGTATTGAATTGAATATACATGCTTGCAAAATGTGGTTTATTCTTGAGCTGTGGTAAACTGTTGATATATGAACTTTGGTGTGGGCTTCTGAATAACTCATCTAAATCATGCAACATTATAAATTATTGGAACAGGCTGTGTAAAGTATTTATAGTATGTGCAATCCCATGCCTGGCTTTAAATTAATGTACAGTTCTTGTGGAGGACCAAAGGTTCACTCTAATGTTGTGAAGTATTTTGATGCATTGCGCCACGTTGCTATTTGCCTTCCATGTGTTATAGGACAAGTTGGTCCGGGGTGAGACTTAATGAAATTCAACAACTGGCCCTTCCAGGTGAACATGTTGTCTTCTTCAACAGTTTGACCGAGGCACCATGCCACTGACACACCGCCAGGTTGAGGCATATGAAAACCATTGAAGACTATCAGATAATGTGTATACTAATCAAATAATGAAGACATTTTATCCTTCTCCAACAATATAAAACATCTCATATCTCTTCCAACAGCGATCTATTTGTTTCCACTGTGAAAAGAAAGGCAAGATTAGGTGTCTCCTTTAGTCACACAAACACAGTTCTTCCTTGTGAAACTGGAATCCTGGCACCGTTGAGAGTGATTTCTTAGGAGATTTTAATACAATTTAAAGAATAGTGGTTACTTTATATGTATACACTCAAAATACATTAGCAAGGAATGCATGTCAGTACATGAAAATAGATATGATATATATATATATAGATATATATATAGATATAGATATTTCATAACATTTTATATGTTTTCATTTAACACAGATTTACTCAGACAGAATATATGTTCAACTCCAGGGTGTGATAGCCTACATCGAAATGATTTCAGTAGTTTAGAGACTGTTATTTTAAGGGATTTTTAATAAAAAATATGTGTCACTCATGTTGTATTAATGCAAAACACACAATATTATTGAGGAGACAGCACCCTCTCCTGTTACAAGAGTCCATAGCATAGCACCTGTGAAGAAACCTTGATGTGCATCAAGATCAATGATACACGATAAACCGTTTAGATGTAAAAATTAACCAATTTCAATGTTATATGCAAATATCTCTGTTGATGATAAATTAAATATTCCTGGTTCATCCAGTATGTTACCACAAAAAAAATGGAGTGTAAGAAAATATCAAAAAAAACTAAAAAATAAACTGTCACAGCAATGTTGAAGAAAAAAACAGATTTCTGTTTTATAGTTGATCCACTAAATTCTTGTTTCTATCTGTCATAAGATCCACCTTGTTTGTTTTCCCTGCTGGTAGCAGAGCTAAAGTGACAAAGCGGCAGTAAAAGCTGAATTTCACATGATGCAAAAGCTCTGGAATGCATTCCCAGGAGTATAACACCACTTCAGCCAACCACACTGCTCCACATAGACAGAGGACTCACAGACTGGGAAGGCCTTGGAAAATCCCCCAGAGCTTTCATGAAAATGTCCAAATCTCTGTCTACCAGTCCTGGGCCTTTTGGCCTAGACTGACCTAAAGACTGAAGATGTGGAGAAATAAAGAAACAGGTGTTGGGTGCGACAACCTGCTACGAGTCAATAGCTTTGTGTGTGCAGGAATGTGCAAGAATCACTGTGTTGAGGCTTTCACATATTTTATGAATGAATGAACTGTCAATAATCTGATTTCAGAAATTTTACTTCAGAATTCACAGCCAATTTCCCAAAGTCATTCAATAGAGCGTCTCACACTGTTTTCAACAAAACTCTCAAAACATTTATGAAATGGCCTGAAATGAATGATTTTGAGCACAGTTGTTGAAAGTCACACTTATTGCTTGTCATTAGAGACGCTATTTAGTTGTTAACTGTGCTGTGACGCATACTGTGGTTCACCAACAGAAAATGTCAGCAGTGTTAACAAGACCAAGGTGATACACAAAAGCATAATAGGTGCAATGTTAAAGCATTAGAAATCAATGTATGACACCTGCACATCAACCCACATCCATTTGTAATTTTGACCTGATGCAGATTTGGTTTTCCAATGATTAAATAAAAGCTGTTTGTGGATATCTGCATTTAATTCTAAATAATTTGATCTTTCATAATTCTTGATAAATAAATGCCATAAAACTCAAATAAAGGGAAGTTATAGATTTTCTCCATGAATATGATGGCAGTTAAAATGTGTAAAATATTAGCCATTGGAAGAAAAGGGAGGAGAGGTGCTTTAAATGGTTTGGTTATAATTTCTACATATTCAGTTTCAGAGAACAACAGCACCCTCTAATGGAGACATATCTCACAAGAGTATGAATAGTATGAAATATGAATGAAAATGCATATACCACAGAGCCTAATTTTGAGATGCTAAAGGTTGATTCAGAATGGATTTAATTTATGACCAAATGTATGATGGTTTCCAAATGAATTGGTTCAATTTATATGTGTTTGACATCTTAATCCAAGAGATGCTATTGAATAATAAGGTGACCAGGTTCCAGATTTCCAGAGTTCACTGCCTGAGGTGATTTAATAAAAAATGGACTAGTGCAACTGTTGCGAGAGGACCGCTCGTTTTTTCTCCATGCAACGGCTTTGAATAAAATTGAATAGCCATCTAACACCTGACATACTTGGAGAACGAACATTTCGAACTGTGTAAAATCCCTGTAAGTTTCTTGGGTCAATTGAAAAGTTAAAACCACACTGGATCACGCACCACAGAAAAATGCTCTTGGCTAAATATTCTATTGGCTTTAAGCACGTTGAACCTCGCCACAAGTCCATTGTTGATGTCACACAGTGTTCTCCAGCAGCTGGAGGAAAACCTGCAATGACATCACTTATTGGCATGTGACCAGAAGTGCTTGACGGTATGAACTCACGTTTGAACCACAAAGATTAGTACTTTATTCACATATACTTATCACATTTGTAAAAATGCATGTTCATGGTAATCATCAAGGAGAAAAATAACGAAACTGTATTGCTACTTTAGAAACGTCAGTTAGATGTGCACCCACCCCTGCGCGGCGTAGCAGTCAATGAATGCAACGCATCCTTGGCTTGCTTGGATGAAGGCGGTGCTAGTGGTGGTGCCCAAGCAGCAGCAGGGCCTTGCCTTTGTGGTTATAGAAAGAGAAGATGGCTCCCGTTCTGGAGAAACAGCTCCCGGGCGCAGCCGGGGCAGGCGACAATAACAACGAAGAGGAAGAAGGACAAAACCTATGGCAAGTTTTTTTTATTGTTTGAACGACTTCATGTCTGCCGAGGCCTTTCTGTGAAAAACACAACCGTTATGGTTCTGCTTTGTCACTGACGCTCACAATCAAACACCGGCCCCGGCTAGCAGTAACATTAGCACCAGCCGAAGCAGGGCGGTCAGTGTGCTAACGTTACTTGTGTTAGCTGCTCAGCTAACGTCACCGAAGTGGACTACTTAGTGGTTAACGTTAGCCAAGGTTGTCCGTGTTGGCGTGCTTTCCAAATACATGGAATGTCTTTGAATCAACGAAACGTTTGAAGGATCCTTTCATAGTATCAGGGGGGTTGACAAGTGAATGTCAAGACAACACCTACATACTAGCTTCTTAATGCAGGATACGAGAAGCTAACAGGAACCTCAACAAGCTAACGTCACAATACCATACACGACTCAAGTAACGTTATGCAGAAACATACTGTTGTCTTTAGTCATCGCGTATCACAAGGGCTCGTAATGTTACTGTCATGAGGCTCAAGCTTGTGAGGTTGCATGCTTTGAGAACCCTCGCCAACGTTATATCAGTGGACATGACTTATCATTTCCTGTTGTGTGTGGTGGACACATCACTGGGCTAGCTGACTGAATAATCATCTTGGACCATACACGTAGTAGTTAAGCTATGTAACGTTAGCTGACCAATTAACGTTACCGTTTTGGTAGGAACTTATGTTTTGAGATAGCGAGCTGTTATTGTGTCACTTGACTGTCAAATCTAACGGTCATCTCTATGTTTCCTCAATATCTGTCTTGTTGTTTCTTGTAGGACCTCAATACTGAGTGAAGTTTCAACTACATCGAGTTCAAAGTTGCCATCGGGAAAAAATATCCTGATATTTGGTAAGCACAAGTTCTTGCACGTGTGAAAGTCTGTTTTTGCAGTGTATTTTTAGTGGTCAACCCTGAGGGGAGTGGGCTGCACAACCACACTGATCTCACAAAAGCTAATGATTGCAAATTAAAACCGCTCTGACTTTTCAAACAGTCCGCTCTTTCTGCTGTGTTTCTTCCCACACTCTTGAGATGAAGACATAATAAACAAAAAATACAGAGAGGTCTTCCTGTGTGGGGACATACTTATTTGAGTTGGCTTTCCACAAATGTGAGAAATAGTGCTATTGACCAAAAATATTTGTGTGAGCCACTGACGGTCATGAGATCATGATTGCATTTGAGGTGGAACGGTGGTAAAGTCAAGATGTCTGTGTATAGGCAGGAAGTCGGAGTGATGATTTCTTGCCACATCACATACATTATCATTGGAAAATGTCTATAATGATATATATTGAACACTATTATGACTGCTACTAATAATAATGGATAACATCATATGTAAGCTGATGAATAAAATGTCTTACAGGTGAGGATGGATCCGGAAAAACAGCACTTATGGCTAAACTTCAAGGAACGGATCACAACAAGAGAGGCAGGGGACTGGAGTATCTGTACTTAAATGTCCATGATGAAGACAGAGATGGTGAGTTTACCTGCTGTAGCTTCACTCGTGTTTGTTTTACAGCCTTTACAAAATAGCAGTAGTTTAGAGAGCAATGATAAGATTGCTTGTATTAAACTGGTATTCGGTTTTCCTTTTGCAGATCCTACTCGCTGCAATGTGTGGATCCTGGATGGAGACCTATACCACAAAGGCCTACTTAAGTTTGCGGTTTCAGCTCAGTCACTACCTGACTGTCTAGCTGTGTTTGTTGCGGATATGTCACGGCCCTGGACCATTATGGAGTCACTGAAGAAGTGGGCCAGTGTGCTACGTGACCATGTTGACAAGCTAAAGATGTCTCCAGAGGACATGAGAGAAATGGAGCAGAAAAGTAAGTAATGTTTTACGACTTAATCTGCTCATATGTGACTTGTATCGTGGATGGTATCAAAATGAAACATCAAGGCTTTTATTTTGAAAATGTAGCTTAGTTTGTTGTAGAGTGTTTTTTTGCTGGCTCTTGCTGGACAACCATGCGCCAACTTCTAGAAGTCTGGGTTATAGCTAAAATCTCAGAGTTTAGAACATGTACATTGTTGTCATGTCGGTAGCCTGTTCCCTGGTGGAGTAGTTGTCCAGAGTAAAATGAACATGGAGGTAATAAGACTGAAGATTGAATTTGATTGATGAAGTGGTCAAATGTTGGCAACGAATCTCGTGTAATTCCAAACGGGTCTTTCTTTTGTTAAAGCAGTCAGTTTGTTAAGACTGATACAATTTGGTGATTTGTTATGATTTGTCATCTTATGTCTCAACATGCAAAAATAAAAAGCATACATATTTTTGAATTATATGTCTAGGTAGAGGGTTTAAAGGAAACCGCACTGCGTGAAGCACCCCAATTTGGAATCAATGGGAGTCTTCCATAATAAGATCCTTGCTGTCTGGCTACAAGGGGGGAAAAAGAGACATTGGTAGCTGCGTAGCATGGAAGTTCAAGCACTGTGTAACATTGCACATTGTCATGGATGTTTCTAGGTCATCATCAGAGAGGCCCATGATCCTCAGCTGTGTGTTCTGGCTGTAGGCGAGTTCTGCAGATCAATGTGTGTGTGATGCACTCCTGTTGATTTTTAGAACTGGTTATCTCTCACTTATGAACGGTTCTTTTGTGTTTGGGGAAAATGCTTTTGGAGGTTGCAAGATATTTCAGCCTGCAGGGTTTCACAGAAGGTTCGTGTCCGCCACCAAACCCTGCTTGCTGCTGTTTTTACGAGTCTGAAATGACTTTTCACAACGAAGTCAAACTGTTTGATTTCAGATGAGTTTGACAAAACGGGTCTAAAAATGTTTCCAGCATTTAACATGCTAACACAGTGACAACTGGTATCAAGTCTGCTGGCAAACGTGAAAAAGAAAAGGGAAGCTGGTAGCCAAGTGATGACAAAAGCAAACAAAAGTGTTGTAGTGACTTTGAATGGGTCCACATTTTCAACTTGCTTTACTGACTTGTTTAAGTTCAAGTGGCTTATTAGTTATGCAGTAGAAAGGAAATGTATACATTATAGCTATCAATAGATGCCGGCTTGAGCACACATTACAGTTGTAAATTTGCTATCGTAGTGTTTACTGTAGAAATCTTCACAATTTGGTACATTTTTGTTTTTTTAGATTTTCTAGAGTTCCCTTCTACTTCTTCTTCTCTTTGGCCTTTTGACATGGTCAGATTCCCAGTTCAGCTGAGACATATCATCAACATAAAGTACCTTCCAACATGTCATTTGTGATGTCAGCAGCAGATTGGTGAGACCTAGTCAGATTACATATTTGTAGATATGAGCGTCTGACAGACAGACAGACTGGAAGTGTGTGTGCTCTTGTCCAGGGAGTCTTGCAGGAGTCTTGCATCATGGTTCCCTCCCCTCCAACAGCAGCGTCAGAGAAAACTGAGTCTGAAGTCAGTCAGTGGGCCGGACATTCTGTCTCCTGTTATGCTGTAACTGAAGTAGTCTGCCTGCTGGAGTCATCTCAAGTTGAATTACAGGACCAAGCTATTGCTGCCTGCACAATGCCTTGAAATGAAAAATATATCACTTGGTGACAACACGGGGATGTTTCTTTTCCCTACAGTATCTGGGAATGGTGTGAAGGCAAACATTGAGTCTATTTTGTTTTCCCTCTGTTTCACTTTTTTATTAAAGGAAATAAGTATTCTGACACCTGTGAAAACATTTTAGTCATGAGCCAATAACATAACCAGGACAAAGATTAAGACTGATGTAATACTTTGGCTTCTCTTACAATAGCCAGTGAGATCAAATTTACTTATTTGACATTTAGTTGACTGTAAATGACACCCTTTATTTGTAGCTAAACTTAAGCTTTGAGTTCACTGACATCTTGGATATATACCTATTGGATTGATGCATGTCATTCTTTTTAATTTAGTGAATGGTTAGCAGCTCTCGATTATGTGTGGCGATGTATTTTGACCGCACCTTTATTTGTGGACAGATAGACTGTCCCATAAGACCTCTTTGTCTTTCTTTTTTTTTTTTTTTTTTTTTGGCTAGTAGCTGCTCCTATTTTATGCTTTGTTATCTTTTCTCTTGTCTGTTTTCATTCAATAAATCTCCTGCCACGTCTTAGCTCAGCAGATCCCGTGTAAAGCTTAATGTCTCGGCATTAGAAAAGGATTAGATGAAAGTATGTATATAAATGACATTTGTAGGTGTCATTTAAATTTTTGTCAAACTAGGTTTAGCTGTCATCTGTAGACAAACTTCAACTGAAAAGTGAAACATTTTGGATGGTGTCAAATCAGCATTTTAAATTCCTGGTGTACAGATTCTATCTGTGCTGTGCACTGGATTTGTGTAATCCAGGAGGGTTCCCCTTTAGATTGCTTGTAACTCCAGTCCTCTCCCCATATACCAAGTCCCATGTTTGGAAGTCAAGGAGATGGCTCAAAACAGCAAGTCAATCTGGCTTTGTGGCCCAACTACATTTCCGAAGCTCCTGAGGAAGTAGGCCAAAGCTTCCTGCATATAACCCCCCAGCCCACACACACGCGCACACAAAATCACCAACTCATACAGCGCTGCAATTGTCTGGACAGCACAACAGGAAGGTGAAGGATGCCATGTAATTCACCTGAGGTCTATGGTGTGATGGTAAAGATTCCGTCCAATCATACAAAACTACACAGGACCTATAATGGTAGTGATTTGCTAGATGTGTATTTACATTTGGAATCTTCTTCATCATTCATTGGGCAGGAGTAGTCATATTTTATTTTGCCAATTAAGTGCAATGCATTTAAATTAACTCTATGATAATCTCATCTCTAATCCCAGAGACATAGTTTAAGGCTGAGCACAACGATTAACACCATTCTATAAAAGCAAGTTTATAGTTCTGCATCAGAGTATTAAAGCAAAGGCTACGAATGGTTACGTAACTTTACGAAAGGTCCTCCCAAAGATGATGTGCACCTCCAAAAAATGATCTCTGTGGAGACCACAATAACTTTTTCAGCTTTCAAATTGTCTGAATTCTTACCGTTTGCTCCCTTTGTCTCTCCACTAGTGGTGAAAGTGTTCCAAGAGTACACAGAACCGGAGGATGCCCCCCCATCCTCTCCACAGAGACGGGCCCCGACAGCAGGGGAAGACGAGGCTGTTGTGCTACCACTTGGGGACAACACGCTCACACACAACCTGGGCATTCCAGTGCTAATAGTTTGCACAAAGGTAAATTCTTCTTACAGCCCCAATTGTCCTATGTGAAGCCATGGACTCTTCGAGAGACAACTAATGTTTTGGTGTCGCGATAAGAGTTTTTTAAAAAAGGTTTTATCAAAGTTTTTCAAAAGGTACTTGTATCTAATGTAGGGCGTTTGCTAGTTCTCTGAATAATACTACCAACATACATCCTTCAAATCCTAATACTTATGGCAGTTGTCATAAAGCATTAAATCGGTGAACCATGCCGACTACTTGAAAGTTGCAACTTCCCGTAAGTCACACCTGCAGCCTCCACAACTTAGTTTTTAGAAAGGATACTTATTGTACCGTCTATTTTTGCCTAATGAACCATGGTGTCCAGCTTCAAATCATGAAGACTAAATCTAAAATGGCAAAATGAACACTGGTTTAAATAAGCTACCGCTACGTGGTGGAGTTCCTCTGCTGGTAAATGTAAATACGATTTGTTCAACGTCGCCTTCCAATTGGACTTCACATTTGTAAATCTTATTTTTCATTTTTTAATCATGTAATGTACATTTGTGATCAATTTGAGATCAACCGCTCCATAGTTTTCCGGAACCTCTTTCGGACCATCTGTTTCGAGCCACCTGCGGCCATGACGTAGCCTCTCTAAACTCCCCTTCCACCCTTGGCTCTGCTTTTCTAGCTTTTGCAGCCACACTTCTGCAGTAGGGGTAACGCATAGTAGCTGCTATAAAAAACAACAACAACAAACACGATTTGTATCTGCCCATATGGATCATCAATGATCGGCAAAAAAGTTACATTTGCCCCCTTTTTTCTCTTCTGCTGCTCCGATCTGTACATTTTATGCGTTGCACCCTGAACAGAAAGCCTTTAATGCTGTTCTCACTGCTGGTTTCCTCTAATGGGTTCTTTAATTGCCTCCATGATGAGCAGAGCACATTTGGGCTCAGACCCTATGAACTTTTGTGTGTGCTTTATAATGTTGTAATTTGTGAGACCGTCTCCTCTAATAAAACACTGTCATTATACTTGCTTGTTAACCCTCCAGGCAAAGACTACTGCTGAAACACACAGTGTATTTATCAGCAGAGCTTCACATGCTACCCGTGACAAGACAATGGTGAATGTGCCTCTGTCCAGCCCGTATAAGAGAAAAAGCATTCAACTTGGCAGAAAAAAAGTCATTGTTCGAGATCACTATTTGCTGTTTAAAACTATTCAAACTGCTGTTGGTCTTCTTCTGAACATCACATTCTGTCATGAATAATCATGGAAGCTTCACTACTGACCCACGGACAGGAAGTACTGTATTTCAGTGCTTGTCATTGCCACACCACCGCGCACGGAAATCTCTGCTCCGAGCAGAAATAGTTGTGGAGGTGTCCATCCTTCCAATCACCACCAACTCATTCTCCCTCAGTCATCTGCCATCACTGTCCTCAGCACCAGCTCTACTTTCTGTGGGTGGCCAAATGATTATCACCAGGCAGACTAATATCAAAAACAACAACAACAACACAACTGCTCTGTTAAAATGTTGAGCTGTATTTTCCTGTGCACTTAAAAAAAACAACTGTTGGAACACAAGCCTTTGAAGGGGAGCATATGGGTTTGTGTATTGCTCCTGTGTCTCTCTCTGTCGGTGTGGTATGACGAAGAGAGAAGACTCCGTCATTACAGAATTGACTGATGCAGAGAGCAGCAACCTTGTTCATATTTGTGACTGCTGCCATTTTGATGTCGGTCATTAAAATATGTATCTCTTTCCCTCTCAATCTTATGTCCTTCAGTGTGATGCAGTCAGCGTACTAGAGAAGGAGCACGACTACAGAGAAGAGCACTTCGATTTCATCCAGTCCCACATTAGGCAATTTTGCTTACAGTGTATCCTTTTTATCTATAATTGTTTGTTGTTCTTGAGAGAAATGTTAAAAAAAATTTTCAAATGACCCATATTTTGTTGATTATCATCTATGTGATTACCTCAACAATTTGTTGCCTTAATGGAATGAACCAGATGGAGCTGGTCTGATCTACACTTCAGTCAAAGAGGAGAAGAACATGGATCTGCTTTACAAATATATAGTGCATAAGATGTACGAGTTCCAGTTCACCACACCGGCCTTAGTGGTGGAGAAGGATGCAGTGTTCATGTGAGTGAAGATAGAGATGAACTAGTTTATTGAGTTTATCGTGATTCTTTGATTTATTTATTTATTTATTTTTTTTGTCTGTCTGAGGTTATTGTAACATTTGGGTAATTTTTCTTTCTGTATTTGTTGTGAATCATATTCTATAAATCAGTTTTCTTCCAAGGAAATACTCTTAACAGAGTTTACATCATTGCACCTGCTGTAATTGGAACGGTCTTGTCTTTCAGTCCATCTGGATGGGATAATGAGAAGAAAATTGGGATTTTGCATGAAAACCTATCAACAGTCAGACCCGAGGCTCCGTTTGAAGATTTTATCACGAAGCCTCCAGTACGAAAGGTAATGGCAATGTAGTGAGCAAAGGTGAACTTTAGATAATGACTTTACAACCCACAGTTACATAACTGCATGCGTTCTCCTTTGCTCTTCTTCACAGCTGGTTCATGAAAAAGAGATCAATGCAGAGGATGAGCAGGTATTCCTGATGAAACAACAGGTAAGTGTCGGTCTGTCTTTCATATTTCATGATGTCTGTCTACAAAGATATCTAAAATGAAATATAATGCCAAAGAATTAGGCTGAAATTTAGTGAACAGCTAGATACAAGAACCAGTCAGTTTGCTTGATTTAAGTGGCATCCTGAACTGCCATTTTCACTATTGAACAAATTTCTATACTGTTCTCGTGTTGTGGTGAACATCTGAAAGTTCCACATGACAAGTCACACTGCCTTCACTTCCTATTTTGTGAACAAATGAACCAGGAACGCAATCAAACAACACTCAGCTGAGGCTTCAGTTTTGTTAGAGAAGTTAGAGAATTGTTTGTTGAGATTTCTTCCAAATTGTACTTGTATCTGCACTGACTGCCCCTCTATATCTAAGTACAGCTCATCTGACAGAAGTTGTAGTTTTCAAAAATGAGATGGTGTAATTATGTATGTTAGTAGGTTCAAGGTTAATGTATTGTCGTTGTACAACACAATGAAATGCAGTTGTAGTCACAAGAAAAGCCCAAAACAGCATTCCTGTAGTGCATTTTTAGTTCTGCATCAGGGATGTAAACGGATGCAACAGAAACACTGGTGAATATAATTAGCTTTCCAGAAATGCAAAATGAGTCAACCATTTTTGTTGAATTCACTTTGTGTCTTTTTTTTCTCTACAGTCTTTGTTATCGAAGCAGCCGGCCACACCAACAAGAGGAGCGACGGTACGTTTTTAACATCCCTCAATGGGGATTCTTGATGATTGATGGATTCATTCAAATGTTTTTGCACAGAATACTTTTTTCTCCCGACTAGATGAACCGGGTTATTTGTTTGTGACCACAGCTTTGACCCAGTTTCTGTGTTGCAGGAGTCTCCAGGACGGACAGCCTCAGGGTCTCCCAGGCCTGCGGGTCGCAGCGGCCAATCCAACGCGACCAGCGCCTCACCAATGGCTGCTGTCAAAAAGCCTGACCCGAACATGAAGGGTAGGAGCTCTACAAACACACTTTTTTTTCTTTTTTTTTTATATCTGATCATTGAGAATTTTTTTTAATCATCCATATTTATTGAAACCAATGTTTTGACCCCTGCAAAAAACTGTGCTGACTGCGGCAATATTGCCCCAAAGAGGTAACGTCTAAAAGGAATCCCTTAAGCAGAAATATTGACTTTCTCGCCTCCATTAAGTGCAGAAGTGCATTCCAACTAGAAAGTGTGTTCAGCCAGATTTAATAGAGGGTCAGTTAACCCTTGCCTATTGATGTTGGGAATTGTTAGTGGAGTTAATTGGATTTTTAAAGTTCTCTGTTTGTAGCAAGTTTATCAACACATTTTCTTTCCTGACAAAGGATGTTTTGATGAGTATTTCCTTATCAGAATCCTAAAATTTAAGGTATCATATGCTTTACTACTACAGTTTGTGAAGCCCGTGTGATTTTAGGGATGGATTACACGCACACACACACACACACACACCAGAGTGGGCAACACAACCCCTTCATAGGGATTTTGTCGTCAAATTTGCAAGATGAAGATGTGGCCTTATTTTGCAACAAGGTCATTATACGTGGCAGGAACAATAGATATTTAAGATGTATATCTATTAACTAAAGATATCCCAGACTGCTAATCTGGAATCATAACATTATGATATGTTGGGCATTAAAGCAGGATGATCTGTTAATATTTAGCCTGTGTTCTCAGTATTCTCAGTGTGGAGAAGGTAACTATAAACTCAATGATTAAGTATATGGTGGGTGATGGCTATTATCAAGTAACAATATGTACAACCTACTAAAAACCCCTCTTAGTATTGTTATATTTGACTTGAATTTTCCCCAGAAAAAGAGGGTTTCCTAAATGCAGATGTGATTTTAAAGCCCATGTTTCTCCTGCAGCGGGGGCTGCCAATGAAGGAGTGCTGGCTAACTTCTTCAACAGCCTGTTGAGTAAAAAGACCGGAGCACCGGGGAGCCCGGGGAGCCCAGGAAGTGGAGCAGTAGGAGCTGGAGTCCAAGGGTCCGCCAAGAAAACAGGTACAATCTCTCATTCCAGTGCTCTCAGCTCTGATCTCAGTGAACCGCCTCACTATTCATGCCTCCGTGCAGGCGACCGCCTTGGCCATCGGCATTATTATTGCATGTTGTCCGTCCATTCGTCCGGTCCATTCTCGTGAACGCAATATCTCAGGAATGCCTGGAGGAAATTTCTTCAAATTTGCCTCAAACGTCCACCTGGAGGCTTGAATCTCAAACCACGGCGTGACTCTACAAATGTAACGCTTAATTTTGTAATTATGAGTTGTAGATATTTAAGATGATCAAACTTTCTGCGCTCCACAGTTTGTGTAGCACCTCGTAAGGCTCTGGTCTAAAAGCATTCCTTAATGACATTTCCTCTCGTTATTACTCGTTTTTATTATTGAATGTAGTACACCCAATTCAACAGCTACAAAAATTAAGCAAGTGCTGCGCTGGTGTGTTTAAAACAATGTCTGACATGTGTACATTCTTGTCACGTTAGTTGAATTCCAATTAAATATACAGTATAGACTGTTATGATCATTGTTATGCTCATCTGACAGAGATCATCAAATACAGCGGCGTAACAACACACTGATGCAGCCAGAGACGGTTATAGAGCCTCTTTAATGCAGCTGTGCCACATGTCATATTTAATTGACGTCGCTTAACCAAGGAGGTCTCATTTGTTAAATGCCTGTTGCTTTGACTCCTCTCTCCTCACGTCTCTTCCTCACCTCCTTCGCTCGCATCTCCTGTGAGTGTGGCTGAGAAGGTCACTGCTACCTCACCTCCGTCCCGACACCTTGAGTAGTAGAGGGGGGGAGGGAGAGGAGAGAGAGAGAGAGAGAGAGATTTTTTTTTCTCTTTGACTGAACTTGTGACAGGCCTGTGTGCACCCAACCTTCTATCTTAAGTGCCCCTATAACATTAATGTTTCTCACTCCACGTCATATCCCTTTGCTCTCTTGCTCAACTCATTATTTTAGCTTGAGTAACCTCAGCTGTTTTGCATGTCAACTGTTCTTATTTTCAGCTCCAGCATATGTGTTTTTTTTTTTTTTTTTTTTATTTGACTTTGTTATATCAGGTAAATACAACAAAGTCAAATACTGTTTGTTTTGTGAAATGACTGAATGTAACCGGTGAGACATTGCAGAACTCATCTTTCCGACTGGGACCACTTCCTCTCCCAGCGCTGAGCACTGTTTTCTTCAAGGCCCCGCTGAAAGGATAATGCACGAGTACATGTTCCTTTTGTCTTATGATTAGTTTTGCATGAGTGTTAACTCCAGCATGGCACCTCATCAGCATCAATCCCCATCCATCTGCTTGCTGGCCATAGAAGAACGGTTTAATGAACACACACAGAGGCTACAGGAGATTACTTTTGGATTTTGTCTCCTGTTTTTTTTTTTTCCAAGGGCAGAAGCCGGGTTTGACTGACGTCCAGGCGGAGTTGGACCGGATGACTCGCAAACAAGACTCCATGGTTTCAACGAACAACGTACCAGCGCCGACCGAGAACGAAGCGTGAAGGCAACAAAAACCGCTGCGTCGCCCACTGCGTTAATACTCTGGAAATATACATGTACATGTGAGCATACAAAATTGACCAAATTCCCAATGTCTATATCAGTCAGCACACACGGTGGTTTCACCAAAATGAGTTTCAGATGCTACCAGATGTTTTGGTGTTCTGGTGAAATGGGAGGAGAGCAGAGATGGAGGTGTTTAATGAGATGATACGTGCTGATGGCTTGGCTTTATTTCTGTCCTCTCTTCCACTGTAAATGTTCTTCTGTGAGGGATGTCATTTTACAGAAATGAGTGCACACTCCCGGCAGGACCCCCCAGTCTCTGGGGTGAAACACCCCCTCTTCATGGGTTAAAGAGGGGAAACATACTGGTCATGTGGTTCAGCTTATCTCACGGAAGGAATTTGGTTGTGATTGGAAAGGCATTTAACTTTGAAATATATTCATTGATAAAAGTAATTGAAATACATGCAAACATAGGTAGTATGTAAAACAATGTTGGATATGATACTGATGTATTGGTACAAAGCTCCTTTTTCTTTTATTTTGTGCACCATTTATCGGGTTAAGGAAGCATTAATCTGTATCGCTTAAACGTGTTAAAAAATTCCACTGACGTCATGACACTAATACAAGTCCAAATCGCTGATATCATATCATTTGCCCTACTCATCTCGAAGGATTCTGTAAATATATACACAAAAAAAAATGATTCAGGTTAACTTTGATTTTTGTATAAAATGCAATTCTGTCCAAATTATGAAATCGCTTGTTTGACTAAATGAGACTGTTTGAGATTTGATGGGCTTAGAGGTTGCAAAGAGACCTTTAGCTACAGGTGTGTATATTTGGGGATGGGGTTGGGCAGCATCTTTCCTACTATAACTCCCAAGTGCCTCGCACAGTTAGCGGTTTGTGTCATAGTGGAGGTGCTCGTCTACACAAGAGGAAATGCACCGTAGCACCATCAGCTAAAAGGTTTTTGTCCATTTCTTGTCATCCAAATAATTTATTTTCGTTGTACATTTTTGTTAATGTACAACAAGCCTGTGGTCTGTTATTTTTCAGAAGGAAAAAAATGATTTCTGTGGCCTAGTTGATAGTATTCAATAGCGCTATAGATTGAATGCCTTCACACAAACTGTACAGGCTGCTGATATTAAGAAGAAACCACATGATGGAACTTTTGGATCCCCCAGGAGAACGCTTACTGTGGTTTAAAGGACTCGCTTTGGTGGTTTAAAAGACACACGATGAGATATTGTTTCCTTTGGCACGCTCCTCCGTCTGGTTCCACATGTTTTATTCACACTGTACTTCACATGTCAGTTAAAAACATTCCCAGTTTCTACATGCAGTAGCTGTAGAGACGCATCCCCTGTGGTGGCACCTGTTTGACCAGTCAGGCCTTTTTGTTCGGTCTCTTTCAGTGCCCGTTTCACATAATGACCTTTGCCTTTAAATTTACCACCAACAGTCACACTGGGCACCCTGCCTTCACAGGAATGCTCCTAATTCATTTGTGTGTCCTTAAAGGGTTGCTTCATTGTGTTCTGTAGTTTATTTCCTTTAAAAACTAATTATACATTATGCTGCACCATATCCAGTAATCTAATATTTATGGTTTCATGACACCATTATCAAATCAAAATGAATTAAGTGTACATTATCATTGACTGTATGCAAGGCCCTACTTAATCTTATGGAAAGTGTTCAGCAGCATTCACAGAACTAATGACTGTGAAGAGAGCAGCTATTTGCTGTTCAAACAATGGCAAAAAAGGAAAACTGGAGTGAATTGGGACATGGAACAAAGATGCATATTAGTCACTATTGTCTGCTTTTATAGTTGATATTCATCCATAAGATTAACCAGTGGCCATTGTTTGTCCCACCCTTGCATTCCAAACTTCAGATCTGCCTATGAACTCTTGTTTTGAGTAACACCCGATAAACATGGTAGCAATGCCTTGCTCCATTCAACCATATCTGGGGTTTCACGAGTCAAAGGAAAACAAATACCATAACTGTGTACAGTAGATTATGGTAAATTCTCTAAATTGGTCTGTCTACAAATGCAATTAGAGTTTCTCTTTATATTTGCTCTGTAAGGGAATAACCACAGGACCATATTGCTGTACAGTTAACTTGATGCACAATTTGATTTGTTATCAAAATGATGCTACACATCTGTTCTGGATTTACTTTTGATCCAATTGACGCTCTTGTTTTTATTTTTGCTTTGGTTTACTTTGTTTTGTGGGTGGGTGGGTGCGCCTGAGGGTCTGTTGCCCAAGTGGATGAAGCACAATTTAATGACAGCCAGGAGCAGCAGCAGCAGCACCGCCGCATGTTGAAATAAGCACTTTTCCTTGGACACTTGTATCAATTCCCTGTTGCTACAGTTTAAGATGCAGACTACATATTTTTCTTTTTGCCTTGCCTTTTTTTTTTTTTAGAACATTTAGTAATGAACCTAGAAGTTAATCTACACAGTAAAACTGCATTATTTATCTGCATTTGCTGCTTAAGTTATGGAAGGTGCCCCTGGTGGTTAACTATGGAATAACTGCTTTCTGCTGGTGATTTTGTACATTTGATCAATCCTTTTGAAATCGTCATAACACCTTTGCTAGGGATGTTTTAAAGACGTCGTTAAATAGATAAACCAAATAAATGTCTGTTCATTTTCAGGTTTTACCTTTTTGCCCATGAAACCTCCGCTTGTTTACGTTTACATCCTGATTAGGCGTGTTTTCTTTGTGTTGTCAAATACGGCTTTGCCCATAGACACCTTCTGTTTAAAATAGTTTTGAAATGCCACCCTAACCTGATTGACCACACGGATACGTCATATCATTATACATCATATTTCATATAACATGGCCACACTTGTTAAATTTGGCGTTTAGCCGAGTGGAATGAATTGCTCTCATGCTGCTTGGCTTCAAAGTTGCACTCGCTCTTTGTAACGGTTGGATGTCGCTCCCAATATTGAATAATGAACAGTTGTAACTTTTGTACCCAAACGTCAGTTGAAAGCAACTGCCTCCTCACATCCTAACTGAATTGCCTTCGACCACTATTGACAGCCTCCATCTATGTGAGACTGTGGGCTTCTGCTTCCAGTCCTTTTGTATTCCGGATAGCAACACATTGTAAGCACATGGCTGGCTGCATTTTTGTGTCCTGAATTAATTCAGAAGTTTGATTGTATGACTTTAACACATTTCTGTAGCCTTTAAGCTGCCGTGTGGATTCTCGCTTCTTACGCCGACAAAGATAAGGAAAATGTTCATCAGACCCCTGGCTTCAATAAAACCAAGAATCCAAACTTTGGTTGTCTTTCACATTTTTGTGTCTATTTATACAATGTTCAATGATTTGATTGACATATTGACTCTTAATTACTCCACAAACCCTAAATCCAGACTGCACTACAGCACACAACTATATAAATGAGTGACATTACTAATTAATGACAACCATGGTGCTGATTGCTAAATCCAAAATTGAAATGCACATTTTAAAACTGCTGATTCTTTTTCCATTGCACTGTAACATGCAGTCAAACACTGAAAGATCACAAGCATCACCAAAGGTTGTGTTTGTATAGCTATTCATATTGTAATTTAACAAATGGGCTAACAGGACTGTTTCGATGGAATTGCATTGCCAGACAACTGCTTGGGTGTTTACTTCCTGTCAGCTGATGTCATTCACTTTAACAGGAAATAAACTGGGACACATATGCTCTGTTTACATTTACAACTGTGAAATAGTCTATAGCCAGAAGAAGCCCCTCTTTGTACCATCACATATTATAAAAGATGAAATTACTACAGTCCCAATTAATTGCATTGTAAGGGTGAATCTTCACATTTGTATCCTCAAGTCTTTATTGTTTGTAGTCACCCAGCAGGGCCACTTAAAGAACTGAACTGACTGTAGTGACTGCACCACTTTAGATGAGGATAATGGCTGTTTGGATGCAGTTATTCACATATCGGATAGACTTGCAGCATCCTCTGCAATCACCTAGGCAAGATTATAATGCCCCTAACTACCACAAGAGGGCAGTAAAGTACACAGTCGCAGTTCATTCAATTTCAAGAAAGTTAGGCCTATCCCTGAAGTTTACTTGATCTGACATCTGATTTTAAAAAAAAAAAAAAAAAAAAAAAAAAAGATCCAGAATGTTTTGTTGTCACACCTGCATCGATCAATTTTGAGAAAATAGCTGTAGAAAAGCAGTCATATGCATCTGTTCTTATATTTTATTATTTAAGCTTTTGTTTTAGACATGTTTTTTCAAGATAATACAGCCCAAACCTTTAGTACCAGTGCAGTTAAATGCTACCCTGGAGGATGAAGTAGCTACAATATAAAGTCCATTCTGCATCCACACTGTAATCCTGTGGAGAGTATAATACTTGTATTATTGAAATACTTTCATCAGGCCTGGCTGGAGGTAACGAGCAGGACTGCAGATGGCACACAAACGGTGAGGAAGGACCAGTCCGAGAAACAGGAGAGACAGAAACAATGCAGCAGAGCCCGGAGCTGTCGGCGTGGTTCCGGCTGGATTCGTTTTGCAGGCTGTTTGGGAACACTTAAAACGGGCGCAGAGATCGACACAAGAATGTGCCGTTTTCAGAGGGGCGGAGACAAGCTTGCCTTGCATCCATAGCGAGTCGAGCGGCGCACGGGCACAGCCTCACTGTGGGCTGCCGTAGAGAGACTATAGCCTAAGTTTACAATAGGAACCAATAAGATCCTCTCGGTTCTTCTGGGCCACAATGGGTGGATGTTTTTTCGGCCGCAGAGAGGAGTCACACAGCCCCCGGTAAGCATTGTTTCGGTGCTGCTGAACTAACCAGAATCGTCCACGGTGAAGTGACACTAGGATTCGTACTAGTGGCCCGCTAACATAGTTAGAAGTGCGGCTCTTTAGAGAGAGACGCAACATTGCAACCAGGAGGAAACAGCGCAGGGTTACATAAAACGGACCCCAGCCTGGTTTTTGCAGCGCGCAATATTGAAAGCGCACCCGTCGCGGCTGTTTCCCCCCGTAGGGTGGCCATGAAGAGTGGACTGCCTGGCTTCTTTTCTCCATCCACTTCCAGCCTGCATGGAACAAAGTGTGCTTTTCTGAAACACAACCTGCGCTCGTGAGGTGGATCCAGGCGGTTTGTCAGCGTGTGTTTGTGTGTCGTAACGTTGCCAGTCGAGAGTCCAGCTTCCCCCGACAGTCATCATGAGGACCACCGAGGAGGCAGAGGGCTTTGACGGCGAGGCCTCCAACACTTCTATGATCTCCGGGGCCAACAGTCCGTATCAACCCACCACCGAGCCCGTCCATTCGAGGAACGTGTTGGGGGGGATACGGTGCGACATGGAGTACCTAAAGTCATACTTTGGGATTTTAAAGATGGTTGAAGTGGTAAGTTTGAGCACATCACTGCAATGCATAGATGTAGCTACAGCTAGCCTGCACATACAAGTGAGTAAAACTAACTATGACGCACCGTTAGTGGATCACATCCACTGAGCAGCTGCAGCCACTAACATGGACAACATGGCTCTGCAGAGAAAGTGCTTTTCTCCTTTAAAGCAATACTCTAATATGTTAGCGTTAAAACCTCACAGTTGACTTCTATCTATCTCTGAAGTAGGAAGCCCAAAATGTTAATTCGAACAGATGTGGCTCTACAGGTCCTGGTTTACTCTGCTCCACACCCTCTAGAGTGGTTAGGAAGGGTTCATGCTAACAGCATGCCTACCACACCGTGGCACGTAAAGGTACCGGGGTGAGGTCAACTGTCAATTTAGAGAATTTAGCTCAGCTGGTCAAACATGAATGACTCTTATTTTGAAGGATGCACATTGGCTTCAACAAAATGGTACAGTATTTAAGTGGCGTTATCCCCAACAGTACCTTTTTATTATTATTTTAGTGTGTAGTATTTCGGTAGGAACCTGGCATGGTTTGCAAGTAGATAGAAAATGACCTCTCAGATGTGTGCCTGCCCTCTGCTGTTCCCCTGCTGCTCTCCATGTCCTTAACTGTGGGGCCACTCAAAAATGCACCCAGTGATACCTGCACCAGTGATAAACTGTGTATCCTTAAATATAAATAAATATTAGCACCATCTATTTGTCAGGATGTAGTAGTTACTGTGGGGGGGAATAAACACATATTCACTGTTTTTTTTTCAAATCAATACGTCTTAACCAGATATCTGAACTGAGACAGAGGCACCAACAAACTCCTAAAGCTCTGGCAATTCACCAGAGGAGGAAATATCTATCGAGCCAGAGCCATTTCTTCTCTTCTGGTGCCAAAACACACAGGCCTGCACACACATGATGGAGTGTGTCCACAACAGGAAAAACCATGGAGTTGAGGAAGCTAGCAACTACCTCTAATAATGTTTGTGGATAGCACAAGCAAACTAAAAGTCCAAAAAAACCGCAGAGTTCTGGCTTCTCTGCTTCACTTTTCAAACTTAAGTTTAAAAAGCTTGTGGCTGTCTGAGTGTCCCACTTTTCTAACAGACGTGCACAGTCAGCCTGTGCAGTTGCACACAGCTGTGATGTTTACTTCTGAGTACATGAGAAGGAAGCCATCTGTCATCAGTGTGGGAGAAGTTTGGAGCAGCCAGTAACTAAGAAGAAGATTCATATCCACAGTCTTCCTCAAACAATATCATATTGTCTTTGACTTGTCTGCTGAATGACAGAACAGACTTTTTATTTCTGTATTTCTTCCACATCCCCCAAAGCTTTGTCTAAATAAAATACAATCTAAAATTGGTAACATGATTTGATTGAGACACTAACGAGATTACAAACTGACGAGACATTTGGTTTCTGTGCATTTCGGTCAACGACTAAAAAGTATCAAGGTTCAAAACCAGCCTTTTGTTCACAACCTTTACCACCAACGCCCCCCTGATACAACTAGAATGTAAATGCTGCTACCAAAACGGCACAACGTAGCACAGAAAGATAGAATGCCATGCAAATATTGCAACTCTGCTAATGTACTTTTTAAAACAATGATGAACAAAACAAGTGCACACCCATCTCTCTGTGTTCCTGGAAGATCCTAAATATTTCTCATGTATATGCAGTCAAAAATAACAGCTATGGCACACCTTCTGTTTGTACTGTCTCTCTACTTGAATGGTTTGTTCGGCGCTGATGCTGACTTTCCAGTTTGAGCTAGTCAAATATCCTTCACCGCCAAGGACGGGACCATTGAAAGTCATCCAAGTTTACACTCGGTACCTAAGAGGAGGCCTACAAGGCTTGCTGCCAAACGCTAATAGCTTCACTGGCTTGCAATTTTATTGTTCTGTCCTCTTTAATTGTTTAGCTCCGTCCCGGCTGAGGCTGTGTGGCGATCTTTTAGAACGGATTGATGCCGATACAAAGCTGACTGCATTGTGTTGTACTGGTACAAGCACCTAATGCAGGACAGTTTCTGCTTGATCTGGAAACACTTGCGGAGGAGGTTTTGTGCCTGTTATTCACATCACTGTGTTAACGGAAAGTTGCTCCGTGGCTGAAAGGGGGCGGTAGTCATGTGTTGTTTTAATAGATCGTCTTTGCACAGAAATAAGTTGTATGGAGCAATGGTGAGCATCGATGCAAAATTGACTGGTACAGTACACTACATGCTACAGGCTGCTGATCCGTACTGATCAGAAACAGCCCCCAGTAGGATGTAACCTGAGCGAGGTGTGTCCATCTTTGTCCCTCTACTGTGACTGGGTCAACAAAGACCAACTGATATTCAGCGTATGACAGGAATCTGATACCTTGTCGGACCCGACGGAACACCAGTGAAACCCTCTTTGTTTCCAAACAAGCCTCATGTCTTCATGATGATTAGCAGTTCACTCACGATGGTATGTGAACCCACGTTTGACTATTCTAACAAGTGATAATTAAATATTATGCTACGGTGGTTTTTTTCAGTCTGTGGATGTTTTGTAATGAAGTTACCAGATGCTCCCAAATGTCAGCGAGCACTTCCTGCTCTGAGAGAGACTGCATATGCTAAATTCTCTTCTGGTCGAAACATTACTTACTCGGGGCTTGATGGGAGACATAAAGACAACAAGGACACATTGTGCATGCATGTGGGGAGACATGCATGCTGTTGCCTGTACGCACGGCAACACACACTTACCTTATTCCCTAGGGTGAAATATAACCTGCATTCAGGCTACTTTTTCCATCACATACATGATTGTGGGCGGCTGCTGAAGCATATTCGACAACTTGGGGTCATTTGTTTTGTGCACGAGGTCCCACAGCACTTGGGGTGCAGCATATAATGTTGCGTGGTCTTCGCAGTGAGGCCTATTTGCTCCTTCATTCATTTTCTGCCCAGAACAGATGGTGTATAAGAAGGGGATCTGAGTTCTAGAGGCCTTTTTAAAGGCAACTAATCATGTGCTTAATCCCAAAGATAAGGATTTGTGTGCATTAGGGAGAGAGAAGAGAGAGAGAGTTGATGAGCAGGTTGTGTAGGGGTGACGGTTGACATAAAATCATTACTTACAAGATTGTCCAGTAGTGCTCTGTGTCTGCCTGACACCTGCTACAAATAGACCTGGGAAAAGCAATATGCTTTCTTCAAGAGATATGACATCACCCCTAGGCCCATGCAGCCCTCCACTCCCATTTGGGTGTAACCTTTTTGGTTGTGTTACAGTCACAGATGCATTGCTGTCCAACTGCATGCTCTAAAATGGGCTTTCTCTCGTCTTTGCTTTAGCGTGTCACTGGTAATGTGAAAGCTGGACATGTTCTGTACATGCTTTGCTCTCTAGGATCTTCAGGTGTATCCTGTGAGGTGATGTCTCAGCCAGAGACTTGGAACATTGGACCAAGAGTCTGTCACAAACGGGAGAGTCAGAAACGGTAGACTCTGCTCATTAATCTGGATTAACAGGCTTGAATGTTGAGCTGCTGAGAGCTGGGAGACGGGAGGAGGGGTCATCTGCTAATGAGACTGTTTGAGTTTGTCCGCAAATGTATTTGTTCAACAGTGTCGAGCAATGCAACTAGTTGTGGTGGATTCAAGATCGGAAGAAAATCTATATTGGGTTTCACAAATATTCCCAGTGTTAGGGTTTTAAGAAGTATTTAACTTTGAAGCTTGATGGACACTCTGGAGTCAGATTAGCTCCTTAATAAACAAGTTACAAAGATCCAGATTCAAGCGCTTCTGAGAGTCTTAAAGACTTTTCTGCAAAAGAAACGGGACAACTGTCTTATCTCCAGAAAAGGCTTTGCTGTATAATTGGTTAAATTCAATTACTTCCAAAAACGTTGTTCCAAAGATAACTGAAGTCCCAAATAGGCACACAAAAACAGGAGAAATATAAATGAGCAAATAACCATTCCCCTTAAGTCAGTTTGTCACTTCTCAATGATGAACTTTGAGATTTGTGACCAGACCAGTCTCCATTGTTACAGAATTCATGAGTCATTGCCCTTCTTACATCTTCTATAAATAAGGCCTCTTTTAAACATAACCACACATTCACAGATGCAAACCGTAGGTGACATCTCTCATTTCATCTTCATATCAGTAGATGTTCAGAACGGAGCTTTGCATGGAGACCACATCTATCTATTATTGTCACGTCATTTGTTTTAGTGGCAAAACATTTGTAAATATTTAAACATTCCCTTGAGATGGGGCTTCATGAAATAAATAATATTATTAATATTTATGAAATAATGTCTTCTGTCGATATTCTTATTTATACAAACTAAAATATAAACGACCCCAAATTCATCTTTGCAACTACAGCAAACCCCAGACCCACCCCTGTTCAACCCACATGCTAATGACTTTATGGTCTTTATTTTTAAAAATCCATTTCATCAGAGCTGGCATCATTACCCCGCAGCTCGGTATCAACCTGCAGTGTCTCGCTGATGGAGAATAAGCAGCTTATGAAGCCGCACTTCAGTCAACTCCATCCTGTACCTTCAGTGAATAGAGGGGAGATAAACACAGATAAGACTCGAGGCCTGCCATAGTGTACATGAAACTGCTCTTTTGGGCACAAGTACAAAATGAGTTTGATGCAAGGTGTAAAAGAACTGTAGCAAATATTGTGCCAATTGCAAAAGCTCAAAATGTCGCCGTGGACTATTTTCTTACAGTTTAACCTCCCATCATCATCCCTCAACTCATACCCGTCATTACACAATATAATGTAACAACGTTTAATACAAAATGTAGAACCTGCCCCTCTCTGGTAGACCAAGCAGATCTGGTCTAAACTGGTTTAAATGTGGCTGCTTCAGGTCGGTAATATGTTGCAGTGGCATTCTCCTGATTCTGTTACGTCTCCGAGCCAATCGGTAATCTGCGTGTGGTTTCGTCGGAGGCTAGATGGCAAGAGGAGCACCTCAATAGCAGAATTCTTCCCATACTGTGGTTTGTTGATGGATGTTGGCTGGAGGGACGCCTCTTCTCGGGCTGCCAGGAGTGAGACATTAGAGATGGGCTCACGACCTCTGGTCTATTCATAGGACGATCCCTTCATCATCTGGAAAGACACTCACTTAAAGTTACAGAAATGGCTACAGTACCCCTTTTATCCTTAAGAGCAGTATAACCAGGAGTCATTTATTTCTGTTATCTATTGAAGAAAATACTATCTATTTCAAAACACTGAAAATGTTTAACATAAACAGTCTCCTGTTCCTCACTTTAGGTCCTATCACTCATCGGATTCATCTGCATAGAGACTATCATGATGTGTTCTCCCTGTGGAGGAGTGTACTTCTTTGAGTTTGTCAGCTGCAGTGATGTCGTGGTGACAGGAGTCCTCCTCCTCATCTTCAGCCTCAACCTGCACACCAAGGTGCCCCACGTCAACTGGAGCCTCACGGTAGGTGCAGGCGGACCTAATGTGTCATCTGTAGTATGCCATAAAAAAAAGTGATATTATATTTATTTATGATCAGGCTTAACACGAGCTCATTCTACCAGCAAAACTGTGAAACTTCAGTGAGGATGGAGCTGGTTGGAAGTGCAAACGGTTTCAGTGTTGCCACCAGGACAAGCATTGTCAGCTGTAGGCAAATGAGCTGGTGGGTGTTCTCCAGCAGATACTGGTAGCCTGTCAGTGTTGGCCTGCGTACACATGTTGGTGTGTTCTGAGCTGCTGCCAAATATCCTTTACAGAGAGGAGTGGGGAAGAAAAAGCCACACAGTGTACACACTGTAGTGATGTTAAGCCAGATGTCCAAATCCAACCATAGCTATCAGATTGCTTTATGGCATCCTTGGTACAGTGTTCCACCTCATACATGAAGGGAGGGAGGGCCTTTGGCTTCTACTTTTGGTGGGATGACACCAAATGAAACCTTTTCACAGTCTCGGAGTGGCAGTGCTGATAATCTAAAATCCTACCGTTGGTTCTTTTTCTTAGACGTTCTGTTCATTTTCTCCGGAGGCTCACTGGCACGTCTCATGTCGGCTGAATTATTTTTCCATTCAGGTGATTAATCGCCAAGAATTGTGCAATTGTCAACATGTAGTATTTGTGTTGTGGGTTGCCATTAGACTTAGAGGAGGTTATTCTTCAAAGAAGTTAGACTGGTGGGCTTTTTTTTTTTTTAAATATAATTAGTAATTGCATATATTTGGACGACAACAAATTCTGTGTTACAACACAAAAACCCTGTTCACTTTTGGTGAGTGAACTGTGGCAAAGACGGACTTGCAGTTTGATTTCACAGTCTGTGCCCTGTGACTCCAAGCTGTTGTAATTAACAAGCACATGATGCTCAGTTCCACTCCACAGTTGTAGGCTGCACACCACGCTGTTTATGTCTATCAAGTTCAAAGCTGCTCCAGTCACATAAGGCCTCTGGGAATTCCACCATTAGAAAGCTTTTCAGAGTGTTCACCAACTGTTAACCCCTCTGCTGCCTTCCCCCGTTTCCAAACTCTAAACCGCAGACTGACGCTGCCATTCCTCCCCTGTGAAGTGAGCTGTTTTATAATGCGGTTCGAGGGAGGGTTTTGATCGTACAATTATGTGATCCCATCTCCTCCAATTCACCCTCTGTGATGACTTTGGCAGCACAGAGGGGGGAAACACAGGTCCTGACCGCCGCTCCCTCCCCTTCAACAAGGAAACGAACGCAGTCCAGGCATCTTGTTATAAAGCCACTTGGTGACTTTTTTAGCTTTTAAGTTGAACTTCAGGGTTTAGTTCACGCGAATGAGCTTGCCTCGCACAACCGGCTAGAGACATACGGGCAGACTTACTCAGCGCATTGTTTTCCAAATAATTGTCGGCCACGCTGAGGGGGTTGTGGGACAGAAATGGGGCGACCCTAAGGACACACATGGGGAAGAACATTCACAGCCTGAAGGGGAGGGACGGGGAGAGAGGGATAGCGTTGTTCTCCGACCAAAAGGAGAGCATCGGTTTGAAAACTCTGCCAGTGTGGCCAATATATCATGTTTTGTTTTGTTCTGGGGACAGACAGTATCTCATCACTGTTAATGCATGAATGAGTTGGGGATGAATGACTGGGCCTGTCACCTCCTTACAAACAAGTCGCCTTGTTTTTTATTTGTTGACATTTTGGCAAATCTGCAATTCCCGTTCACATTGTAGAGATGACAACTATTTGGATAACTTGTTATACTGAAGTCAGAATCTAAGATCTTATCTAAAATAAGAGCTAAGATCAGAGTTTATTTGATCTATTATTTTTTGTGGTGTCTAAACAGATGTATGGGTGTTTGTTTTCATTATTCAAATAATGTATTTTTATTCAATTTGCATACCCACTGCACACACATACCTTTTGTCAAAACCTGTACTGGATAATATTGCAAGTAAAGATACCCGTTTGATCATAATTGACCCAGTATGTCGTCTTTATGTATGTGTGTGTTAATCCTTTCCTGGATGGCCCCGTGTTATTCTGCCAGTAGTCATCTACATCTCTGCTGAATCTGCACACACAGCTGAGGTTTGTGGTTATTATTAGCCATAGTCATTAATCTATCATCAGCTCAGACCATAGACCACTCTGCTCATGTTGTATTTACTTTACCTACAAGCGGAATCCAATAAAAGCTTTCTTGGTTTTGACAGCTGAAGTTTGCCACCCAGGCAGACAAAAGGCATGAAATACTTCCCTACTATCTTTATTTGTCTTTCAACAAGAGTCGGGCGTAGATGTGAAAGCCCGGAGAGACGTTTTTATTTTTGCATGAAGCTTTCAAGCTCTGTGGGACTTGATTCGACTGTCATGAGAATAGATTTCATAATTAGTTTTCTGCTGCGTCCTCTAGGGTTTCCATAGTTGCAGTCCAAAGACTATTTCTGGCTTCTATCCTGAGAGCACAACAGAAACATAGAACCACATACAGTTACACGGAACATGTGGTACAATTAATCCCTTAACAAGCAACATTTTCTTTTTTTCTTTGCAAAAACCTGATATACGAGCAAAAAACTAAATTATTACTGACTTCTGATGACAGCCCTGATCCTGATCTCCTCTGTAAGACAACTTGTTGGAGTTTACTATTAAAAAGACCACATTGTTGATACAGATTAGTGTTTACAAAGGCACAAATGGGGTAAAAATATCATTTCGTTTTTTTTGTATATTTTTTACTGCTGTGTTGTGGATGCTGTCTTGTTACTTGTAGCAGATAAAGTCATGGGGCTTTGTGCTTTTAGGTAATGTAGACATAGTTGGTCAAGGTTGACAGAGGTTTCAACTGGATTGTCCAACTGCTTGCTATAAGTACTAGATTTCTCCCCGGTAGTATAGTGGACAGTATCTCCGCATGTCACTCTGATGACCACGGTTTTGATTTCTCGACCGGATAAAATATTCCTTTTTAGGGGTGGGAGTAGCTCAGTTGGACTTGACCTGGGTTCAACTTAAACTCAGTTCATTTATGTGTTGTTGTTTTTTTAAAGCATACTAGTTTGGTGCAACGTTCTGAATCTCAGCAGATAGAGAGAATACTGTAAAACCATTACACCAGCCAATAATGAGCCACAGAGCCAGTGGTTTGGTCCAGTCTGTGCTTGTGTTATTTAAAGTTTTACAGAGTGCCGGCCTGGTTCAGATGTGGAATTTGTGAACTGAGTGAAGCGGAGAGGCTCAGGGTCAACTTCAGGGACTGAGCTGTCTGTATCTTGAGAGAAAATGGGATCTGAAAGCTGCAGAAAAGCCTTTCTACTCCTGAGAACGGGACACTGGAATGTTAAACAGTATTTCCTGTCTAACCAGTTGGGCGAGATAGATGGGAGCGTGTGTTTGTAGTGTGCATCGGAGTGTGTCTTTGGGGATGTTGTGTGTGTGTGTGAGAGATGGGTGGGGTTATGATTTCGTTGTACATTGACTGTGCCAGTTAGCATGAGGTGGTATGGTTCCATATGAAAAACATAAAAGAAAAACATGACTATAAAAATTAGTATTTTCCCCAACAACAGCAAGATCCGCAGATGAATGATCCTCGAGGTCCTCATTTTCTGTCGTTGGACCGGGAACGACTGATTAAATTGTACTATCAGTTGCAGTTTTTCTGAGTTGTCTGTTGTGTCTGTTTCAGCCTTTGCAACAGCGCTACGAGCTTGTGTGTCATATGAGAGAGCACGTCTGTCATGATCACTATCATGCATGTGATCACGAGGGCCGTGCACCAGCCGTGCTGAGCACCTCGTTATTAACCCTCCCCTAACTGCCTGCTCTGCTGAGAACAAGAGAGTGAAACATCAAAGGGTAGAATCTCTTTCATTCCCCTTCTCATGTGTAAAGAAAGTGGGGGATGGAGTGAGTTGTGTGTGTTTGTGTTTAATATGAGGTGCTAGGTGGCTTTTAAGTGTGTGCTGTTGGTTTCTTTGCCCTCCTGCAGTTTTACAGTTGAGTTTGGCAGGATGTCCTACCTAGACGTGGCATCAGCCTTGTTGCTGAGACAAATACAGGTTTGAATTGTGTCAAAAAAAAGCCTCAAATGTATGTGGACTCTAAAAGGGATTAATTTATCTGTAGCTTTGATATTAGCATTGATGCAGCTTTACATGCAGCATTATGTTTGGAATACATTTCAGATTTCATAAGTACTTTAAACACTTTCATTGATGTGCTTTGGGGTATAAAAAAAACAAAACCATCTCCTGCTGTGAGGAAAAATTATTAAAATGTAAAAGACAGGAGGCCACTGTTATAACATTGTTGCTTTGAGTGCTTTAGGTACATTGAATTAAAGTGTTATTTTAAGCCTCCTGTGTGAATAGATATTTTGTGTATATCATTGATGATTTTTTGAATTTAAATACCACATACTTCGTGTGGGGCTGGGGATTGAACCGGAATACATTTTTGGTTTTGACTAAAATGTTTCCACATGAAAAAAGTACTGAAAACATGTTCTCTTTTTAAATCTTTTGATCAGATAGTTCCGGATTTAGTGTTTCTTTTTTTTTTTTTAGAAAACATGTATATATTCCACAACGTAAGGCATGTACAAAAGTTTAGATATAGGTACTGAAACTCAAGCATTGCCCTAACTGTATAAATGTATGCAGACATTTAATTTCATGCTTCACCACTGACAACATGATAAATCATTTTTAAAGTTCATTTTTTAATTACTCTGCATCAGCAGCATAAAATGAGTATTGATGAACATCTGGTTTCTCATGTAATGTTTGTTTTTGTGTGTCCCTGTAGGATCTGGTTAACACGGCTGCCAGCACCTTCTTTTTCTTCTTGTCGTCTCTTGTGTTGGCCTGCATCAACCATAACACTGGAGCTGAAATAGCAGCAGTGGTGAGTAGTCACAACCATCCTCTTTTGCCAAGATATACAGATACAAAACATGGCAGACATCTTTACAAACCTCCTCTGATCAGTCATCAAGTTTACTATCGGGGCATATCATTAGTTAAGAATTCTTACTTGGAAATATACTGAGGCATTAAAAAGAGCTCAGCAAAGATCTCATTTAGGTATCCGACTCGATATCTCATATGTGTGGCCGAGCAGAGCAAAATGCAAGAGCTGTTCCTGTTTGTGTTTTTGTTCTGACCAGATCATTGAGTTATCTGGCTGCTGCTGCTGCTGCCTGGTAGCTCCAGTTGCTATCTGATCTGAGTCACATGCTGCCTGATTACTGAGCAGATAGCATGTGCTGCTAAAGCAAACCTGAATGCACATTTCTTTAGCACCAAGACCATTTGTGTGCATGAGTGTGGGCTTTTAGCAAGCATGATTAAAGTCATTTTTCTGTATGTTTATCCATGCAATTGAAAACATGTAAGCTTTTAAGCCTAATCTTATCAGTCTGTACACGTTTAGTCCTTTGTTTCCCATTCAAATTCAGACATTGTTCTTCTACTTCCTGTTTCCACAGATCTTTGGCTTCCTCGTGACAGGTGTGTATGGTATAAACACCTTCCTGGCGGTGCGGAGGTGGCGCCGTGGCAATGGGTGTCAGGGGGCGGCTCAGACCAGCGAGTACATGCGAGCGCGCACAGCATCTCGTGGAGAAATGGAGGCAAGACCTGAGCTTGCGTGAGAGCTGGCAGACAATCGGACTAAATGAAATTATTTCATTCAAGTCTTGAGTGGAAGGGCCATCTCAAGATCACCACATGCTTGTGACTTCTCCTGACAAACACCTCGGCTGTGCTTTCTGCCTGCCCAGCCACTGAATGAATCTTCACGTCAACGTCACAGTCTGAGGCTTTGTTTTTCAGGCACCCTGTTTTCAGTGACACATAAATACTCTGAAGTGAAGAGCTCCGGACAGAATTGAAGGTATTCTCTGTTTCACCCACATGTCTTTCTAAGTCGGTATGAAGGATAACTTCCACGAGGAGCCAAAAGAAGAAGAAGAAGAAGAAGAAAAGACTGACTTCACTCCAACCGTGCACTAACTAGGTGTTGACTTTTCATAAATTTTTGTGTTTCACTGTGAAAGAAGTCGAGTTAAAGAAGGTCAACTTTTGTACAGTCTGCTTATTTCCCACCGCTGGCTGTGAAGCCTGTGGTAATAAATGTGACCGTGGGTTCAGGAAACCACTGGACCAGAAACATACAGTTAGCCTGCAGCACAACAGAAGCACCATAACTTTACTGTCCTTTCTTAGATACTGACATCAGCCTTTGGTTTCTACCTGTGAGCAAGGCTGTAGATATTTTCATCTAAAGAATACACATGCTGATGTTTGTTTCTCTTTCGTCTTGACTAACTTTACAAATGCCTTTAACATGTGACCTTTAGCCGCTAGTAAGATCTCTCCTTCCAGCAGTTATACAGTAACAGAACAAGGTCATTCTTAACTGCAATAAAGACGGGGCAGCACAACAAAAGTTCAACTTTTTGAAATGAGTGAAAAAGATCTACTTACCAAAATAAAAGTACCTTATTCCATCTATTTGATCCCCAAAATATTCACACTAGCATTCCTAAAATGAGGGCAACACTGTGAGCCAGGAGTGATGAAGCTATTGGTAGCTCGTTACTTTTGCACATATCCACAGCTTCAGGTAACGGAAATGTTGACGGTGCATCAGTGAGATTCATTTTGAAATCAGTAGGTGACCTGGTGACCAGTGCCCTACCCCGAATGGACTGTTTCTCAGGTATCGACACACTCCTTCCGTCTTTGAAACGTAAAAAAAAGATTTGAAATGAAATCCCAGGGTGCCTCGAACTGAACGTTGTATTTCGTAATGCTTTTCTAATTATTAGACATGACAGGACTATCATAAAGAATGAAAATTACTGTAACTGATACTTTCATTAAGTGAAGGTAGAGATGGTCGGATGAAAATGCAGTACTTTTAGCATTATTGTCTCAGCTTTTATTAAAATGTGTGCATATATCTACAGTATATTATCACACTTCATGTATTATGAAATTACTATCATTCCACATTGCAGCTATTATAAAGCGCAAAACAGATTCTATTTGTTTTTCTGTTCCCCGAACAGAAAAAAATGCTTTATCTTGAAAATTCACATTTGTTTTTGAAGAAGGAAGAAATGTAAACTGAATTTTTGGTGTCTGATATCGTTTGAACGCATTGAATTCACACTACAGTTACAGGTGTGCGGTTTATTTGTTGTATAAGACGTCTAAATATAATCAGGCTGAGGTGAGTTTGTGCTGGGTCTAAGTTGACTCTATGGCGCCACCTCCTGGTCGTCATCTAAAATGTATTCCTTGTGACTTCAGGCGACTGTTGCAGTACAGCCAGATAAGTGCGTTGTGTGTGAGCGCGTCTGTGCGCATGCGCAAATGTGCAAGAGAAGGACTAGAAATGTGTTTGACTGTGGGTTAAAATGAAAATAAAAACTGTATGGCTTCTTAAACAGCCTCAGAAGTTTCCACATTACACAGAAAGATTGATTAATCAGGCTTTTCGCATGTTTTTAGTAACTTTTATCACGTACAACTGCTATTTGTCCTGGTATGGCGACCAAACTACTTTTATGAATGGACAATAACATCTATTCTACTTTGCTCTTTCATGCATGGATTTGTGTCTGAGTGATGTAAAAATATTCACACTTTGCAGCACAATCACGCAAGTGCATTATACTATTTGATAATATCAATTTACCATCATATCGGTCAAAAACTATCGACCCTGTATATACAACGTTTTGCTACAGTGTGTAATGGTCTATTTCTATTTATAGGGAAGAGAAGAAGTTATTTTCACTAGTTTCCAGATCGCACTATAAACGGTGAACATGCTCAGTCTGACTGTTTGGATGAAATTGGAGGCGAGATGCTCTTCTCTGCTTTTAATTCTGTGTGCTTTGATTACAACACGTCTTGAACAGCATGGACCCGTACTAAGCTATATACACTTCAGTTTATAGTGACGATTTAAATAAAGTAATTTGGACATTATTGAAAATAGCTCACTTTTTTTTATTCAAACTTTTTTTCACAAAAAGGCAAAACAGTAAAAAAAAAAACATCTTTATATTTCACCAACAATAGTTCAGCAAGGGACCTCCTTTATAAAATGATGCTGTGTTCAACTTGTTTTGTTTTTGCGTTTGCACGGTAAAGGTATGGTTGAGTTTTGTAGCTGTCCAGTGAAAATCACGTATCTTCAGTCTCGAGGATTCTGCCTGGGCACCATTCAAACAAAAAGAAACACAGAAGTAACACACTCTCCCATCAAGGGCAAACAATGTATAATTATTGGATGTAATTGCAACCTTGGAAGTGTTTTTCTCACCATTAATATGCCAATTGCTCTCAACAGTTGAAATTCCACATGAAAGTTAGAGGCCACTGTTTCATCCATTTTCAAATCACAGTGCTGTTGTAACGCTCATGCAGTGCAGTGTGTATTACATAAACACTCGCTGTGGCTAGTGCGTGTAATTCTTCAGTAGTGGCTGTGGAAGAACTGAAGACTCAAAGATACTTTTCAAAACAAAAAACATTCACATATAGGATATCTAGCATTTAACAATATAATAATGCATTAACACATACAGTAGACAAACTGAAACAAAAGAGCAGAGAGTCTATCAAACTTTGGGTTAGTTGAAGAGATCTTAAAATGTAGCATCATTTCTGTCACATGACAACTTTCAAACATGGGTCATTGGGTCATATAAAAACTAACGATCCAGAAAAGGTTGTCATGTGGTACAGCAAGCCACAGGAATTCTGTTGAACCAAAAGTCAAATTTAAAAGAAGACCAGTAAATATTATCCTCAAACTACAAAAAATGCACTCTTGTAGAGTTTAGACAATTGGACAGAGGTTGTAACCAGCCAACCTGCAACCAATCTGTTCTTCTATATACTGTACATGTTTTTTTATAGTAATACTACAAATGTATAAATGGTGACTCACATGCTTCATTATTGGCACACCTAAACATGTATTCAATAATGAGATTAATTTAGTGTTGTACTCTAATATGTCTGTAAATAGGGTCGCAGTACGTGCCCAAAAGTCAATATTAATCATTATTGCAGGTTTAGACATACTGTCTGCTCCCATATTCAGATCGTACAAACAGCTTCTGAGAACCCAGTATCATGAGACCCAACAATTTCCCAGCTTTATGATCTTAAGGTACAAGGTTGGCATTTATATTTTCTCCAAATTATCTAAGACACTGAATATGAGTTTGGGCACAAAAAGAGCAAAGGGTGTTTTGCATTATTTCATAAACTTCTTGCAATGCCCAGTAAATTAGTAACTTAAAAAGACCAACATATTTGACACATCAGCTTAGACTTGTTTCCTGAATGTCTTGAATGGATGCTTAACAGAATTCAAAGAGGATAAGTAAAGAGGGTCAGAATGCCCTCTTTACACATGTTTGGCTCTCAGGGACTATATGGAGAGTCCCCAACTACAAATAAATGCACATAATTATTAGAATTAACCAACAAGCAATGTAACCATGTGGTGATTGCTGCACACAGTATCAAAGTAACCTTGAGACACAATTAAACACTTGCAGATCTTTACACATGCTGGCTTCGTAGTGGAAATTTCTCCTGCAAAGTTTGTTTTATTTTGTTTGATCAAACTTGTCAGCTGGTCTCCTGGTGGTGGTGGTCTCCTGGTGGTGGTGGTCTGCGGTCTCAGTCCGAATCAGAGTCTGAAATCTCATCTAAAAAACAAAAATGAAAACACACCTCTGGTATCAGCATGAGTGTGGAGAAGTTACATTAATAAGTAAAACTTTGGGTAGTGTACTGGTTTTCGTGCAAAAAGTTGACTAAAATGTAACTGAAAATGTATAATATGCCAAAAAATGTCATAAAAATCCCATAAAAACAAAAACATAAGCCATTAAACAGTATAGGATGTGATAAAAAAAAAACAAGGTCAGTAAAAATGTCAAAATATAATATGCCTTAAAGAAAGTCATAGTATAGTACGTCATGGATCTCATAAAAATGGCATAGTATAGTTGTTGAAGTAAAAGTCACAGTAGCCCAAAATTAGTCGTAACAAATGTCGTGGTATAGTTTGCCACAAAAGTAAATACATTAAAAAAGTATGCAATAAGAACTCGTAAAAAAGTCACAGTATGTCAAATGCAAATGTATTAAAAATGTCATATTATAGTACATAATATAGTCATAAAAGTTGTAATATTGTAGTTTGCCAGGAAATGTCAAAATATTGTAAAAAGTAGCATAACAAATTTAATAAAAGAGTCAAAAAGTCAAGAGTGATGTAAGTGATAGTATAAGATAAAGTCATAGTATAGTATGTCATAAAAATGTCAAGGTATCAAATCGATTAAAAAGTCATAACTCAATATATCATACAATAAAAAATGTCATAGCAAATGTCACAGTGTAAGATGCCCCAAAAAATCATAAAGAGGTCATCGTATCATATGTCATTAAAACATTATAGTATATGTATGTGATACAAATGTGATAAGAATGTCATAAAATGGGTCATGGTAAAGCATGTCATAAAAATGTCATAGTATAGAATGTTGTTAACCCTGTCCGGGAGGTCTTTAACTCCCACCTCCGGAAGAACTTCTCACACATCCCGAGGGAGGTTGGGGACACGGAATCCGAGTGGACCATGTTCAAAGCCTCTATTGTGGACGCGGCCGCTAGGAGCTGTGGCCGGAAGGTCATCGGTGCCTGTCGTGGCGGCAACCCGAGAACCCGGTGGTGGACACCGGAGGTGAGGGAAGCCGTGAAGCTGAAGAAGGAGACCTTCAAGGCCCGGTTGGCCCAGGGGTCTCCTGAAGCAGCTGACAGGTACTGGCAGGCCAGAAGGGCTGCAGCTGCGGTGGTCGCGAATGCTAAAACTCGGGCATGGGAGGAGTTCGGGGAGGCCATAGAGAAGGACTTTCGGTTGGCCTCAAGGAGGTTCTGGCAAACCATCCGACGCCTCAGGAAGGGAAAGCAGGGCTTACCCCAGGCTGTTCTCAGCAGGGGGGGAACTGCTAACCCGGACGGGGGACATCGTCGGGCGGTGGAAAGAGCACTTTGAGGAACTCCTAAACCCGACCAACATGTCCTCTGCAGAGGAGGCAGCGCCTGAGGACCTAGGGGGAGGCTCACCCATATCCCTGACAGAGGCCGCTGAGGTAGTTAAAAAGCTCCTTGGTGGCAAGGCGCCGGGGGTGGATGAGATTCGCCCTGAGATGCTGAGGGCGCTGGACATGGTTGGGCTGTCCTGGCTGACACGCCTCTTCAATGTCGCATGGGGGTCGGGATCAGTGCCCATGGAATGGCAGACCGGAGTGGTGGTTCCCATCTTCAAAAAGGGGGACCAGAGAGTGTGCTCGAAATACCGGGGTATCACACTACTCAGCCTCCCGGGGAAGGCTTATGCGAGGGTGCTGGAAAGGAGGCTCCGACCGCTTGTCGAACCTCAGATTCAAGAGGAGCAGTGCGGATTCCGTCCCGGCCGTGGAACAGTGGACCAGCTCTTTACCCTCGCAAGACTACAGGAGGGGTTCTGGGAGTTTGCCCAACCAGTCTACATGTGCTTTGTGGACTTGGAGAAGGCTTTCAACCAGGTCCCTCGGGGGGTCTTGTGGGGGGTGCTGCGGGAGTATGGGGTGCCGGACCCGTTACAAAGGGCGATCCGGTCTCTGTACGACTGCAGTAGGAGCTGTGTCCGCATTCTCGGCAATAAGTCAGACACGTTCCCGGTGGGTGTTGGCCTCCGCCAGGGCTGCCCTTTGTCACCGGTCCTGTTCGTGACTTTCATGGACAGGATATCTAGGCGCAGCCCCGGGGCGGGGACCGTCAGGTTCGGTTGTCTCGGGATCGCCTCTCTGCTATTTGCAGATGATGTGGTCCTGTTAGCCTCCTCGGATCATGACCTCCAGCATTCACTGGGGCGGTTTGCAGCCGAGTGTGAAGTTGCGGGGATGAGAGTTAGCACCTCCAAATCTGAGACCATGGTTCTCTGCCGGAAACCGGTGGATTGCTCCCTCCAGGTGGGGACGGAGTGCCTACCTCAAGCGAAGGAGTTCAAGTATCTCGGGGTCTTGTTCACGAGTGAGGGTAAGATGGAGCGGGAGATCGACAGACGGATCGGTGCAGCTGCAGCAGTAAAGCAGGCGCTGCACCGGACCGTCTTGGTGAAGAGGGAGCTGAGCCGGAAGGCAAAGCTCTCAATTTACCACTCGGTCTACGTTCCTACCCTCAACAATGGTCACGAACTCTGGGTCGTGACCGAAAGGACAAGGTCGCGGCTACAAGCGGCCGAAATGAGTTTCCTCCGTAGGGTGGCCGGGCTCAGCCTCAGAGATAGGGTAAGGAGCTCGGTCATCAGGAGGGAGCTTGGAGTCGAGCCGCTACATCCTGGACGCCTCCCACTGGAGGTTTTCCAGGCACGTCCAACTGGGAAGAGACCCCGGGGAAGACCCAGAACACGCTGGAGTGATTACATCTCCCAGCTGGCCTGGGAACGCCTCGGGATCCCCCAGAATGAGCTGGAACATGTTGCCGGTGAGATGGAGGTCTGGGTCAGCCTGCTTGGCCTGCTGCCACCGCGACCCGACCCCGGATAAGCGGTGGAAAATGGATGGATGGATGGATGGATGGATAGTATGATATACAGTATATGATATACATTATGCCAGAAAAAAAGTCTTAAAAAATAATATAAAAATGTAATTTAAAGTTATACTATAGTATGTTAGAAAAATGTCATGAAATTGTCATAGTATAGTATGTCATAAAAATGCAAATATGAAAGACATACATACATACAAGACATGACATACACATTTTATAAAGTCAGTATGTAAAAATGTCATAAAAAGTCATAACCTTGCTGTCTTGATGGCTCCTCGCTGGACTCCCCTCCTCCTTGCTTTAGGAAAGCGGCCAGCTCATTGAAAATGAGATAAAAATCTAAAGCAAAAACGATGGTGGCAATGAACCCAAATATCTGTGAAAAAAAGAAATTTGAAACAGGAACGATTAAAAGCTACAATTTAAAACAACAACTGAGATGATTCCAGAAAGGCTATTTTTTGTGTTCTTAAAACATAAATAACGGCGGTCTAGGCTATATTGAGATGAGCGCAAAAGTCGACTTTACCCCAGCAGCCTGAGAGGAACCGTCCACATATTTGGATACGGAAATGATCGAGATGATGAAGAAGATAATGGAGGCAGACACACATCTTATGAAATCCTTTGAGAGAAAAGCAAGAAACACTATGATTAAGAGAAACTTCATATCACTGTACTATTTTTCTTCTTTCAGCATTAAAAAAAGTTTTACAATCATGCATATCGACTTTAAAGTTTTACATTTTATATGAAAATTGCTCTCACCATAAGAGGCCACAGGAAGCCTTTAAACCTCTCATTGAATTTGGTCGAGTAAGCGAACAACAAGAAGAGAGCAGCTAGGAACTCCAGCAGAGGAACCGTCACAAAGGCTGCTGCTGTGGATGCCGCGAAACACACAAATGACACAAAGGACAGTGCCTGCAGAGACGATTAGAGAGAGAAACATATAATGTACAGTATGGGGGGCAGAAACAAAGACTTTATGATGGGTCACAGGCCAAAAGCAAAAACCTATTGTATTGTATTGCCTTTCTAAATTGTTCTTACAACTTAAAGTTTTAAAGTTATAGTATAGGGGCGACTGTGGCTCAGCGGTAGAGTGGGTAAGTCAAAAAAAGTCAATGTTTTTTTTGTTTTTTAAGTCCTAAAAAGTCATAAAGAGTCACAGTATAGTATGCCGTAAAAAGGGTGTGGTTTGTTGGTCAAAAAAGTAATATAAAGTCATAGCATAGTATGTAAAAAGTAAAAAATTATAAAGTATAGTATGTAAAAAAATAAGCATTTTAATTTAATTTAAGAAAAATTGATTTAACATACTTTGCCCTGCAGCTTTAAATTCAGGTTATTCAGGTGGGAAGTGATGTCATCCGAAAAGCAACAATGTTATATTCTACTCTTCTACTCTTCTAATAAGAGAAATGTGTGTGCAGGGTCTAACGTTATATCTGTGGTTGTTGAAACCACTTGTTTCAGCTCTATTCCTCTCTCTGTGTACATCATTGTTGGGCAGTGATTGAATGTGTTAGGATTCTGATCATATTGGGCTTTTAGTTTTATTTTCTATTTCATTCACATCATTTCGGATGTGAGTGGGTACATTTGCTAAAAAGAGTTGTGCTTTGTCTGGTAGTGGCGCTTCACATTGTCGCTATTAATAATCACCACGGACTCTGAACATATGAGACGCACTGGTTTAGACCTGCCCGTGGGAATAAGTAACATATAAAAGTCGGTCCACTCTTGGTTAAAGGCTCTGGTCTCTCTGACCACATTTCTCTTTTTGGAGAATTCCATGTGGGATAACTTCTGACTCACATATTATTCTCCCACTGCTTGGTCTTTCGCCCCGTCTCCCCGTGTGTGTAAATCTCACTAGAGTTGGGAAGCTTATCGGAATAAACATATTTGATTGGCTGAGTAGCATCACGTGATGTGATTTACAATGCATGTAATTGGTCGGTGTGTTTCCTGGACCACTGAATGAGTGCCGTAAAGGCTGGAAAAGCTGCGCCGGATAAAATAGAAGCGCTCCGTAAAATGTTTATAATTATCAATTATCAATCGTTTTTAGGTCCAGGGTCCAGACACAATGGCATCTGAGTCCGGACTCGGACTCAAGTGCGATATTCACACACGTGAGAGACGTGGAGAGAAACCCAACAGTCGGAGACCAATGATGTAAACAGAGAGAGGAATAGAGCTGAAACACATCCCTGCATATAATTTCCTCTTTTTAGAAGATGAGAATGAGAACATTGTATACATGTCACAAAAGTCATGAAAGGTCATAGTATAGTATGTCAAAAAAAGTAATATTACAGTAAGTCGAAAAAACTTACAAAAGGTCATAGAGTTGTATGTTGAAAAAAGTCAAAATATAGTATGTTGAAAACAGTCATAACAAGTCATAGTATAGTATGTCGAAAAATATTGATGGTTAAATAATGTGAAGTCATGAAAACGTAATTGTATAGCACATCAAAAAAGTAACAAAAAGTCATAGTACAGTATATCGAAAAAGTCATAAAAATGTCATAGTATGATGTGTCCAAAAATCTAATTGTCACTCCGCTTGTAGTGCTCAGATTATGAAAAATAATCAATAATTAAGGATACTGAATATTTAAAGAGCAATTTTACCTCACAAAAAAATAAAACAACAAAATAAATGTATATTATTATTGGGGTTTGTTTTAGATCAATGAAGAGTTGAGTTAACCCTTTGACCAAAGGGTTAACTCTTTTTGGGATCTTTTTGGGATCAAAGATAATTAAGAGCTTTTGAAGAAGTCACTCCTGTCTTGAATTCATATTTAATTAATTAAGTGAGCTGCTTCAAGCAAAAGCCAAATTAATATTTTAAACACAACTGGCTAAATAAAATGAATCTTCTTTGATCTTCTTCCTCTGAGATAATGTAAAACTGTCTCATAGCTGGAAGTCTGAGGGAATTGAAGTTTCAGGCCCGCTTCCTGTAAGGAGATACAGCTGTTAAAAGATAACGTGTTTTCGGAGCGACTTGTGCACTGTTACACTGAATCTCTCTTGTTCTCTCTCAGACAAACATGCACGTGCAAGCAAACAAAAAGATAAACTTGTTATAATGAAAGAGGACGTTCAAACGTGCTCTTTGTTTGCAACAAGTAGTTACAATGAAAGTAACTGAGCGTGCCCTGTGTTTGACGCTTTCCATTAGAAGTGCTGGACAGATTATATCAGTGCAAACGAATGCAAGTCCAGACGCTGTAATCTCAGACAGGCCCGGCCATCTTGTCTTTGTCTCAGTCAGTCATCCTACACTGGCCTGAGGTTGGGAACTCCCCCTGACTGAACCCAAACCACTGCAGCTGCTATTACTTAAAAATGCTGCTCCTGAGCAGCATCCTGTCAGGGATCGATACGATTTCTACATGTTAATTAGAAGCCTTTCTTTGAGTTCCTCAGTAGATGCTCGGGCATGTTTGCTTATGGAGAATAGGGTCTGGGATGTTGGGATGACTATGATGCACTATAAATATAGATGAGCTGGCATCTCTACATTTTCTTGTACTGTACATAATCCGGCAAAACAAATCTCACATCAGAAAGGCAGAAAGTCTGGTTAGTGAGACTGTATTAAGGCTGCAACTAACAATTATTTTTTTAGTTCCAATCATATTTTTGTTGATGTTGTATGAATTAATGGTTTGGTCAATGAAAATAGTGAAAATAGTGAAAAATGTCCATCTCAACTTCCCCGGGGCCCAAGGTTACGTTTGAAAATCTCTTGTTTTGTCCAAAAGCCAAAGATATAATAATTACATTTAAAAAAAAACACTGAAAAAGCTGGACACATTATTTCACGGCAGTTTTGCTTGATATTAATTCAACAATTTTGTTTGTGATGCATTTTCTGACAAATGACGAATCATCATGTAATCGTTTGTTTTGCAAACTCTATAAAAGATGAACTGCACTATAACAGACTGTGCTATGAAGTGGGGTCAGATGGGAGAGAGCGTGTCTTCAAAGCATTGCCCTTAAAAGGTACGAGTCTACTGAGTAGGTGTTGAAGGACGTGAAACTTGCTGTGAGTGCATGTGGGGGCTTTTAAACTCACAAAACATCATAAATCCTGAGGCCACAAACACATTAGGCTGCATACTGAGCTAAGGATTCTGACAGTCCAATCACTTTACACCACCT
The DNA here is from genome assembly GCF_004355925.1 of Anarrhichthys ocellatus. Lineage (NCBI taxonomy): Eukaryota > Metazoa > Chordata > Actinopteri > Perciformes > Anarhichadidae > Anarrhichthys > Anarrhichthys ocellatus. Next base: position 12,210,886 of record NW_022280036.1, on the reverse strand, counting down.
AGGCAGGAGGCACACTTTGCACACATTTACCGCACCATGCACCCTTTATTAACAGCTTGTTTGCATTTTGAAAATATTTCAAAACGCTACAAACAAATCTTTTTTCAGCAACATTAGGTTTACACCCTGTGATTTCACATTCCTTATTGGGCCTGTTGCTGGCTGCGACTGAGAATCCTAATGAGAAATGCACAGTGCTCTGACATACTGTGTATAATAATGTGTGCTCAGCAGGATCTGTGTCTGACTAATGCTCCCAAGAATGGAAAAGCTACGGGGCTGTGTTCACTTTACTCACATGTAACAGTTGACTTCATTAACTGTGAGCTCATATAACACTATCTGTAAGCTTTAAACTCTATCCAAAAGACAATGCAACCACGATGTTCTGGGACAAAAAGCTTATAGCTACAGTACAGCGAGGAGGTTGCAGTGCAAAGTACAGTACCATACAATACAGTACAATACCAGGGATGGTTACAACGCTATGGTTAACTTGTGAAATATAAAGCTAAAACCAAATGAATCCCAATGTACTACTGCTCCACACCAATGAACAGCCATGGAAACTTAAACTCTAGTGTAAAGGGTCAGTTCACTCAAGAAAGCAACATGTAAAAAGTAGTTCCAGTTAGGGTTGGGAGATATGACAACATAGTGTGAGACAACATAGATTTGTCAACTGTCAGCGATTTCACCATACTGCTTTACTGTTAGCTATCCTTTTTATATCTCTGGTTGTATTGCATCATTTGTACAAAGTTGCAAACTTCGATAAAAGACTGTTTTATGGCAGTTTGGGATTTTTATTTTACTTTGTGATGAAGTCCCTGTCTTGGTCAGGTATTTAATTTGCTGGATTAGCTGAAAATTCAAAAGCTATTCTGGTTATAAATTTGTCAATTGATTTTCCAAAAGATATCCTACATCACATACATCAATACAGAAGTTTTCTTTCCATTCTATGGATGCTGCAGAGTAACAGGGACACTGTTTCTGTAATAAGACACTGCTGTTGAGTTTTTAAAATGCAATTTCTCTATAATGTGAGCGCTTTCAAATTAAATTCCATTCCCCTCCATTGTATTAAAAAACAGATCTCAAAACATGCATGAATAAAACCAAAATGTGAAAGGCCACATATTACTATCGGTAAATGAAACGTTTTTTTCAGAATTGTGTATTTAAACTGACCTTTTATGTCAAAGATAAAAGTTCAACCAAACAAACTATAAAAAGGTCCTGTGCCACCTCACACTGTTACCACAAACACACAGCAGGATTTCCTCCAGAGATTAGATTAGCACGGGGTGGTAAGACACAGATGTACCGACACAGCAACAACAACCACATTCATTTCAATTGCTGTAATTTGCAAATAACACCTCATCTCTTTTTATTGAAGCCTAAGGTCATCTTTCTTAAAGATGTTTTAATGTTCTCTGATTTTAGCAGAGGTTTTGACACAAATGTCCTAAAGTGAGTCTTACCACTCTATGTAAGTTTAAACCAGGTGTACACTCAGCTACATGCACATAGCAGCACACACTTCTGCTGTAGTCAGTAGAGGCCAATTGGCTTTTTTTAGTGTAGCTATACTGAAGCATTTTAGCCTAGGGGTGAGGATAGCGGTCACATTGTTGAGTAGTAAAGAGGCTGTATTGTGTGTGTGTGTGTGTGTGTGTGTGTGTGTGTGTGTGTGTGTGTGTGTGTGCAGGGGGCTGCTGAGCTCTGCATTCACAGGACTGTGCTCCAGGCTATACATGTTTGGGCCACAGAGTGGAGGATGTGACTGTGAGGGAGATGAATGCTCTCTCACATGACACTAATTTTAAGGGTTCATGCAACAGCGAGACCCTTCCTGTAACAAATGCATGCTGCTGGTAATCTCCCCGCCCTCACCACTAACACCATCACACACACAGTCAGCTCCCTGCTTTGTTGAAACCCACTTGAACAGAGAATAAAAAGTAACCACTATACTCTATAAACGTTAACATAGCTGATTTTAAATTGGCACAACACTGAGAGACTGAGGGTTATTTAGCTTGATCCCTGACAGCGCCGATGGTTCTGTACAACGGACAAGCTAGTTAGAGTGGTCTTCATGCAGCGTGTCTATAATCCAGTACAAATGTGTATTCCAAGTTCTAGAAGTGTACCAGTTGCTTTAACCCCTCACTGCTCCTCCCTTTACTAATGGAAAGCCTGTGACGGAAACTGACTGACCCATCTTCAAAATGACAGTTAAACAGTGAATTAAAGTTGTTTCCAAACGTGGATTAAAGCAACACATTGCTTCAGCTGCCATGACGCTTTGAGAACAGCAAATAAAAGTATCCAAAACGTAGCGCGCTTTGGGGTTTTGTGCGTATCTGGCGAAAACAATGGCAGAGTAAGAGTTTCATTTGTTACAGAAGTGATCCCTCTGGTCATTTCTTACCACTTCAGCAATAAGCAGCATTCCTTTCCTTGAGGAGGCGAACTCTTTGCTCGGGAGAACAGAGAGCAGGACATTCTGGCGCGGCCGATTCGAGTTGGGAGCCTCGATGTCTCCCATGGTTGGAAAAATATATTAACTCTCCTCAAACTCCAGATAGCCCAAACTACTACGTAACGTAACGGATTCAAGGCAAAACAACAAAAAAAAGATATGCGGAGGCGTGAGGCTTCTCGTTGGTGGAAACGGAAACAATGACAGCGCGGAAACGCAGCGCGAGCTCCGAAAAAGCGCAACATCTGGTTTCTCCAGATGTGAAATGCGATGCCCCCCCCCCAGCTGCATGCAACACAATCCTGAGCCACACAGTGGAAATATTCAACTCATGGTGTCACAAGGCAAAGGAAAAATGTTTATTGATATTGATATTCCATTACATTTGTGTCAATTAAAATATATTGAAAAGCATCTTTCAGAAACAAGTCGCATTATCAATTTGAATTATTACAACTGGAATCATAATATGCTGAAACCTGGTACAAGCTTTGAATCATGAAGTAAATGTGAAAGTAATGAGTAGAAGCTTTGAACTTGTTAATGCTCACATAGCATACTGTATTACTTTACTGTCATTTATTCATTCATTGGTTGTCTTGCCTCTGAATTTCGCTTCTCGGCTTGTTGAATGTGATGTTCTTGAAAAGCATGAAGCAGTCCACACACAGCAGCCCAGCTGATAATAAACCAACTATCTGCAAATAAAGAACAGATTTAAAAATAAATGCATAACACTATATATCGACAACAGTATGTGTGTGCGTGTGTGTGTGTGTGTGTGTGTGATAGAGATAGAGAAAAGCTGAATCTTCAAACTTGATATTGTTTGGTTACAGGACATGTATACATGTAAAATCAATGTTTGGAAGAAATATTCCTCACCCCTCCAACCAGTGTGCCTGTGACAGTGTATGTAGTCAACGCCAGCAGGCTCAATACAATAAAGTAGACTGCTGCAAACGCTGAATTAAAAACATCCTGAGAAGAACAGAACAAAAACTTTAAAAATGCAACCTGTACAATAGGCTGAAACTTGTATGTTCTGTAAAACATTACCCACAATGAGAGGCCAAAAGAAGAAGGTCAGCCTTTTGTTGAGTTTGAACACGTACAGCAACAGCAGAAGTGAAGTGATCACAAACTCCAACACTGTGGCTGTAATACTGTACTTTGGTCTAGATGCTGCAGCGAAACACACTAATGCCACAAACAGAGTCACCTGAAGCCAAAAGAAGAGACACAGACAGAACATTGTTTACTGCCACAATAGAAAATGTTAATTCTAAAACCGTGTCAAATTATTGAACTGTGATATCATGAGTTGAGCTTTTTCACTAAACTTCCAGCAGAGATCACTTCAGTGAACACTTCAGAGAACACTTCAGTTCTTCTGATTCACTCATTGCCTTCCTTCGTACAAAAGAGGAACTGAGACGCTCGGCACATGTTGCCACATCACATTTTTTAATCCAGTCGGTCTTTCAGCCTTTTAAAACTAGTTCTAATAACATTGTTGACTAACATTTAAAGCTAATTTGTGATGCTATGTTATCGCCTCATGTACTGTATCTGTTCCCCTAACGTGCACAGGACACGTCTTAGCTCTTTGACTTCTTCTGTTGGAAACTAAAAAAATGTTCAGACTTTTGGAGATGTGCGAATTGTCTCACCATCTCTGCTACTTTCAGGATCCCCCTCTTGGATTTGAGAAAAGCAGTGTCCACCTCTATGGTTGTCATTCTGTTTTGATCCTCTGACATGATGGTACGATTTCATTTGCAAAAGACAGCCCGCTCTGTTTCCTGAAACGAGCAATTTCCTTTTAGCTGTCGGAAATGACTGTGTGCAGGAATATACGCAATATTTTCACACCAGCAGCTACTTGGCACATCTACTGAAACAGATGAACAAGACGACAACTCACAGGGCCATAGAATAATCTCCATCAGTAACCTGTCAAACTGAATAGAGAGAGTTCTGTTAACAGTCCCAATAATAGTCATGATACAATGTATTAAAAATAGATTTTTTTATTAAAAACATGTTTTGCAGTATGCATGTAAGAAGGATACAAAACTAATCCAAAAATCCAAAATGGTATAATTCATTACATTAGGCATGATCAAAATAAATACATCCCTATCTGCTCTACACCATTAAAATGAGTCCTGACTTAAACTAGTGGCTCGTGATGCAGTTTTTTTCCACAACAGGTAAAACTTGTTCATTAAAATCACAAATTTAAAAAGCTATTTGCATAATTAATATGATGTTGTTGTACCAACATTATTCCCTTAATTTGACCATGTCCTTCTTTTTAGCTTAGCACATGACCCATTTTACAAAGAATGTAAAGACGCATCTTTTTAAATAATCAGTTGTTTGTTGTTCTGCAGAAAGGCACATCTTTAGGTTTTGGTTCCTCTTCGTCTCAGTGGGGCCAGTCACACTTCCAGGGCTTAGACTTGGGCACTTTGAAACACTTTCCTAACTTCTCACAGCCTGCAGGGGCCCAATTCTGTAACAGAGAGCGGCCATCACATAAGAACAACATTATGATGTTATCAGAGATATTAGTTATAAAAAGTAAAACTGTTCTTGGGTCATCAGGAGCACACAGTGTACTGTCCTGTGCCCTTAATGGTCCTCTTCAAAGTCTTTTCTTATGGCATAGCAATTGCATGTATCCTGTGTCGTTAAAAAAATATTGTCCGACTATGTTTAAGATTTATCACAAGACAAGGTTTATCTTATATTGGAAAAATAACTTAGTGATACATGAGGTGTTTTAAAAGCGTTATGCATTGCTACTTCTATTTGCATTATATTTAGCAGAATTTACTAATAAAACTAATCAGTTCAACATTGAGTGGTGATATTACAGGCTAGGTTGGTATATAGGTGAATATTAAACTTGTAACATTTTAGTTCAGTTGAATTTGTGGATAGAGCTTGAGACAAAAGATATTGTAAAAAAAGTCAAAAGATCCATATTAGCATGACACAGGATAAGACATAAGACATTATATTACGGGACTGCACCCAAACATAATGTATTCTAACCCTATTTAAAATTGGGCTAATTTTATTCACCACTAGGGGGCAGTGCAATGCCACAAATTAATCCACAACATTGAAGCTCCCAATCTGCGGTGCTTCTGGTTGACAAAGGCAGTGTTCAATTTAGCTCCTTCAAATAATCCTAAATTAGATTGCTTGTTTTTCCTCACAAAAGTATGACACAAGCACAATCGAGGAGAAAATGACCATATTTAGGTGATAACGTATGATTCTGTCAAACACAATACACATTTTGGAGCAAGTTAGTAACAATGATACACAAACATTAAATTAAAAAAATGATATATAGAGCTAAATCTGTTAAAGTGATCCATGAATATTCTGCAGGCTCAGAGCAGACTGAAAACAGATAGAAACTTAATATTGAGACTTTTATTGATTCTCAGTTATTAAAAAGGCTTTATCAATTTATATGATGTATTAATTCATCTGAAGTACAAGTGTGATGGAGAGAACAGAGAGCTAAGGTGGCTGGCCCAAAATAAACAGTATCTGCTGTGAAAACTCAACTGGCTTTGGTCCACTGCCTCTGGATTAATTGGGAAAGTAGTCCATGCGACATGTGCAACAAAGCCTCTTCTCGTAACATAATTATTCATTTTTGCAATTTCAAGAATAAAGTGCATTATGATATTTATGTTATGTAAATCTCACCATCACCGCCACGTCACACATGTTGAGCTGGGGAAAACCCGGCACCAGAGTCTTCTTATGCTGCTCCACTACTGGAGAGATCCTGCTCAGCACATCCTGGTACTCCTTAGTCAAAACACTGCAAACACACAATGCACAGAGTCAGTAAAGCTACAACTAACAAGTTTCATCCTCCATTGTTTCACCATTTTTTTATTTCAATTTATGGATCAATCTAAATAAAAAATACAAAGGTGGAAAAAAGTCCTTCCCAATTTTCATCTTCAGATGTCTTATTTTCAATTTAAAATGATAAATGACAAAGACAGGCAGCAAATCCTGACATTTAAGAATGAAGTAACCAACGGATGTTTGGCAATTTAAAAAAATCGAATAATTGCCAATTATTTTTTGAAACAGTTGAATATTTTTCTGTCAATCAATTAATCCACCATTTGTTAAATAAACAAGTGAAACAATGGCTTTACCATCAACAGCACTAAATGAGTTTATAAATGTAAATACACACACATACACACAGCCAGTATTGTAGTAAATGCACTGCGCCCATGCATCCAGTACAAGCTTTACTCTTTATATCAGAGAGGGAAAATTATGTAGCTTTCAACAACAGAATAAACGTTCAAACACACAGGCTGTCCACTCAGGCAGCCTCAGCAGGGTGAACTGTAACCTCTATCCCATCCCCTGTCTCTCAATTACCGCTGTTGGACACCAGTGAGCCCGAGCACCTCTGTGCATTATTATATTCAGTGTGTAAAACACAGGGGCCCCGAAGGCTTTCAAAGGAACGCTGCTCTCAATAGGACCTGTGGGGTTAATGGGCTATGTGTGCTCGTGTGTGTGTGTTGGGGGAGTGGACGTCTGGTGGCGTGACACACAGATAGACAAATATCAGCAGTGCAATTACACCCCTGATACACTCGCCGGCAGCACCTGTGCCAGCCTTCCATCCTCCCTCCACTGCAAACCCAGCCCTCTGATTGGCCCCTGGGGAACATGTGCATGTGTGTGAGGTGAAGTGTCAATTAGAGTAATAACCCCAGGCCCTGTCCAGCTCACACCTACCCTCCCGCTTAGATCTCCCACAGGGCAGCAAGGCTTTCTCCATCAGCTAGCACCTGCTCCTTTCCTCGATACTCTTTACTTTCCCCTACAATTACTCGACTGGTAGGGCACCGGCTACAATTAGTCTCTCTCCTGGTGTCCCTTTTTTTCGTCATGAGCTAACTATCTACGCATTGTGACCCTGGCTGGATTACTCCCCTCGGTTGCAAATCAAGACATTCAGATAAAATTGCTTCAGCTATCTAAAAGCAAATTCTGCTTTCGCCCGATCTCGATCAGCAAGAGGGATATTTCATTCCCCTCCTATCTGCGCCCGCTACTGATTGCTGAGATTCATTTTGTGATAAGTGAGAACTTAACAGAAGTAAATGTAAGGGAGATTCATCAGACTGCTGTAAGTATTCCATTCCCCACACAAGTCTGCAAGCAAAGCATGCCATGCACTGAGAAACTTGCGCGAGACATTACGTTTTCTTTTGTTTTGTCTATGCACTCAAAATCTCACACTGCAGACCTCTAAATCAAAAACTAATAATATCATTTGTTTATGCCCCCGCTGCAAACAAATAACAAAAAGCCCACAGTCAGCACGGCTCATTATCATGATTATAACCCTTAGCTTACTGGTCTAGAGACAAAAATCTGGAATAATAAGCAGGCTCTATGCAAATGGAGTCTTTTGATTTATAATGTATGGCACCCACGGGGGAGGGGGCATTGCTCAGGTGTGTCACCACTCTGATTACTGATTCATAACACTATTGCTGGAACACACACACACACACACACACACACACACACACAACCACACAGTGGCAGAAGGTGGGGGAATTGAGGAGACAATCAAATACATCTGTCCTGACTACCCCTCCCCTCCACCACCTTCTCCACCCCGGTGGAAATTGAGCACTTCAGTAAGGACTATTGATTGGGGACACAAGAGCTTGGTGGCAGGCAGCAGATGAGGCCAGACTGTGCAGGGCTGCCTGCAGTGTTGGAGCTGGGACTACACTCTGGATGGCCGGGGCTCTGGGGACGTGAGCTGAGGTAGGTGGTGTAAAAGAATCATGTGTTAACCTCAGCCTTAGGGCACAGACATGGAGGGCAAAGTGGAAGGAAGCGAAAAGGCTTAGAACGACTCCAATGGGGATCCAAACTCTGGGTAGATGCAGACCTGGCTGGGTTTGTGCTTCATCCTGGAATGACGGACCATCAACGCAGGACCTCCAACTCCAATCAAATTTGTCTAGGCCTCTGTAGTTTTGTTCGTACATTTTCTCTCCTGGATTGCATAATTATGATCTACTGTTTTTATGGGTGACTGTTCTGGACTGGGGATTGGGTGTGTGTGTGCGAGTGTGCTCTTTGCTAGATCACATCCTGCGACAGTAGTGAAGGTATGTGTGCAGACAGGCCCTACATCATCTTAAGTGGCTCTTTAGGTGTAGACAGAGATTAATGACGGCCAGGCAGCCGGTCCAGCTGGGGGACCGAGGAGCACATGGACAAAACGCACACATACACATGTGTACACACAAACACACACTTAACTAGGATGGAGGAGAACGGTCCCAGTGGACGCAGAGGGACAGCAGCTGAGTGGTGAGAAGTGAGTTGAGGTGGAGAGAGAGAAGAAACAAGGGAAGAGGTAAGAGAAAAGTTTGGAGAGGAACGGGAATGTATAGTGAAAGAAGAAGAACAGGGAAGAGGTCATTCAGCTGGGTTTAGGGGAGCGGGGGGGATCCTTGCAAACAAACTCTACTGCAGAGGTGAAAAATGAGTGGGCATATTTGGTTTGTGTGTGTGGGTGCACACACATCTAGCACTCAGCCCAACACATGGCTGCGTACTGATTGCTTTTTGCTTCTTTTTTTTTTTTTTATTCTTCCAAGTGAATAGCAGGGCTAAAAGGTGAGCAATTGAAAAACAACATTAATGTTTTATCATCCAATCTCACTACAAAGCCGAACGAAGTTAGGGAAGGAAGCAAAGAGGAGATGAGGCCGGAGCGGAATGCGAGAGGCAGAGCTGCAGAAGGCAGAAAAGAAAGGTCAATCTACGAGGTTTTACGGCAGGACGGAGCCAAAGCGAACATGGAGCACAAGAGAATATTCTCTCATCAAAGCCGGTTTTGAGATTATCTTAATGTATTAGTCATGATGTCAGCCTCCGTCATAGTTTCTAAAAGATTACATCAATATTCTGCACTGACGGTATGCAGTAAAAGACAACGCTCATCTGCCTTTGCACCCTTATTTAGTAATAGTCTTAGTTCAGCCTTGGTTGTCTGTGTTCCATGGCGTCACTCCATCCTGCGATTCTTAACTCTCCTTTGAGCGAAAGCAGAGACACACAAAATTCCATTAAACAGCACTCGCTCTCAATTTAGACCTGGACAATTTATCTTGCAATTTGAACCTGCAGCGGTGCACCGGAGTGCTGAGGGCCAGATAGTGATCTTTAAGGAGCTGTTTGCAATCACAAAGAGAAAGGGTGTAATCAGGTGTGCTCCGGCTGAGCGGATCAATCCAACGCCTTCTTTTTCATGCCACTGAGCATTGATCTCATACACATTCAGCGCTACCAACAGGCAAACTGCTTTCCTATTCTCACCCCTCTCTAGTTCATTTTCTAGCACCTCTTCATTTGCTCCTGTTGACTCCCTTCTCCCCCTGCTCTCAATTGTTTTGCCTCCCCTCTCCTACTGGAAATCAGCTGTAATCAGGGTTGAAGTTTTCAGGGAACTAACCTGATGGGGTACTTTTCCCCAGGATCCTGCCCCAGGTGGAAAATGATTGGCTGCAGTGTGTGCTCTTTCTGGTCGTGAGTAGTCACGCCCGGGACCTCTTGACCTGGACAGAAGTTGATGCCCTGCAAGACACAAAAAGACAAAAAACGTTGCCTCGATTGCACAATACAGATGTGTACAATATTTGTATATTTATTATAATGTAACTTAAGCAGAGTATGAATTAGGTTAGTGACTGATAATACAGTATACTGTAGAGAGTAAAATCTGACAAGTAAGGAGGAACGAATGAACCCTTCAGATCAGAGAGAAGCTTTTCTTTCTCTCCATGTTTCTATATTATCTGATGTTATTCTACATGCCTGCTATGATTTATTTTTACACCACTAAGAACCTTTCACCACTCAGCATGAGCCGTGGCTCTGTCTTCTGTATGTATGCTGGTACGAGAGTGCAACCCACCATATAGGAAAGAGAAGAACAGCCCTGTTTTGGCTCAAAAGCTCAGGCTCTCTCTTCAGAGCAACCTAACATAATATTTAAGGTCAGTCATACAGGTAAGAAAGTTTACTTTTCATGCAAAACAAGTCAAACCTTTCTTTAACTTCCTTCCTTTTTTGCCATGGTGTGTATTGAATTTGGTTGCGTTCAGTGGTCTATATTTGTTTTTAGGTGTTTTATCTTGTGAAATAAAAAACTCTAAAGTCAGCTAAAGAGACCTGGATGTCTAGATTCAGGCTTGCAGCCACCTGCTACTCTGAGCTAAATGCTAAATCTCATTGTAGTATGGCCTACAGGCATGTCCTCCAATCTGTTTCGTTATTCGTGCGGCTAATATTGGTACATCATGAAGGGGTTCAAGTAACTGGCAAAATAGAGGACTTTTCTTCCTTGTACTGCCTCCCCCCCTTCATCTCTCCATGCCTTCGCTCCAGCTCCCCGACTCCATTCTCGTGAGTCTGGCAGTGATCGCAGCCAGGATTGAGTCACACTCACTCCTCCAGAACCCCCTGGAGATCTGCCCCCTTCTTCAACACACACAAACACACACTTTTTGATGAGCACAACTAATATTGAGAAAGCATTCATCTGTAAGGCACTGTTGCTGCCCCCCCTCTGAGATCGCTCAACAAAGCACCTCAAAAATACATAAAGAAGAGAGAGAGAGAGAGGGCGAGAGAGAGTGCAAGGGATAGATGCCCCCCACCCTGCAGAGCCTCCTCTGATCCAAACTTGTCCTGTCTTCTGAAGACAGGAGCTTAGAAATGCAGAAATAAATGAAAAGAAATCCCAGAGGAGCAGCCAGAAAGGCCTGCTGTGTTGGTCTCTCTGTCTCTTGTACATAAGACATAACAGCAAGGACTCCATATCTCCTCTGACATTAATGCTATGGATACAACCCGGCTGCTTTCAAACCGGAGCAGAGCAGTCGCCATTACAAGATAAGGTGCAGGAGCATCCAGCGGTGGCAGGATGGATCTTGGAAAAGGAAGGTCTTTTTGATCAAAAAAGGTAAAAGTATGACCTGAAAGAACAATAACTTTACATAGCTTGTGGCTGATTATTTAAAACTATATATATATATATATATATACTGTTAATATATTTAATTTCTACTTCATGGATTTGACTACATGCATGTAAGAATTGCAGTTCATCTATAGATTCTCTGCAAACTAACTTCAGTAATGTACGTTGTGACTTGTTGCCATAAAGTCAGTGAATCTGTGCTTTTTAGCAAGCAAAGGTGTGTAAATGTTATGAGTTACAATCTAGAGCAGCTACTGCACAGTCTATCTCATTTCAATTCCTGCAACATAATTCATGAAGAAATTGATGACATAACAAGTGTTCTGACTAACAGGGGTCTGGGGAAAGAAGTAATTTTTCATTTTTTATTCATCACTTTGTGAAGTATCCAACAACGTTAAAAAAGCTATCCCTGCTGCCATAAGGCTCCTATTGTATCAGAGGTTACTCAGCAATCCAGATACAAAGGAGCCACAGTCACAACAAACTATATTTTGCAATATTAACATCACAACACTGCCTCAAGAGAGTTTGATGAGGGCCATTTAAGCCTGTGAAATTTCTCATTTTGCTCATGGCTGTGCCGAACACAGCCAGGACGGAGCGATACGTCTCTCGTCTATTAACCTGTAATTTTGTTCTTCTTCACAGACACACATCTTCCCTTGTTTATTTTCTTACCATGGGCCAGGAAAAAAAATATATATATATTTTAAAGTATTACCAAAGCTGAAGTACAAGCAGGAAAACATTACTTTTATTCCAGTAAAAAGAGGATTGATTGTGTATTTCTGCTGCAAGAAATTAATTGACGCCTATATGGGAGTTTTAAGGGTCCAGATCATTTTGAAATGGTCAATAATCCAGGTCATTCGTGCAAGTGAAGGCCTAAATAAGGACCTTGAAACATACTGTCCTTTTCAAAACATGTCGTGCGTAGTCTGACCGTGTGAAACAGCTCAATAAGTCAGTTTGTTTACATTTCTCATGTTTATAAAATGTACTATGAGTTACATGAGATGGACAGTTTAAGGATTCAACCATAATGACACGAAGCATATTGGGAATTTAACTTTCCCTCGAAGGAGCTCAACAGTCACTCCATAAAACACACACAGACATCTATGGACAACCGAACGTTCATGCACAAGTTTTCTCTCGTCCTATATCTCTCTCTCTCTTTCTCTCTCTCTCTCATATACAGACACACACACACACCAATCGATAGGCAACTCACAGGCAATCAGACGCCATTATTTGTGAAGTTCCACTTCAGTTCACATGAGCTGATAAAGGAGGCTGCTATTGATTCAGCGGCCCTGAAGGAGAGAGCAATTTAAGCGACCGATGGGGCATAAAACAAACTGGAAAACAGGAAAAGCAGAGTCATGATGGGAGGACAGGAGGACATGGTTTTCTGGACAGAGGAGAGGAAGAAGGACCACACTATCCTGCTTCTCAAGTGTCAGATTTCACATCTCTCCTGGTGCATTTAATCAGCATCGAGTTGCTGTAATTACGGCCGAGAGATACTGCTGGCATCTGCCTATCTTTCTTCCTTTTGAGCTCCGTGGTGCCAAAAAAGAACAAGTCTACAGCAGGGAATGTCGCTATGTAAATGTAGAGGAAGAAAATCTCCATGGAGTCACAACAAACAAGTCAACTGGTTGATGAATGATGTAAGTTCGCTGATGTGGGGGTTCTTCATTAATATTCATTACGCTCTGATGTACACAGCAGTCAACTGATGAGCCATTTTCAAGATAACACCAACAGTGAATGTTTTTGTGTGTTTGAGTAAGATTAGGAGAGACAAAGAGGGAGGATGTAGCAGTGCAAATCAAGAACTGAGGAAACAGAAAGCGGGGACAGAGTTGCTGTGTTACAGGGGAATCTTACGTTGTTAAACTCTTCCCATGAGTTGCTCCAGGTCCAGTAGTGTGCCTTGTATTCTCCAAGTCTCACAGCCATCAGCTCATTCCCACGGTAATAGAAGATCGGCCTGTTGAGGGGGAGAAGGGGGAGAAGGGGGAGAAGTATTGCTCTTTTAAAAAAACATTCTCTCTTGGCATGCTTACACTTCAGTGCACTCTCACTGTTTTCTACCCATTCTTGCAATTTGTTTAACCATCCAGCAACATGAAGTTTCTAACTCTCTAAAAAAATCATTCAAGTCATCGTAATATTTTAATTAAATTAACTTACATGAAACAACAAGATTAAGAGCCTCCAGCCATACTAGCAGCTCTGTGGGGCTGTACTTATCCACAGTGGTGCTTTGAGCTGTACAATGTGTACAATGTGAATGCTAACATCAGCATGCTGCTGTTTAGCAGGCTTTAATGCTCACTATCTTCACCATCTTAGTGTTAGCATACAAGAAGTTGCAACTAGCATTAAGCTCAAAGTATAGCTGAGGTGGATGGGAATGTCATCAGTTAGGCAGGTATTTGGTCTTTTGAGCGGATGATGACACTAGAGGAAAAGTCATAACACTGCTCTCCCACTCAGGGATGTGATCATGAACATAAAAAGAGGATCTGGGCCCCAAAGTAAAGGCCCCAAACACCTAAAAGCAACAGCTAGTGTGCGAGTACTCACCTGCTTTGGAGTGCATGTGAGCGGTTCAGCAGGACTGGTGTCAAGTCCAGTCCATCCAGGGCTCTGGCATCAGGAGGGCTGATGCCGGCCAGAGCCAGACTGGTGGTGAACAGGTCCATCACATTGGCCAACTGGATATTCACCTGGTAAAGGACAAAGGAATTGAAATCCACAATCACTATCTGAGCTATGACAAGCAATTTCACACAACCGGTAAGTAAGGATCGAGAAAAAGTGAAGAACTTTGATGAAATGAGGACTGGCCAAATGTCCTTAAACATAAATTGGTCCTCATTGGTCCTTGATTGTAATAATAATACTTATAATACTCACAAATCAAGTAATAATTGTTTCATGGTGCAGGAATACCAAAAGCGTGCTCATTTACGCTGCATTTTCTTTTTGACGGCAAGCGAGGCAACAATGCATCGTCATGATAGTTCTGTATACACATGTAGGAAAGAGGTGCATTTCTTCTAATCTCTGCTTGCAGGTTTATTATAGAGCCTGCAAAATGCCTCTCCTTCTAAATTAGTTTTTTGGGGGAGAAAAGGGAAAAAGGAGGAGCGAAAAGAAAGAGGAGAGAAAGTAGGGAGAGGACGAGGCGCGGGCAAGCAGACGGCTGGAGCTGGAGCGAGCTGCTGTTTTATCTCCTTCTCCCAGTCCCAGTGAAAAGCTTTATTTTATTTATAAACTTTGAACTATTTTCAGATAAAGTGACATTTTTTCGTTGTCATCCTTGATCTTCCCTTCCATTCTCTCCTGAGCGAGCCTTAGAGGGAGACGGCACGCTCACAATCAGATAGCGCTATCAGGCCTCTGCAGCTGCACCGCCATGTGCCGCTGTGCTCCTATCGGCAGCCAGCACACATATAGACAGACACACAGACACACACACACACACACACACACACACACACACACACACTCACACAAGCTCCTTAGCACTGAAATGAATTCCCCTTTCTTCTGTATCCACAGAACCAGCCACAGAAAAGGCTTTGCAATGCATTCCATGATCTATCGGCACATCCAGACACTCACCCTCTCTCTTTCGCTCACACACACACACAGATTTAGTCCTTCACTTCATTTTTTTTTTTTGTTAAGTCCCCCCTCACACAGACGCACACAAACCATTAAAAGAAGACAGGACACAAGAAAAGGCAAAACTGACATTTACTTAGTAATAACTTGCATGACCACAAAAGCAAAACTTTCGGACTCTGACTGCTCTGACAGAGGAATTTATCTAAGGAGTTGGCATCTGTTAATTCTGTCCGTCATTGGCTCGGCCCCCTTTTGCAGTCCATACTGAACTTCACTCTTTATTCACCCTTTTTTTTCCCCATTTTGACTGACTCATTCCTCTCCATTAATGTCACATTCTTTTTCTTGCATTTCTCTCCGTGTTGTGAGTGGTGATGTTGGTTATCTGAGGAGGCGGTTCTTCTATCCCTATCCCTGCCATTCTGCCTGTGTGTCTGTGGCCTGATAAAACACAACAAAAGGGATTGTGACCCTGGACAACGTTGTGGGGCCGACACCCCACCCGCCTCCCAATCTTTGTTCCTACATCCGCCACCCCTCATCATCCGGGCCCCTCAGGCACTGGGAGAATGCTGAATCTGCACCTGCTTCAGACCGGCCATGCTCCTCCATTCCAGTACACATCCAGCTATCCTCCTAAATATGAGAGAATGGCAAACGATTTCCAGACAAAAAACTTGTCTCCTCATCTTGACACTGTAAAGATGCATCTGTTCTCAGTCACTACAATAAACCTGCTGGAATTGCCCCCTAGCAAAGGCCTGCATGACTGTTTGTTGTCTGCAGCATTTTGCTCAAAGAGCTTGTGGACTTTTCAATACACAGATCGACAGAGATTTCGGAAGACCACAAAACAAGAGAGGGGGCAACCCTAGGCCTGGTCTGTCCTCCTTTCCAGAGTGATGAATCCAGAGCTGTAGAGTACAGTAGCTCCAACAAAGCAGCTTTGTCATCACAACCCCAGAGAGCTTCTACTGACCCCTCGTTCTCACCACCAAGCCACAACATGAGAAAGAAAGCATCTGTGACACATACATACAAAAGCATGCATATATATATATACTGTATATATGCAGGCATGTAGAATGACACAAAAATGACAGAGACATGATCTCCACATTTGCACACGCACACACAGGTCAATTATAAAGTGGCACAGGTGCAGCAAAGCCCCGCGAATACGGCAACATTCCTGGCAGTGTGGCAGTGCCAGCGTCTTTAGCACTCTTCCTTTTCTCTTTTCTACACCAGCCACCTCTTTTACTTCTTCCTTGCTCCCCCCCCCCCACAACCCCTCCCGTTCCTTTATCCTGAGCGCCTGGCATATTCAGATACTGAAGTCCTCATTACGGCTCAATCCAACCTCAGCAAACACACAAACAGATTAGCCGCTTAAGACGCTCCCAATCCCCCTCTCCCTCGCTACTCTGCTGTGCTATCAGGCCCCAGCACACCCCTGTGAGATGAGCCAGGGGCAAGGCTTACTGCAGACTGCAGCCTCCGCTCGCTCCTCCACCAAATCCCTCTGCGTCACAGCCCCGTGTCACAGCTGCCCCTAATACAATTAAAAGTCATTTGCAGAACGCACAGGCTTAGAGGATCACGGTGTGGGTGGGGGGTTAAATTGGGGAGGGGGAGCGAGGAAAGAGAGAGTTTGGAGCATTAATTCCAGCCAAAAAATATTTGAGGAAACAGTGGAAAAAGCGCCCACACACTGTGTGGCCGCAATCACAGAGTTTATCTTTACTGTTTCTGGGGTTCAATCCCTCGATAGAAGTTGAACATATTCAACTGGTTACAGCGCCACTGGGTCAGTGTGTGCACATGTTAAAGTGGTAAACGATACGCAAATGAAACAAAAAGCAACAATCATTCAAAAGAGAGGATTAGTGAAATCATTTTTCCTTTACTCTCAACCCTGTTTTGCAGTCCTGTACATCCCCTGCAGCTTAATAGACAACATTTCAGCTCCTGGTACCTGTTGATAGGCAGAACATTAAGGAGTTTGGGGGGCAAACTCGGCTCGGGATCCTGGGTCTAGTTTAGTCTCTAAAGAAGATTGTAGGGATTAAGTGAATGATCGTCTTGGATTTTCTTGTGGAGGCTTTATTTGGTAAAAGCTTTAAATCACAGGGGTGTTCTCACCGTGCCTCCTTTGATGTGTCCAGGCCACCAGGCAATGGCTGGCTCCCTCATGCCCCCTTCAAAGGTGGTCTCCTTCCCGCAGAGGAACGGCCCGTTGCTCCCGCCTCAGGAATCAGACGTGCAAAAACTCAAATTACACACATACAGTACAGAAAATGTGTCTTGGACAAATATACACTAACTTAGTTTCACAACGTGATGAGTGAGTGTGTGTGTGTGTGTGTGTGTGTGTGTGTGTGTGTGTGTGTGTGTGAGTTTAGCGTTGAGTTGAGTTTAGTGCCCACCTTCGTTTGGAGAAGATATTAGAGCAGCTCCATTGTCTGATGTGAAGAAGACAAAGGTATTATTTTCGATGCCCTGACTCTGCAGCAATGACAGGATCTGACCGACGCTGTAGTCTAGCTCCATCACTGCATCACCATATCTACACAACACAGACAAACACAGCTTGTATCATTCCCCAGGTGAAATAAATTAAGTTATAACCTTATGCAGCTCTTGGACAACAAAAAAAAACAGTAAGGTAGGATATAACGTACCGGCCTCGCTCGCTCTTCCCTAGGAAGCGTTTGGAGGCATAGACAGGGGCGTGAGTGGCGTCCGCTGCCCAGTAGAGGAAAAAGGGACGCTGGGCCTCAGTCTGACGGACTATGAAGTCAAGACCTTCCTGTAGAGGTGGGAGGTGTGAGAGAGTGTTACAACACTGTCAGTGCAGATGGCAAATGTAGCTTGATTCTCAGTACTGCTGTCATTTGGTCCAACATAAGTAACCGCTTTCTTGTTTTCCTACCACACACAAATTCTATGTTTGGCCTTTATTTCATTTTCCAAACAATCAGCCACATCAACAACAACGCTACTGAAGCCAGTCTAGTTCCATAAGACATGCTGATATGAGCTTTACAGAGCTCGACTTGACAGATCTTCCTCTTGTGATGGCAGAGTGCACCTTTCAAGCATGCAGTCTGTCTCTGCACGCTGCTTTTGATCCCTTCAGGAACTGAACGGGAGGGACTCACGTAGGCAGCAGAGATAATCAAGACGAGTGTGTGCAATCCAGTCTATTCAACAATCCACTTCTGCTGGTTGAAAAGCACCGTAATAATCAAAGGCCAAAATCAGGCTTTAATTACGCTTTTGATTTGTTGAATAGATTGTATTGTGTTTTTTATGTTTTGGTGAGCAAAAGACAATTTTCCACTCTGGTGGACAATACAATTGTATTCTATTTCCTTCTATTTTATAAATTGTTTTATAAGGTAAACTGTGAAACACAGTTGGGTGTACCTGGCATGCTCTACTGAAAGGGTTGTATCATCTGAGATAAGTAAGCCTTAACTCACCACCAAGTACATCTGTGTGAGGTTGGACTCTCCAGTCTTCCTGTCAATCTTAAACTCCTCATAGTATCTGGAAAACAAGTGGGTTGACATGATTTATTAAATAAGCCTTCATCATTAGTTATTCATCATCCCATCTGAATAACTGCTGTCCCCACACCGTTCAATTTCTCCGCTGCTTATTCAACCGCATGAAATGATTCTTTCACAACGACCTGATTGTATTGTCAGGGCTTTCAATCTCCCTCTCAATTGACCGGAACTACTGCAAGCCATATCAGTAAGACAATGGGGGCAAATTTCCCTCTTGCCGACTGTGTTTGCAGCAGATTTCGTGAAAGATATACTCGGGAAGTCTCAGTAGAGCTGAGCAGAGGGAATTGTTATGAGGTGTTGCTGAAGCGTGGCGCGGCGAGGCGAGCAGAGAAGCAGTGACAGGCATCTCTCTTTCTTACGCTTCACTTCCTCCAGGTGTCCTCGCACACAGCCAACGCAACCTGCCGTCTCTTGAGGGCGAAAGTGTGTGTCTGTGTGTATACATTTCTATGAGTGTGTGTGCATGTCTGTCCAGGGCCCAGGTATGCAGCGCTGATTAAACCCACGACTAAGCGAAAAACACGCCCGGCTGCCAGTTCCAATGACCCTGAATACACATATGGCTGTTTTGGGGAAAACAAATGGGCGGAAAATGGAATACACAAGCACAGCTGGTACAGAGAGGGAAGAGGAGGGGAGACACTCAACTCATCCAGAGGAGCAGCCAGCCAAACTATTCCACTGAGTCACCGGGGAAAGAAGATTTTAATAGATTTTCAGGCTCTGTTTCTGTCTGCTGTTATGTATATCTGAGTGCTTGTGTGTGATGCTACCTGCCAAGCATCTCAGAGTTGTTGTAGACAGGGATGTTGGGTCTGATACTGCTGTTGTAAGGGCCAAAGTGGCAGTCCGGCGCACCAAACCACTCATCAAAACCATTCTCCAGAGGCAAGTACTGAGGTCTGTGGCCCAGATGCCTGTAGTGACAAACAAAGTGCACTCACACACCGTAAGATCAATGTGACTGAAGGATCATTCTGCATGTTTACATTCAGACCAATACTACAAATCTAATTAACTTGTGCTACTACACACCTTTTTAAAAAGCACAACATACTTATATTAATATTTGATTGCAGTGCCTGCCTTCAGTGCAGTACGTAAATAAGCTTTTGCAGAGCATTGAAACTTTGAGACGAGTTGGTAATCTAACACAGCAAAGATGTGCTTTTAAAATACGTAACATTAGACATGTGGGGTACATACAGAGCAAAAGCAAAAGAGAGATAATATTCCGTGTGATCAATTATCTCAAAAGAACTTCATACCACACAGAAAGGAAGGCATACCAATGGGTGCCTTAATGAGCGGACAAAATACATTCTACAATCTGGAATAAGTGTATACTGTGATAAATGACCATCAGTAATGTTACGAATACATGATTTGTAATTAATTGACTAAAATATGCGAATATCATTTTCTATTTAAATTTAATTCACAGGCTCCATCACCTGTCGTCATCAACACAACCTCTAAAACAAAGATTACAGAAAGACATAGAGCTCACCATTTGCCAACTATCTTGCTGACATAGCCCTTTTTCTTCAGCATCTGGGGAATCAAAATCTCATCCTTAGAGATTCCTCCCACTATCTCCTGTGGTGTGTATGCTACAAGAAATGTCAGAGATATTTAGTGTACAAGACTTTCCACGACTTTATTGCACATTGTACATTATAGACTGAGTAATCAGAAAGCCTGCAAGCAATAATTTGCACAGTAAGGACATATTAAGGTTGTACCGTTTCTCGCGTGGGCATTCGTGGTGTAGAAACCGTTTCTGACAGGCAGCCTCCCGGTGAGAAGTGCAGCTCTGGCTGTCGTTAAAGTTATAGAAATGATTTTATTATTATTATTATTATAATTACATTATAACTGTGTTCCAAATGCTTATATTACTGGCAAACAAATAGTCATGTGTGCTTTATTCTTTGCACCAATGTCACATCATTTCTCCAACAACTTTGGTTGAATACTTGAATCAAATATAACATTCGTACTTTATTGTTATAGTAATAAATATATGGATTGTAGTTTAGTATTTTAGTTTTCTGTAACTACCAATACCCTTTATTTATCAACTGCTATGAATGGCTGTGATTCAACTCAATTATGTACACTGATCACTGCTGTAAGGTTTTTATAAGTTCTCATGAACTAACTGCACACAAACTCTATTCTGAATCCATAGCATTTTACATGGAGACGTTCAGTAAAGCATGGAGATGATCAAACTGGAGTTTGAAGGTTTCACACAACAGTAATGTGACAACACCTCATGCTGTGCTCTGTTTTGCATATTGTATTTAAATGACGCAAGCTTGTTTTTATCAAATCACAAGTGTGGTTCTGAGTTGGGTCAATAGTGTTAAGTTTATACTTTCATCAATTAGGTGTTATTCCAACGTTTCATTGATGTGACAATAAGAACACACGTAGAGACAGAAGGCTGTGATGAGAGACGGAAATTAGTCTAACATCTTGCAAAACAGGAAATGCCGGGTACGGTTCTCTGTTATAACAGTTTCTGCTAACTCACATGGGGAACAGAGTGGGTTTGCGGTGTAGAAATTTGGGAACAGCATGCCTTGGGCAGCCATGGCATCCAGGTTGGGGGTCTCTTTAGAAGGCTGGCCAAACACCCCCAAGTCCCCCCAACCCATCTGAAGAGCAGAGGGAAAGAACTGAGAGATTATATACATTCACACCAAGAAAGATAAAACACACATAAACATTGAGCAAGCTGCAATGTGTTCAATGACATGTACAGTGACAGAGGGTACTCCTCATGACCAACAGACACAGACTGGGAGAAGGAAAGAGACAGAGAAACATGTTCTGAGCTGTCAAACTGATTCACTGCTCAAACTAAACTGTGCTGCTGATGTGATGAACTAAAGTCATACAAAACAGGAAATAACTTACGTCATCCATGAGCAAGATGATAATGTTTGGAGATGAAACATTTGATGTCTTTTCTGTGACGGAGCAACATATTAATGCATAGAAGACAGTCAGAGTTACAGTAGACATCAGTCGCATTGCTGTGCTGCAGCTTGCTAAAGTCATATGATCAACTTCGAGGAAGTGACTTGTTTGCCTTCATGCGGGTCATCAGCGCAACGCTTACGCATACACAGCAGAACAATTGTTTTGGATGTGTTTTGGATTGAAATAAATTTAAGTTTTCCATAAATTTTAGCGTAATGGATTTTATTTATTTGACTTATGAATGTTCAACTATGAGTAACTGCAACCGTGTTCCTTGATAGCTAGTGGATTCAGGGACTTCTGGTAAATGTTGTACGTGCGAGAGATCATTCTAAATAGGTCGGGAAAGTAGAAAAATTGACGATATATGTTTGCAAATACTTTTGGTCAATTAAAGTACCACATACTGACAAATAATACTTTTTATGAGTAATACATGGCTTAAAAAACAGTCGTGATTCGTCTTTGTTGCCACTTGTCCAACAGCGTTTGAATGCAGCGTGTCACGTGACAGCGTCTGACAGCTCAGAGGAGGAACACCAACATGGCGGTGTGCATAGCAGTGATCGCAAAAGAGGTAATGATTGCTGTCGTTAAATGCCCCAGGTTTATCGGTGGCCTATTTTTAATGTTGAAACAAGTTTTGCCTCTTCTTATGATTATCTCGAAGCAAATGTCAGCGTTATCTGTGTGCCTAATGGTCCATTAGGTTGAAACACTTCAACAGCTAACGTTAGAGAGCTAACAACATTAGCATTGTTGGCTGCGGTTACAATTTGCGGCAAGTGGTGAAAATGTGATGCTTTTAAAGGGCTCGTCGTTGTGTGTGTCCTTTCCCAGAACTACCCGCTGTACATCCGCAGTCTGCCCACTCAAAATGAGCTGAAGTTTCACTACACCGTGCACACCTCTCTGGATGTGGTGGAGGAGAAGATCTCAGCAGCGGGCAAATCTTTGGGAGACCAGAGAGAGCTGTACCTCGGTCTGCTCTATCCCACTGAAGACTACAAAGTGTATCCTTGGTTTCTTTAAAAAGGTTAAAGGTTAGGAAAATCCCACGAGGGAAGTACTCCAAGCGCCTGATTTATCTTTTAATTAGAGAATGCATCTTTGAAAGGGTTTAGACTGTTTTACGGTGTATTATCTTTCGATTGCCACCACATCTTTATTAAATCTGAACTTAAATACACACACCTCTACTCATCAAGAAAGAGTCTGAAATTGTTAGATATAGACATGTCTCCTATTGTTGTAGGATGGTTTATGTCTGGATGTAAAGTCTGATACTTATTAAAACGTATTCTAAAAAGTGAAACGGAATCTCTGCACATACTGTAAATAGTCTCTTGCAGGGGAAACCGAGTATCCTTGACTGGTGAACTAGATATGGGTATGTAACCAACTCCAAGGTGAAGTTTGTCATCGTTGTGGACTCGTCAAACACATCATTACGGGACAATGAAATTAGAAGTGTAAGTTAAGCCTACGATTGGTCTTATTGTTGCATGTGTACTAATCAAATACAGCTCTGCAGGCATACTTCTCTCAAAGCCACATTGGAATTGTTTAAATATCTACAAACTGTTGATCTAGTTACACAGCATAGGCGCAAGTGTTGAATTAAACCTAGTCTCACTTTGCCTCAGCATACATTTTATGAACAGTACCAATTCTCTCTCCCACAATGTGTTTCACTGTAATGATCCGATGGCTGAATGTAAGCTTTTCCAGAATGGAACTACAGTTTTGTCAATGATTTAGTTGGTTATGACACTAGTGCAGAATCTTTAAATCACATTTTCAATGCCCGATGCGCAATGACAACAATTTTCTTGTTTTTTTCCCCCCCAGATGTTCAGAAAATTACACAACTCTTTCACCGATGTAATGTGCAACCCATTCCACAATCCCGGGGACACCATTCAGTCCAAGTGAGTTTATGCTTTACTTGATATTCAAAAGGATTTGTATCACTGACATTCTCCAAATCTTGCAGTGTTTTAATTGTTGACAAATGTTCCTCCAGGGCCTTCGATGGCATCGTATCTGGAATGATGGTACAAACTGGCTGACTTTTCTTCCACCCCATCTTCTGGGCCTCCACTGTACAGAACCCCCCCCTAATCCTATTGTTTACACGTTGCCTTGACTAATGAAATGTGCAAGTAATAAAGCTTAATTGTTGCTGCACAATGGATCATTGTCTTTTATTTATTCACTTACATAGCAAAGAACTTGTAAGTTATACATAGGAAGGATTTATACAAGACATTGCAGGCAGCAACACAATACATTCGCATCAGTTTGTAAAAACAGTAAGAGATGCAACTGCATAACAATTTGAGGATTGCCCCATGCATTCACAGCAACATAAGCTTATAATGCAACACCTTTGGCCTTAGTCTTCATCCTTCACATCTCTTGAAGCAACTTAGGAAGTCATCTCTTCTGTCCATTCTGGCATCTCACACGATGCTGAACTCAGAAATGCCTGGAAACACTTCTTTAAAATAATCAGTTCTATTCGCCCACTTTATGTATGCTGTGGGTAGTGCTAGCGCTGTTGAGGGTAGTGCTGTCCACTCGCCCCCGCCCCCAACTCCTCCGACGGTGGGGTGATGAGAAGAAGACACGGGTAACGTTTCGGCATCTGTTCCTGGTAGTCCATGTGTCCCCACTGTCTCTTCCCCACTGAGGGGCCTCCGTAGTAAGGGTGGGGGGTTTGGTGTTGTGGCCTGATCGACTGGTACCGGAACCTACCTCGAGAGCTGCTCTGGTATCGAGGTGGACGGTAACCACGGCCTCGGCCTCTGGTGTGGCCACCTCTGTGTCCTCCCCTGTCTGTGGTGCTGATACCTGGCATATTGGTCCTCTTGGGCATTACCTGCAAGCCAAAGAACACCTTTTTTTGGTGTACCGTTTAGGAAGAATGATCCGTGTTTGTTGAATAGCAAACATGGCATTTCCTTAATGACAATCTTGATGCAGAGAAAGAAAGCGAGGAAAATGTTAACTTAACGGGTACTTTGACTGGTTCACTTTAAAAAAGGTAACATTACTAGAGTGAAAATTAAGTGGGGCCCAAATTACATGACCTTTTGAGTGAGGTTACAGTAAATAGGACCAAATGGCATTTCTCAATTCAACAGGAGGGATAAGGAGGCATCACATTACGAGGAAGTGTTGAATTGCAGGTTATAAACAGTATGGTAGAGCTCAAGTTATGCCCAATCAAAGTTAAAAAAAAAAAAAAAAAAAAAAAATATCCTTCCCCATATCAAATCAAACACATGCCCATACCTTCCATCCATCTATCCTAAACTCCCATGTCAGTGGTACTGTAGGCCGTATGGCACCTCTGACATTTGACTCACAGTTGCGAGTAGTCAACTAGTTTGAGGGTTTTCATGTAGTGCAACGCTCCTCACCTTAAGGACTCTTCCTCTGAACAAGGTCTCATGCAGACCAATAGCACTCTGCACAGAGTCTCGATCAGAGAATTCAATGTAAGCAAAGCTGTGAAAAGTAAAGAGAAAAAAAATGGATGGACAAAGAGTTGTATTCTGTGGTCAAACAGTGTCAGGTAGAATATATAAACTGTATGCACGAGCTGCACCCACCCCTTGGGATGGCCGGAGAACCTGTCACACAGGATGGTAACTCTGTTGACAGGACCACAGCCGTTGAAATGGATCTCCAGCTCGTCTGCAGTAGCTCCATAGTCTACCTGGGATTTGTTCAACAGTGCGTCAGATCAGGAATGTGAAAAGAAATATGCTCAGTATGAGGAAAAGACAAAGTCTTACATTTCCCACATAGACGGATCTGTTGTCTGCGTCTATTCTCTCTTCAGGAGTCATATTGTAGAACGGTCCTGTGGAGGAGAACAAACTGTATACACTGTTCTTGTGCATGCAATATGAAGTAAATACCACCTACACAGGGAGTCACTCCAGGTGACATTAACAATGATTATTCCACCAACAGATCTCTTGTATCATCTTTGGTAAAACATATCTCAGACTATGGCTCCCCTCTGATTACATCTCTGTTCTGAGGAGGAACCAAAAGGGAGGAAGTGGAAAGTGAAAGAGACGCACACAGGCAGAAAATAGCCACAGGCAGGAGGAGGACCCTTCTGGTTCTCTGGAGCTCACTGCTTCGTCTCATTGGGCAGTGATGAGGCACATGTGAACACTGTTGTGACCACAGTGAAGCGTCCCAGGTGTTAGCCAGATGGTGAAGGATGCAGCTACCTCACCTGCCTGGAGGCTGCGATGCTACACGCACCTGGCTACACTGTCGAGGCTTCCCAAATGCATAATCGGTGTTTAGCTGTCCACCAATGTGACACAGTAACAAACCACGAGGCAGATAAAACGCACGTGCAGTCTCACCAAGCCGAGGGCTGCTGGTCAGGTGCTGCATGTCTACCGCATCAAACCTCTCCTCTTCCCTCAGTCTCTCCGACTCCTCTTCCATCTCCATCTCCTGAACTCTGGCCTTGATGGCCGCCAGCTCCTGGGCAAGGAATCACAACATTGAAGTCACTGTGGCTTATACCGAGAACTGACACTGAAAACCAGACTGGGGACAAATTGAAAAGGGCATAAATGACTACCTAAAAGCCTGAATAAATAAGTGCTGAAACAGAATAGATAAAGATGCTTCCACACCAGGCATACACTGATTTGGGAATGTAAATTATATGCTGTGGCCTTCAACGTTACCAGATCACAATGCAATTTAACACTGTAGCATCAAAACACATAAAAAGGGAATATGTTTCAGATGAGCAGTGTTACCTCAAAAGATGTGGGGAGGCCTATAACGAGGAGCCTTAAAGTTGTTCTGGTGGCCCAACATCTTATGTATTGTAGACTTTATTTTCCTCGTATTTGTCGCCCAAATTGGTATAGATTGTGATAAGACTCAGACTGATATTTTACTTTTAATTTCTGGTTTACAATGAAACCAAAGTATTATTTGTATATGAGAAAATTAAATGACCAGAATGGACAGCATTTGCATTGCCAAATTACTAAATTGTGGATGTTTATACGTTATGAAAACACCAAATGGATTTATTCAATCTTCTTAAATGATTTATTAAAAAAAAAAAAAAGAAGAAGCTGGCTTGAGGTTTCAGGACAGTATCTATACGGGAACGAAGGTTTCACCATCAGTAACTTGAGTGCAATAAACACAATTTAGAACCACACAGTGTTCCAATACTTCAACCAGGCCATGCTGTGCACCGGGTTGTCTCCAAGTCGCCCAGCGTGTCATACCGTTACGGGATGTGGCTCACTGAGGTCGTTCTTCGCACACCACGTTTATCAGTGAAATAACGACACCACATAGCATAGCTTGGGTCTGCGCTTGCTTGTCCAACGTCACAGTCCTCGTTTTTCCCCCCCCGCACTATTGTAATGTTACGTGCGCGCAGACAAACAAACGTGGCGGCACCCTTTTCCATTCACTTTAAACGATCATACCCACCGGGTCCTCGGCGAAACGCTCCCCGATGGACTCGCCCTCCAGGTAGCCGTACTCCAGATGATTTTCCGCCATGCTCACTGCTCAAACATGGCATCTGCAAAGCGGACTGCAGCTTGCCAAAACCACCGCAACACAAAATATCTCCCACAGGAAGAAAACGGTTGGCCGGTGGACGCGACACCTGACAGCATATGAGGTAATAGCTAATAGATATCACCTGTGAATGAGACCCATGACGCGCTGGATTGATTGACAGTGGCGCGCACGTGAGAAAGACGCTGGGCGATGTCTTCCTCCCATTGGCGCATCAACAAGGGGCCCTCCCTCCTCTCTGCCCCTGGTACCCATCCCTCCCCCCTCCTCACCCCCAAGATTTATAGCTAGTCAAATGACAACTGATAAATCCTGAGATCTACATTCGTTTACAATAAATGGTATCATTCTTCAAAAATAAAACTGAATATCTTTGATTGATTTAGTGGCGTTTGACTAAAATTACAGGATATTTCTAAAAGGCATAATGGGTGTTGTAGTAATCCTTGAGTGTCATCTGGTCATTAAAAACATTGTGAAATGTAAAATTTGAAACCAGAAGAAATAGGAAACGAGTTAGGTTACTTTATCACTGAGCAGCGTTTATTCACCCATCCATTTCCCCAGTTTTAGGGTTGGAAGAATTCACTTCTGTCTGACAATATCTGTTCAGTTGTTCATTGAGGCTATATGATGCTTGTACTGAGTGAATTATCACTCATAACACAACAGTTGTATGGCTACATTATCCCATCAAGTGGAAATATTCTTGACATTTTCTACAAATTTCTCTAAATTCAGTCTGACATATTTGGCATCAATGGAAACTTTGGGATCTCCACTAGAATTTAAAACATCAATCTGTTGGTAGGAACAAACCTTTGAGTCTGTAATGATTGATTTAACGGGCAGATTAAATAACCTGGCTAGAATGTTCAATGGATGATTACATTTTATAAAATGTGTGAACTCGCTTGACAGACATGAATATATGTTTTGAAGCATCTCTTAAATTGTAAATATTTGTGACAGTGGAGTGAGCTTGTTTGTGATTTGTATGTGTGGTATATTTAGTAATGTTTTGAAGTTGTAATATCTTTTTCAGTATGTTGTCTAGATCTGCTGTTATCGTATTTCTGATGAGGGAATGAAGTTTACATAATATGTTTGTGTGAGTTATTATTCTATAACAATGGATCATTTTCCTGTTCTGGGATAATCTCAGAATAAGACTGCACTTAAAGAAGAAAATCAACAAGAGTGATGAATACTTAATTTCATGTTTTAATTACACAGTTACATTGTTCAACACAGACAATAACCTGAATTAGAATGTTTTACAGCTTCACACATCCAACAGAGCGAACAGTTAAAGAGCGGTATTAGCAACAGGGAGGAAAGCATGCAAGAAATAAATACAAATCAGAATTTAATTCTTCTGGCACAGTTAACTTCATCTAAAAACGGCAACAGGACCTTCTTGACGAGGGAAATAAAACAAAAGGAGAAAGATCTTCAAAGCGCCAACCTTTCCGACAGAAACATGTTTTTTTCTGTAATAATGTATTGCACAATACAGTATAGAATGCTTCCCTACACATAAAAAAAACATAAACCTTTTTTCAATTTATGTAAATGTAAAAACAGGACCATCCTGAGCCATGGCTTTGGAGAAAACGTGCTGTATCCACTGTTTGCCACTTTAGCTTTCTACTGTAGCTAGTTCATCAATGCCTGTTTCACAGGAAGGACGTGTCACCATCACATCGGATGATCCTTGAAATTTCATTGGTAGAGTTACTGGTTGGGGTAGGGAGCGACAAATGCCAACCTGCTAATATTTGCCTTTTCTAAACATGCGTCTTGCCCATATCATGTACATAGTTAAACAAACAGAAAAGTGGCTGATGTAAAGTGTTCGGAGACCCCTTGGATGATATTCACAACAGCAGAGCCCTTATGCGTTTGCCATCTATGATATCTTCACAGAGAAAAGTATATAACACCTCGGCACAAATATCATTTGTTTCGTGCCTTAGTGAAGCTTGCACCCAGCGTAACAGAACATGGTCTTTTGTGTCCTGTCCAATGAAATCAGGAGGGAGAATTTCAGTGAGGGACAGTTGGATCTGTCCTGTACAGACTGCAGCCTCATGTCCCACACAATCAACCATGTTGAAGTTATCTAATGCCGCGACATAGCACAAAAACCTTAACCAAAGTGAAATCTGAAGAGAAAGTTGTAGCTTTTGGTTGTATTTTGGTCATTTATAAGTGGTCTAGTGGGTTTGGCTTTGTGTTTATCTGAGGGCTTACTTGCAGACAAGGAGACACACGTAAAGCATTAAAGAGTTGAATGGAACTGTCATTATGATGTTGTTTCGATGCGGATAGTGTGCGCAAACATGGTATTTTACTGCACAAAGCTGTTGCTACATATTGTGAATCAATCTGCCACTAAAGTCTGTCTGGGATGTTTCATTAAAGCTCTGAAAGTTTCAAGTAGTTTGTACAGAGACAAGAAGAAAAAGGTATGATTTTATCTTTTTTTTTTTTTTACAAAAGCACACACACCACCAGTCACACGCACACAAACACACACACCATCCATTCATTTTTTTTTTTTTTTTTTTTTATCTCTGCAAGGCTTTGTAACTGTAAGAACAGGCAATCATGAGGCTTTTCTAAGAGGATGCTTCTATTACTTTTACAGAAGCAGTATTCAATATGTAGACAACAAGCGCTTTGATTGCTTGAATAAAAATTCTACACATGTGAAACTCAGCCAGTTCATTAAACATGCTTTTCACTCTTGTGCCCTGATTGTGTGTATTTCAGACACTTTGGTTAACTGGTGTAGTGGAGCTCTAACCTTATTATTTCTAGTCTGACAATACACACTGTGTCAAAGCCTATTATGGCAATAGAGTACTTTGGTCTGTGCTTTTATTGGTTTTGGACAACAAATGACATGTCATGGTTGATTCTGTGTTGAGTTTGGTAGTATGCAAGTTTGACTGTACAGTATGTGTACCTACTACTAAATTCCGGCAGTATCAGTTTCGTTAGTGGGATGTGATCAAACCTATGGATCAAACAGCTGAGGTCTGGTTAGAATAGATACTGTTTAACATCAGTAGTAATGGCAATTCCTTTCAACAGTTTAGTTTTTATCATTTTCAGACAGAATCATGTGATCATGTTTGAATGTGCGCCACCATGTCTGCTCTCAGCCCAGCTTTTCAAAGTCCAGGACAACGTCTCCTGGTGGTTAGCTGTATGGTCGCAGGAGGTAGCTATAGTGTGAACGATGGTCTGGGGTAGTAGTGGAGGAGCTGGACATCAGAGGGAAAAGAGGAAATGACACAAAAATGCTGAGGTCAACACCATATCACAATGATCATAACACACATACATACATGTTACACACAGAGGCAAGGGTACCTCGTAGCTTATCGCATTTGAATTGTGTCTCAGGTAGTCCAAATAAAATGGTTCACTTCATCCATCTGTTGATGAACATGTTTCCTATGCCACTATCAGCAAAAAGAAAGTTACCTATTTTTTTCCCAAGTTTGGTCGAAGTGCGTATGAGGCCAACATTGTAGCGTTTACAGTGATCAAAATTAAATTTGTAGCATGTCGGCTTCAGGCCCTCTGTTGCTTTAAGTAAAGGCCTGAACACTGTTTAGTATTCATGTGTTAGCAGAGGCGAGCATAATGCTGGAGCATGTGGGAAATGCTGGGGGGAAAAAAACCTGAAGAGGTGACACTACTCTCTTGGCCTGGAAATAGATATTCAATTTATGCTCAACCTGCATCTTTACAAATAAACAGTAATCTGTTAAAAAAGCAACATTGCAAAGATTGGGTATCAAAATGAGCTTTTAGGTTTACTTCAGTTTAACACTGGCATATCACTTAATCCTACAGTAATGGCTTGCCATGTACCTTGGGGGAAACAAATACTCCTAACCTCACACACACACACACACACACACGCACACACACACACACACACACACACACACACACACACACGCACACACACACACACACACGTTGATGAGGACCAAGAGAGAGGGTCACTGCAGTGGCAGAAACAGAGCACTTGACATGATATATCAAGTTTGACAATTCTTAAATATGTTGTGAATGATCTAAATTTGAAACTGAGCCACGACATTTTCCTCTTTTGTTTTTTCAAACCTTTGAACATATTTGGGATTTTTTTTGTTACTACACACTGTTGAGTCCCCTCCTGCAGGATGTAAACTGACCTGGGGTGAATGAAGCACACGACACAGCTTTGGGTCCCAATTGCACCATCGCATTCAAATTAAGAAGATTAAAGTGAAACATAAATATATTTGCTTGGTGTTATACAATGTGGATTTTCAAATATTGGTAATTAAGGACTAATTAATTAATTAATACATTAATTCAGAAGTCCTGTAGTGTCCATCCACCTTTGATCTGTTTTCATCCATTTTCAGCTACATGCATTGTATGAAGCCACTTTACCTCCACTACCAACAGTCTCCTCCGCTCAGGGTCACATGACACTTTGATTTGAGTAAAAATTAAAACTGATTAACTTGTGTGAGAGAAAAAAAAAGATTGATGAATTTGAGAAATAAATGTACTGTGAAAAAATCATAATCTGGACATTAAACTTTAAAGGTTTCTGTTATTTGGCAAACACATTTTTGGACCTCTTTAAATACTATGTACATTCACATTAAGTTACTGATGTTACTTTAAATATATTTATATGTATCTATATTATATGACACCCTATGGGCAGTTGAGGTTCCATTCAGTAGCTGAATTCTCTTCATATTGCACCTCTGTCCTCTCACTGTCTTACAATGCGAGCTATACAAAATATTCTACAAGAGGGGTTTCATCTCATTAATATAGATACAACAAATCAAACAATAAGTACAATGCTGGGCTTCCTCTCATAAGCGAGTGTCCTACTTGGTCTGACCTCACTGCTCAGCCCAAACTTATAGGAGGAAAATGAAAGGAAACAAAACCAAAACAAAGTCCATCTTTCTGGATATACACAAGGGCAGCACATGTGGACATCAGCGACAAGAGACATTATCGAAATTTGAAAGAGGAACAATATCTACAAGCAGGTTCCGAACCCTTCCCACGAGACTGCTCAGCGGCTCTGTTCGAAGCAGGCGGGGGTTAGGGGCAGACTTGAGTCAAGTCGTCGGGGGAAGAGCAGTAGAAGGGAGGTGTGGGGTGAGGGGAGGTAGAAAGAGAGAACCAAGTCTACACCGCCCTTCACTAGGCTCCTTTTTATCTGTTTATCATGCTTTGGAAAAAGAGGGAGTGAATGTAAAGGTAACACCAAATCCTTGAAATATCTCCTTGTTGTGGAGCTTAAAAAAAAAAAGAAAAAAAAGACTTACAATCTTCTCATAAGTCATAGTATACAATGCCTTCTTGGACAGTGTTTTCAAGCTTCCTTTGAGGTTTTTGGCAGCTCCTTTGCCATTTATGTATCTTCATCTCCTTTGAGGCTGTGTAGCTTTTACTTTCCTCTTTATTCCTCTCTGGTACCATTTACAAAACAAAGAAAAATCACACTGTGGCAGGGTTTCCATCCATTTCATGAAGTCCTTCTTGTAGCCAAGTTCACAGCATTGTCCTTATTCACTAGTCTGGGCCATCACTGAGGAACCGCTGTAGTTTTGTCCAGACTACAGGAGACAGCTGCAGATCAAAGCAGGTCACAGTTTGTTTTTTTTCTTCTTTTAAATGTCTGACTATCTCTGGGTCCCGTTCTGCAGCTTCTCTGCAGCCTGGTCCTCTCAGGGCTGGCTTATCTGCTGAGGAGGTGATGTTGCTTTGCGTTTGGTTATAAGATGAGTGCTTCTCCTTATCGCTTACTTACTCACTTTGGCAGTGTAATACAAAGGTTTGGATCATGTTATTTTTCATTCATCTTTGAATTCATTTGGGTTCACAATGGTGCAGAGGTGAGTCCGGTGTAGATTTTCTTGGCTCGCTAGCAAGGTAGTTAGCAGTTTAAAATTAATTCATTTTCATATCATTATTATCATCATCAGCATCATCATCACTACTATTCTTTATTTAGAATATTTGGACTTTTCTT
The DNA here is from genome assembly GCF_004355925.1 of Anarrhichthys ocellatus. NCBI lineage: Eukaryota > Metazoa > Chordata > Actinopteri > Perciformes > Anarhichadidae > Anarrhichthys > Anarrhichthys ocellatus. The sequence continues at coordinate 12,177,410 of NW_022280036.1, read as the reverse complement.
TAATTTCCCTTAAAGCCAGAAAGAAACATTTAATAAATACTAAGCTGTGTTTCTGAGGAATTAATCGCATCACAGGGTTTTTCCCTTCCCTCATCCATTTGAAAAAAGGTATTTTGTCCTTGCCTGTCCCCATTAGGACACTGTAGAATAAGTGCCACATCAGTGAACTGTTTGCACAGGTAGTGCACATCTAAGGGCTGAGTACTACACTCTCATTGGTGCTAAATTAAAGGGAAATCCAATACAAGTGCTAATCAGCCTAGCCCCTACCCCCCCCCCCCCCCCACCCCCACCCCCACCATCACTGTTTCCTACCACAGCCCTTGTCTTGTGTCCTCATGCAGACAATATTTAACATGCTTACATTACTGAGGACACATCTTAGCCACATCTTCAAGTCAAAGCTCATGTTTTCAGCAAAACACATGTGATATGTTTCTGTGACTGAACACAGAGATAGAAGACACTTTTCATGCTTTCCGCTACACTGAACCCCAGGCTGGAATCTTTGTATTTGTGGCTGTGGTTGTAAAAGAGACAAAAACAGAAAAAGTGTTTTTGGGGGGAGGTGACCAGTTGAGTCAGTCTATCATCAGGTAGTGAGACGATTTTCAGAAGAGCTTAGGATAAGAGGGAAATAAGGACTGAAATAGGGGAGGAGGAAATTGAGCGGCGTGCAATGAACTTCCTCAGTTTGGTTTTGTGTGGAGTGTGGGCACTGTCGCATCAGTATGCAGGGAAGGGACAAGGGTCCGACGTCAACGAGAGGTGGCATCCAGTAGGGCGGGGGTAGCTGGAGTTGTGGAGCGAGAGGCACTGCTGGAACTGCTCTCCTTGGGGCTGGCAGAGACACTTCCACTGCCGCTGCCAGCCCCTCCCGCAATGCTGCTCTGGCCGGCCAAGGACAAGGCTCCTGGAGGAGTGCTCTCCGAGTGGGTGGGGGGCGCACTGGAGGACGCTGAGGAGGAGGAGGGGGGGCCTAGAGGGACACTGCTGCCCCCTGGCATCCCCTGCAGGCCTTGACCACAGACATGGTGGTGCTTCTCCCAGTCTTTGTGTTGGCAGAAGGAGCCGCAGTAGCGAGCCGTGTTGCAGCCGCTGCACGTCTCACTGGCTTTCCTCCCACAGTTCCAGCAGCTCTGTTGAGACAGTGGGGAGAGAGTGGGTTGATAAAAATAAGTCTCTTTTTTGTCCCAGGAAAGTTTTCTCTTCCTCACATAAATATATGTTTAAACCTAACATAAGTATTGTAAAATCTTAGCCTGATCATATATTTTTTTATTCTTTGCACAAGGATTTGATTTGAAGGCTTTAAGTCCTGGTCCGAGGCCACTGGTTTGTGTTACCAGCAGGTGGTGGTCAACTGCTCAGTAATGACCTCAGCCTGGCACTCTGCTCCAACCATCTGGGTCCGTCTGCTTTTATTTACACAGACAACTGGACTGCATCTACTTATAATGATGACAACATGGTGCAGCAACAAACCAACAGCAGCAAGCTGTATGGATTACACATTGCAGGGTAACTTGGAAGATAAGGGGAACAAAGTGAAGGGCAAAAGAGCATTAATGAGCGAGAGACAGAGTGATGTATTAGAGAACAAGTGAGAGGAGAATTAAGGTAAATGTGGTTGGGGGGTCTGTGATACTCACTTCACTGGAGTCCTCCTGCTGGTTGATTACTGTTAGTGCGTCCTCAGAGGCTTGCCTCTTGGCCTCGGCCAGCGCCCTCTCCATTTTAGAGCGTTCGGCTGAAATCATCTCATGGGCTTTCCGCTCAGCGTCTGACACCGCCTTCTGCAGCTCTGACATTGCCTGTCGCTTAACCTCATTCACTGCCTCCTCTAAAAAAAAAAAAGAGAGAGAGGTGTTAGTGCAAACGCCCATCGTCCCGTCCTGGGCCTGCTCTATCATCCTTTGAGGCTCTTTAAGCTGCCATCTTGTTGTATCTCAGCGAACAGATGTACATCATCCAAGATTTAAAACTTTCTGCCAGAAAAGGGAAACAGCAGACTTCAATAATTAATTCAAACACGTCTGGCCACAATCATTTCCAGTGCTGACAACAACAGATGTCTCCAAAATTTTGTCTCTAACTTGGCTGTTCAAACAACATCCTGGGATTCCCTGTTTGCATGATTGTCATCTTGTCATAAAAATAATTTTAATACAATTCGTAAGACGGATTTCACAGTGAAAAGAGAATAATTTCCCCACCGGTTGGCAGCCGTATCCCCACTGCAGGGCTTCCTACGATGTAGATTTTTATCATGGGGCCTTTTGTTTTTCCAGCAAAAGCACAAACTGTATGAGTGAAGAGACTGTGTTTTTACAACAGGCAGGTGTGTAGACTCTCTACCAGATGGCAGTCAAAAAATAGAAACTTCCCGCAGTCTCCTCTCAGTAAGAGGCAGAAGTGATTACATTTTGCCATCTTTCATTATTGGCCTCACGGTGCACAACATATGTATAGTGCATGCTTTCCTGTAGGGCTTTATACACCTGAGAAACAGGTTTCCAAATATAAAAACATCTATGAATAGAATGCTAACGTGGTATCTTGTGATCACAATACATAAATTCACCTAAAATGTCAATTTCTTCAGCAATCAGAGACAGCAACACTTTTAAAGACGAAATTACTTTTCACCCTCCTGCTCCGCCTCCTCCAGATGTGCATGGTTGACACACTAAGACACAAATGACACACATACAAATAGCTATCCAGGTGTGTTAGGCCAACCAAGTAGGAGGTGAGACTGATAATGTTCTCTCCACTGCTCCCTATTTCCTCCAGTCAGTGTTTGTTTGAGTGGGAACTCATAAATAACTGTCACTCTTCCTTGCCGCTCCACTCCACTTGTTTCAAACTACTGTGTTAAAAGATAGGCGGCGGAGGGAGCCTTATCCAACACTTTGCTGTGTATGTGCGCATGGCTGCGTGTGCATGTATGTCTGAGCTTGATTCCTATGCTGAAAAGTTAATATTCTGTCAATCCCGTCAACATACAGTCACCCTCAGACATGTCTCAATGGCTTCCTTCATTCCATCATTCCCTCTCTACCTTTATTCTTCATTTCATTTCTGCTCCTTTTTTTTTTTTCTTAAACCCCTCTTCCTCCTCCTCCTCCTCTTTCTTCTTTTCGTTGCAAAACACTATCTGCATTATCCCGAGCTTCTCAATTATCTGGCCTAATGCATGCACCACTAAGATTAGTTTGCAAATTTAATTAATTCTTATCAAGGAGACTGCATAGCAGATGCTGGGGCAATTAGCTCTTAATGGAAAACACGGGGACAGCAATATTAACGTTTTAATTCCACAGGGATTTGGCAAGTCCCTGAGACGTGTTATTTCTGCCTGCTTTTTCACACTTCAGATCTTATTTTTCAAAGGCACTGCAGTCTCTCAACCTGAACCAGACCAGAGAATACGTGTCTGGTTTTAATTAAAAGCAAGAGGTGCTGCAGCTACATTAGGCAGACTACCTGGCTGCTGAGATAGAGGTGACACATGCTCACATATACACAAACACACACACACACACACACACCAAGGTGAGATATGGAGATATGTTACTCACCCTGTCTGTTTTGGAGGTGCTTTAGTGCTGGGGAGAGCGGGATGCTTGTAGTACCTGTATGAAAAACAACTGCAATTAAAAGAGCTTTTTCTGCTGGTGAAAATGCAGCACAATATTTTGCCGACAGCAGCAACCGGTATATTTCCTCCGCAGGGTATTGGAGTACGACTGCAACATAATAGTGCTGGGACTGGGGAGGAACAAGGGCTGAGCCAGATGACTCCTGGGATGGGCTCTATCTAACATGCAGTGTACAAGAAGGCCCATGCAATGCAACACTCCCGCCTGCTTCCCTTTGGCCTCAAACTGAGCCAAAAAAAATAACCATGGTCAAGATAATTTTGTCTGTATATCTAAATGTCTGTGTTTGATTTACTTCAGTAATACATTAGTATACTGTGCATGAGGCTAAAGAAATTAACACAATAAAAACAAGCACAAAAACTTGAGACTGTCTGTGTTTCTCAGGTCAATGGAGACCAGTAATCTCTAATCTGTGGTGTGCTGCTGCGGCCCGCTTTGGGCCAGGTGACTGCATTTTCACTGCAGCTGTAACGGCAGTGGCTTTTCATAGTGGTGACAGATGGAGGGCATTTAGCCCTAATGACACAGAGGGCCTCCAAGCCTCTGCCCTGATGGACCTACGGCTGTAAGGCCTCTGCTCCGTCTGTCTCTGTGGCCACGGTGAGGGCCGTGAAAGACTGATGACAGTGACTGTGTGTGTTTTGTTAGTCCGTGTGGGGTCAATCATGAAGACAATAGAGAGAAGAGGATGCTTGGCTCTTACCAGCTTTCCTCCAGATTTCTTCTGGCAGGTATCCTGAGGGAGGCCTGTGTAAGAAGTCTCTGTGGATCTCTGAAACACACAAGCAGGCACACATTCAGTCTCAATTACACACACACACACACACACACACACACACACACACACACACACAGTGATAGACCTTTGATCTGCTCAAACACACATCCTAGAAGTTTCCACTTCTATTTTTGGGACCAATACACACTATATTTGTGGCAACATCAGTAAATAAGCTGTCATCAACTATTTCTACCATTTCTGGGAAGGAATGAGAATACGGGAGTTAGACGTGAATACAAATGTAAATTATGAATGAGCATGCTGGCAGCATAAGGGTGCAATCAGTTGGTTAAAGATCCAGGATGTTGAAACCAGATTTGTATTGCCTCACCGAATGAGTTTACATTTGTACATTTGCAGAAAAATGTGATAATTTAAGTGACTTTTTGTGTCTAAATTGATAGATTAAGGCATTTTACACATTTCAAATAAGCTTGCTGTGAGTGTTTTGTTTTGTGTTTGTCTACCTGTCTGTCTGCCTGTCTGCCTTTCAGCAGCCGAGGAAGTTCCTACGGGCAGTGACTCGCTGCTGCTAGCTGTGTTGGAGGAGGAGTTGTGGTGAGGAGTAGGAGGAGGAAGAGGAGGAGGAGGAAGGCAGTGCTGTCCGTTGCTCCCACCTTTTTTCATCTCCTCCACGTCGCTATAGCGCCGAATCCAGTGATTCATTTCCTCCCGGTCAGCCTCCTGGCAGCGGCGCAGCACTGTCAGAGAGCGGCGCGTCTTCTCCACCATGTCCATGATGCAGTTCAGGAGCTGCAATGGGACAGGATTGAGGATGAGTTAAAACTTAGTGATGAATCAACAGGAGAAATTCAACAGTGCTCCATTTAGTTGAAAATATAAATCCCTATGACCGAAACACATGACCAGGACAGGTCCCCACAAAACTAATACAAAATTAAACTCGATCATCTCCACAACACGGTAGTAGAGTTTTTTTAAATTAACCAAACTTGATAAATCCATAAAAAAAAATAAAAAAAACATAAAAAGACATGCCTGTTAGCGTGCGACTCTGTGTTTCTGTCTCGGCCTGTTTTGCTCATGGATTGTGGGCTTGTCAGTGAATTTCAATGTCTAAGAGCATTACAACAGCGATAATGTAACAGCTGGGCTGCTGATGAAAAAGTTAACCCAATTCCTTCCACCCTTCTGCTCCGGTCCCTGCCAACTCAACAGATTTCCACTCCCCCCCCCCCCCCCCCCCCCCCTTTTAAACAGTGTCACTTTTTTCCACCCTTTCCTGTGTTTCCAGAGTCGGCTCGGCCTGCTAAATGGGTTTAGCATGGTTGACATTCAATCCATATCATTATTCTCATTCATCTTTCCCTCTCTCTGTCTCTGCCATCTTTCCTCTGTCCCTCCCTCCCCTCTGAGTTCGCTATATTTATTTCAGTGAAGTGTTTCTAATTTGGCAGGGGTCCAGGCCTGGCCGGTTCTCTCCATGACTGCAGCTCTTGTCTCAGCTGCTCTCCCCAGCTGGAGCTGCGCTCTGCTGGGTCCTGAGCTCCATCTGGGGCCCTGTTTCTGTGTATGCCTGTCTGTCTGTGCATGTCTGTGTGTCTAGCGAATGTGATTTTGTCTTCATGGAGTTGGGTGCCAGGAAGCCAGATAGGTGTCTGTTTGTTGTTCATTCACCACTCTGACAATGTCCGTCAACTGCACACTCTGATGGAGTGTCAACAGTTCCCGTCCCACTAAAGTTAACTTAAATCACCTGCTTTATTTCCCACTGCTCCACGATATTTATGAATTAGAGGTGGTCAGCATTAACCTCGGCTACCATGCTGATACGTACATTATCTAGGTGCTTCCATTCCTCTGCCCACTCTCGATCTGTAAGACGATGGTCAATCACCTCCTCTTGGCGCGCTCCATGCACAGCTAAAAGACAAACACATGGGTGAGATTCTGCACACAATTCTGTATTACTGCCTCTAAGCAGCAAAACACTCCATTGCAGGGTGGATACCTAACTATGTCCATGTTTGAGCAAGGGGAACTGGAAGAATTTCTAACTCTGAACCCAGTCCTGACTGTCATACCGAATACTAACAAGTAAATATAATACTGAAAATGTTTCTATTTTCAAACACTTACAATTAGTAACAGTGTGTGTGTGTGCCCATATTTGTGTTGGGGTGGATGACAGTTCATTAATTTCTTGTGGTGTGTGCAATGGACTTTTTCCTCTTCTCCTCTACTTTGTTATTGTTTTATTGTATTGTATTTTGTAAAATCAGCAAGTTAGTTGTGTAATTTCAAACGAAAAAGCATGTCATGTGCCTATTCTATTACCTCATATCTAATCAGTAAGACAACTTGGCTAAGAATTCATCCCTTTCCTTTTGGGAAAGCAGAAGGAAGGCATATATGGTTGCCACAGTTGTAGTAGCGTATAGGCATGTATGGATGTAGTCTTTATATAGACGCACTGCCACAAGGATTATCACACTGGACTGACAACTGGCCTTTGTTCTCTACAGACAGCCCACTTACATATACACCAGCCCATAGACTGACCATGTAAGTGAGAACTGGAGACCTATGGATTTATCTGACAATGTGAATGCAGCCGTCCTACCCGTCTGCCGGAGCCTGTCCCGGGCGTCGCGGTGTTCATTGTGTCTGTAAGCGTCTCTGTATTGGTGCGCCAGGGCCATGTCTTCTAAGCGATAATGTTGGGGTCCCACTTGGGGGTTGGGTGGGTGGGGCAGGCCGTTGGGAGGGTGTGTGGGGAGGCCGTTGGGAGGGTGTGTGGGGAGGCCGTTGGGTGGCGGGTGAGCAGGAAGACCCGTGCTGGGGCTGAAGCGTTGACTGGGGCTGATGGTGCACGGCCTCTTAGCCATGTGCTCCGGGTGCAACCCATCTCTCTCTGAGCTGTCTTTGGTCCTGTAGAGGAGGACAGGGGAGTTGGTTCAAACATTATGTTAAAACACTCAGTGATATTATATAGTATATGGCATCATGGCTTACCATGATACTATTTAATGTTGCGATTATAATGAGCAGTTTGTAGGAGCTTATACGACTCTGATATATTTAAGAAAATGAAGGCAGCCAGGCAGTAGATAATGTCAGCACTACGCAGTTATTAGAATACAGTTTGAAAAAGTAGACCCAGTGCAAACTACTTTGTTAACAAATACATTAAACATCCAGAATTTAAAAACATGGAGTTAAAGTTGAACTGTTTAATCACAGACTAAGGCCTGCAGCACAGTGGGATGTTATGTGGTATATTATGATCTACAACAAAACAGATCTTTGTTGTAAAAGGCAGGGTTTATTTGCCAATATGCAATGTCCCTGCACAGACTGCATCTCTTAAGCTCTGTTTCCTACTACCACATGTACCATTATTCCACAAATGTCAAACCAAGAATCAATTCTGCTGCTTCAAATGAACTCTGGATCACTCAAAAATTGTGTTGATGCTAACATGACTACCCTCATTAGCACTAAATGGCTCATTTCTCACCTCAGTTTTATTGAGAAACAGATTTTTTTACACCATATTAATGTCTGAAGAGAGAGAAATCACTTTTGTGCTGGCTACTTCATCTTTCTCCAGCTAGTCTATGGCCTTGCCAGACCACAATGAGTGATGTGAAAACTGTGCGATGACTGCAGGCTAAATATGCAATGATAGTGTATGACTTCATAGTTCGGGAAAACATGCCCAAGCAAAGACCGGAATGCCCTTGAAATCAGATCAAGAGGCAAAAATTGTCCTCAGTAAAAATATGTCAAAGAAAAGACTTTCATGAAGTCTGATTGGTTGTGTTAGTGTTTGCCATAAACTGTCATATCAATTAATTTTTTCAAAATTTACAGCATTTAGTATTGTGGACTATACCTGTTTGTAGAGTGTCTAGGACAAACTTGTTTTTTAAACAATTCCCACATGGTGTATGCAAGCACACATATACACACAGACACACAGACACACAGACACACACACACACACACACACACACACACACACACACACACACACACACACACACACTCACACGTATCCCTGCTGAGAGCTGCTTGTTGTTCAGTTACAGTAAGGCAGTGCTCCGCCAAAGCTTTTGCACAGCTGTACGCCATATGTATGAAACAAAGCCAAGTCCAACTGTAACCCTGCATCTCAAACTCTTAATCTGAATATCCCTCAGCCGACTCTTAGATTGCAAGTATTTCTCCCTCCCACCCTGCTCTCGGGCTTAAGGGGCAATGTGGGCTGAACTCCGTGTTTGGCAGATGTTCAGTGAAACTCATTTGTGTCTGTGTACTTTTAGTGAGGGTGTGTGTATGTGTGTGTGTGTGTGTGTGAGAGGCTGTTTCAAGCCATCTGGACAGTTTAGATGGGAGTGTTGATATTAATCTGTTTAGCTGGATGGCAATAGCCAGACATTCCGATGCAAATCACTCTTTTATTATCCCGGGATCAGAGGCGAATAAATACAACGCTGCCCAATGTAGATGGCGTGTTTATGTGTTTATGTGTTTGTGTGTGTGTGTGTGTGTGTGTGTGTGTGTGTGTGTGTGTGTGTGT
>NW_022280036.1:12164288-12168405 GCF_004355925.1 Anarrhichthys ocellatus | reverse complement strand
GTGTGTGTGTGTGTGTGTGTGTGTGTGTGTGTGTGTGTGTGTGTGTGCTCCGTTGTCCACGTGTATATTTGTGTATGTCTGCTATACTCGTACACATCCCTGACTCTCGTATCTGACAACTCAGAGGAAAAGCTGGTGTGATGTAGGACCTGCCCCAGCCTGGACCACCCTCCCCCTCCTCCACCGAGCCTCTCCTGCTGTGCATAAGCCACAGGTCAGGAGGCGGAGGTGTGCGGATTACAGTGGGATTGCACAGCTCCAACCCCTAGTCCCATCTAAACCACCACCGCCCACCTCCCCACACCCCACTCAGGATGTGCTCAGTGTTACGGTCAGCACATCACCATCTGGACACATCCCTGACATATGGACAGCTGCTGGGAGCCCGCAGGTCAGGCAGCAGCAAAGAGGGAGACAGAGACAGAGACAGAGACAGAGACAGAGACAGAACTTATCAGAAAAGAAAGACAGTGCCAGTAAGAGAAGTAGGGAAAAAAAGGGAAATGCCAGCTAATAATGTCTTGTGTTATCTTCTTAACTCGGTGAATAAAGCAAAGCACTGGGGAGAAATGTGGGACAATTGCAAGCCATAGCTCACTGTTGGTCTTTCTGTCTGTCTTTGTTGTACTGAGGACATTTACTGTACTTCACTCCGTCTTCTCTTCTGCGTCTCTCTCTCTCTCTTTTGCTTCTCAGACACTCTCTTTCTTCTCCTACAGTGCATTTATCTCCCCCCTCCCTCTCAGACAGCTGGCAGATCCAGCCTGGCATCGGGGCTGACCAGACTTCCGCCTCCTGTACAGAGGATTTATGGCCTCCTCTTGTCACTTGGCATTCTGAAATACCCTGAAATAATTCATATATAACAGTGTCTTTGTGTGTGTCTGTGTGTGTGAGTGTGTGAGAGAGAAAGAGTCCGCCTATGTATATGTGTTTATGTATGTGTTTTCTTGTGTTATTGTGGAGTTGTGCTACCTGTCAGGGGTCCTTCTCTTGCCGTGGTCATTCATCTCCAGCATGATCTCAGAGGAGTCGAGGGGCGAACTAGCATTGGCGTCCAGGAGAAGCTGCTCGTGTTGGGCCAGATACTGGGCTGGAGTCTGCTTGGCCAACCTGGCACAGTGGAGCAACTCTCTCTGCAGCAGGGGGAGGTTTGCCTTCAGTGGTAAAGAGAGGGAAGACAGACATCTCCAGATTAGGAATACAATAAACGGTTGCAGGAAGGTAATAGATTTATTGAGCTGATGTAAATGTAAAGGGTGTTAAGTGGACAAGAAGTGATCTTGAGACTCATGGTGGAATAAAAGATGGATGGGGTGAGAGTGAAATAATGGCAGATTAGGGTGAGAATAAAAAGAAAGTAATAGATGAAGAGACAGGATGAGATAAGACAAGGCCCTTGACACCTTCCTCTGCCAAGTGTCTCTCTATTTCTCTCTCTCCAGGGTGAGCTGATGTGTATATTGTGTGAGTGTGTGTGTGTGTGAGTGTCAGTGCTGTCAATTAGCTCTCTCAGACCTGTCCAGTTGACATAACACAGCCATTGCTGCAATGTCCCAGATGTGGAGGATCATTGCTCGCCAGTAGGTCTGACACACTCACACACAACCCTTTTAACGGCCATTCACAAGCACATCCAACTATTTTCTACATAGTACTCCAAGCACAGTTAACACAGTATCACAGTCTACACCTATACGTTTTCAATCAAAACAAGGTTTCCCTCTGCGCCTCTCAGTGAACCCTTTCTGCTTGGAGGTAGATAGGGAAGGAGCACATAGGAAAGGTATACATGCAGTGTCTGCACACACACACACACACAGTCCTGAACACCGGCCATATAGACAGCAGCGGTGAGCTTTGAGCGTGTCTATTGAAGACATTGGGCTTGATTTTCCATAAAATCTGTGCACAAGTATTTACCTTCAGGAAGGGAATGACAAACGGCCTCAGAGGGAAGTTGGTGGCCTCGTGAAGTTTGGAGTGAAACTCTTCGATGGTGAGAGTGGAGTTCTGCCAAGACAACAGGGAGTTAGACAAAGAGTCGCTTAAAGAAACACTTTTCATAACACTCTCTTATGAAGTCCTGAAAGATGAGGTTTTTAAAATCTTTTTATTATCTTGTTTGTACCTTGTATCGCATAAGAACAAGATCACGTTGCGGGCACATTTTGTTGTGCGCAATATAAAAAACTTTTACTTTCGTGACTTCGAGTGACTTTCTGTTGTACAAGACACATTTCCAATATGTAAAATGCTCTGCATCACATGAATTAACTATCATCAGGTATAATACATAGATACAAAGTTGAAGAACGTCGGGATGAATGAATGGATGTAGAGTAGTGTTGTTGTAAAGACCCATTACAATAATTCAATATAATCACAACTTACCACCAGCCCCAGCACAAGGCTGCGCACTCTCTCCCCAATCTCAGGCGATATGTCGTTGCCAAACTGCTGCAGCGTGGTCAGGAAGCGCTTCAGTTTGCAGAGTTGCCGGGCACCACAAGCTGGCGGGAGCTGCTGGTTGGAAAGCGAGGCCGTCGACGACATTGCCGGCCCATTACTGAAGCCGTTGGGAGTGGACGGAGCACCGTTCAGCGATGTAGGAGAGTGGCTGCTCCCATTCAGCACTGCAGATGAACAGACAGAAGGAAGAGACAACGTGAATTGGGTCAGTAGTTTTGGAGAGGCCTGGGGGGGGGGGGCATCTGACAGATCTGTGGGCGTGATGTGGGCAGAAGCACTTATTTCCTACTGTTAGAGAAGTGTGTGGTTAAGATTATAATATAAGTAAGGCACACAATATACTCTAATTCGACACCACGCCTGCAGCATATGATGCACATCGTGACTTCAGTGGTGCAATTTTCTGCCCGTTTGGCTGAGCGCTGTCAGTGTGTGTGTTCACTTCAGCTGTCTCACAAGTGGTACCATCTGACCCCCCGAGCCCCCTCCCCTCCATCTCCCCCTGTATCAGTCTATTTCACCGTCCTCACCCTCTCCCCCTCACACACACTAGGACACAACTATAAGAGGAACTTGTTAAAGAGGGGCCAAAAATAGTCCTGTGGCCTGTGTTACTTTTATTCCAATAGCAGGTGTGTAGCTAAATCTGGCCCTACACATGTCCACCATCTGAAAGTAGATTTGCAGCTTTAAGTTTCAGAATAGAATCAGCATTCATACACACATATAATCACTCCTTGCAATGCTGGCACAAACAAACTCACAAATAGCTCGCAAACACTAGTTCTGTTTCCCCTGTTTTCATATTTTCATATCCAAGCCGGATGAAAATGCATGCAGAGTACATTGGACAACATGTGATTTACGTGTCAGAAAATAAATAAATTTGTGAAATGCTCAAATCTTTTTCCATCTCTGGTCTCGTCAGTGTGTCATTTAAAAAAATATACACATTTATGTGCATTATATCTGCATTTCAATAACTAATGATGACAAAATTTAGTTTTTTCTCAGATTAAACATATAGTGTAGTCTGTGTATGAAATGTCTAGTTAAAGGATTGTATTTCATTATAGCAGCATATGGAAGCACTTACACTGACCACGGTGTCCAAACTATAATTTAATAACCGCTGCAGTAACTTTATCTTTTAAAGATGTATTCAGGACTCTGCAGTGAGCCATTGTGTACTGTAACACTACACCTTGTACACATTCTTGAAGACAAGACTATGTGGAGTTTAGTTGTTCAGTAGTCTAGTTCCTGTGGTTCCTCTCAGGCGTGCTTGCTGCTCTAATCTGTGGGTTGAGGGCCTGAACACATATGGACTAACCCATGTGATCCCAAAAGGCAGCACTTGTGTTCTGGTTTTAGAGAGAGGTGTGAGGAGAGAGCTACACCACTGACCGCCCGCCACAACAGGTGAAACAACATGGCCTGTCATTGCTATATAGGGAAGAAAGTAGTCTACACACCGCTACGCCACCCAACCAGCTGGTAAACAACACGGACACGAATGCACACACAATGCCACAGCCGCACTCGCACATGCGCTCACACTTGTCCCACTAGCAAGGGCATTCTGCACACCAGAAGACACACACACACACACACACACACACACACACACACACACACACACACA
>NW_022280036.1:12160814-12164278 GCF_004355925.1 Anarrhichthys ocellatus | reverse complement strand
ACACACACACACACACACACACACACACACACACACACACACACACAAATAGATGCTGGCAACACACACCTGACACACACGTGACTTCAACACTTGTTCACCAGAACAGGAAAGAAACACATATTTGAGATTTCTCTCCCTTTACACAAGCATATGAAGTGTCCATGACAGTTGACCTAGGAGGGACAAGTGGCCATGTAGTCCATTGTAGATGCCTTCAGGTTGCAGAAGCTTATTCATTTGTGGAATTTATAACAGACTGATCGGTAAATCATATTATTTTAACATGTAGCAGGTCTTAAAAACACACTGACAAATCGTCAGGGAAATACTGCTGTAACAACAATAAACCACAAACAAATTTAGAACATTTGTGATTTTGGGGGGGGACAGTGGATAGTTAAGAATTGACAAGAAACCAAAGAGAGAGAGACAGGGTATGACAAACTAGTATTTGATGCATCTTAACCTCTAGGCCACTGGTTGCACTAATTTATAGTAAAGTTTTGATTTGGAGTACAAAGGGCATTTGATCTACAAATTACAAAATATATGACTAGATGTGCATGTCAGGTCTGTAAAGAATTTGCAATGAAGTAGATACGAGCTCACATCTATGGCTATCTTCTCCAGTGCTCACTGTGAAATGAAGAGGCTGTTCAACACGCCTACCAGCTCACTGTTTTTATTACACCTGTTAACTGCTTGCTGACATGATGCCTCACAAAAGGATCATCTTCAAGTCAAAGAAAACATAAATCTCACAGCACGTAAGCTAAACAACGGTGGGTCTTGTACAGCTAACTTACTTGATTTACTGGTAGCCGGGGTGAATGAAGCATTGCGATTGGTTGCTTGGCTGACAGCCGGGGGTGGAGGAGGCATGTTGGGTGGGGTGGACCTGGGCTGGGTTTTCACATCCGCAGGTGAATCTGGCATCGTTCCAACCTTCTGCACTCTGCTACCTGTGATTTGAAAGAAGAAGAAGAAAAGAAAAAAAAAAAGACAATCATCAAGATGGAGCTCCAGAATGAAAATAAAATAATCATACTTTCAGAGTGGAGACAGCTGGTTAAGGAGGAGACCACTGACATTTTCACCTGGGAACCATCGATTGTTTCCTTAAACCATAAGACCCATAAAATAAATCAATGCAGGGAGTGGAAATGAATCCAAACCTGTATTGTGTCTCTCTTGTTGGAGATTCATGGGCCTGGGAGACACACAGTAACACCTGCTCACTCGCTCAGCTGCTGCTGACTGAGAGCCTCCCCTCCCCCCTTCTCTTCCCTCTCTCTTTCTCCCTCTCTCTCTTTCTCTGACATCCCAATCAGTGCCCCTACACTGTAACCTCCAACCCCGAGACACACACACACACACACACATGCACACACTCCTCACTCCTCCACGCCTGTCCCCTCTCGTCCCCTAGTTCAGACAGCCGGCTTGACAGCCAGTGACAAGTGCAGCTGGATCTGCTGCTGTCCATCACTGGACTTTCAGCAGAGCTCCGTCCTGCTACCAGAAGCCTCACTGTCCTCTGCCAGACACCCTGCCAGCACCAAACAAGGCAAGGCCAGGCTCTGGAGGGTGAAGGGAATGGATGGTACAGCAAGGGACATGAGAAGAAAACATGACACGGGCGGATGTTCCAAGTGTGTGAGGACTGTCGCCTTACGTTCTGCATTTGTGGCAAAGGGCCTCATGCAGCGTATGCGAACAGTGTGTCTTCAACAAAAACGCTGTCATGCACACAACCGCATACAGGAGTCAGACTATATTGATACAGTATATAATGGATAAACAAGCAGCAGGTCTGTTTTTTAGTGATGTATCTGTGGAGTGTTGACTGTCTTTCTGTCTATGTGTCCGTCTGTCACTGCAGCTGCTGGAACCAGATCTTTCTGTAATGTAAACCCGAGCTAAGAGGTGTGATGACTTGCGAGAAGCTTTAGAGTATGTGTACATGTGTGCAACTGGCAGGGGGCGCACTAAATGTGCAGTATGCAGTGAAAATAAATACGCAGGACGTTTATGTATTAGAACATAAATGTGTGTATTTCTGCACTAGTACTACAAACCACCATTAAGTGTAGTAAACACATGCATTCATAATGAAAGAGAGAGGACAGAAGACAATTTTCTATGTTCAAAGCAGATGCAAACCACATTGTAGCATTTATTGATTCTCAATAACGCTGTGTTTTTCTTTTTCCTTTTCAGCTGTCTCTAAATGGATTACAGGATTAAAGAAATTAACTCGGTCCGTTCTGTCAAACGTGGAACCCTAACAAAAGCCTTATTTCACATTTCACATCCTTATGAGGATAGAGTAGAGGTCACTGCCAGGGTGGCCCTGTCACGAGACCGGGCTTCTGCAAACGACACAGGGAAAGAGGTTATTATAGGCAGTGATTACTCCTTGTTATCCTGATAACAAAAATAATTTCAAACCAAGCAGCCAAAGGCCTTTCATACATCTGAACACTGTTACGGAACCTCTTTTACAGCTGCAAATGTATTGTAGTCACAAACTAACATACAGTATTAAATCACTTTCAAATAATGTGTTTTGTCATTTCACTCCCCGTGAGCCAACTGTGAACCCAGTGTTTTCCTCCACAAGACTCCTGCCTCAGTTGGCCTCAGTCCTTGGTGTTAGCCTATTTCTGAGAGCTCATGTAGATGCGTTCAACAGCTGGTGTCTGTATTTAAAGAGTGCCACTCTGGAGTGTGCTGTACGAGGGCCATTGACACAGGGATCCTCAAGAACACAAGGGGCACTCCGCTGTTTTCCCCATGCCAGATGCACTGAACACAAACACACAAGGTTGTAGATAGAGGCAGATGGGGAGGGCTGGCATAAATAGACACAGATATTCTCTTCTAAAGAACCCTAAACACACAAACAGGATATCTGTGCTGCCGAATTGGTGGGCTGCTTCCTGTAGTGAGGCTGCCATATGTTTCAGTAAACATCCTCTTTGATCAAATGTACTGTGCTACTACATGCAGTGTGCATTGAAGGACTTACATGCAGTATACATCATATACTGCACATAACATCATAACATGCATTGGAATAACCAATCCTACTTCTGGACTGTCCCCACATTGAGAACTCTGAAGATACACTCAACTGAACAAGAGCTGGGTCCACGTATGATCTTTCAGGAGGAGAGGAGAGGAGGATAAGGGGACCGTCCTGTCTGTCTGTCTGCTCCCATTGCAGGATTATAGACAGCTGTTTAATCTGACAGACACAGACACAGGGCACACACAAACGCATCATGCTCTGGATTTCACTTTTAATACATTAGAAAGTCTGCTAGGTCTGCAACCCCATCTGTGGCCATCTGTGCTCCTATTGTGCTTTGTGCTGAAGGACGAAACGCTCGAACCGAGAGAAGTAGAATAAGAGAGAGAGAGAGAGAGAGAGAGAGAGAGAGAGAGAGAGAGAGAGA
>NW_022280036.1:12144340-12160804 GCF_004355925.1 Anarrhichthys ocellatus | reverse complement strand
AGAGAGAGAGAGAGAGAGAGAGAGAGAGAGAGAGAGAGAGAGAGAGAGAGAGAGAGATGGTACACCAGGTAAAACAGACCTGTGGTTAAAGGTCCGGGTCTGGACCATGCTCATTCTCCTGCCTGCAAGCTGCTCTATTTCCCCCCACAGGTTTTTATCTGGCTCTCTGAGAGGAGCCACTTTGGGATCAATACAGCTGAGAATAGATCTGCTGAGGATAGAGATACCTTGCCGTCCGTCCCAAACATTCGTTATTGACTATTAGGCTGAAAATAAAACAATACGATTACCTACCTCTCTGCCGCTGTCTGTCTCTGTCTCTGTCTCTCCGACTCTCTGAACTGAGCTGTATGTCTACACGTTTGACGTAATTGGGGCTAAAAGATTGCACACCAAAGAAACAGTCTGCAGGCTGAGTTCTAAAAATGTTCTCTATCTTCTACTCTCCCCTTGTGCCATGATGAAACAAGATGAAAAACAATTCACTGCGAGACTCACAAAACCACAGATCCTGTACTGTACTACTGCGAGCACACAGCGCAGTGGATTGTCTAACGTTCTAAAGCCCTTTTGGGGTCTCATTATAGATTTATGGACATATGCCTCCATTAAACCCCTTAAGAACACACACAAATCAGTACCATCGTGTCATGACAAGCCATTAGAGGGCAATTCAGATACATTTTGGTCTCATTTCACATTGGCGTACGTCCTATTGTTGACTGTATGCATATCTGCGTGTTTGTGCATGTGAGCTTGTGCTTCCACTGGAAATACAGCTGCAACTTATTAGCTTTAGCTAACCACTGCACAACAGTCCCCTTAAATCCCCCCTGTCTATTCAATCTCTCGTACTCCACAGAGACTCTCACCAGTGACCACATTGCCTTAAAACTCTCCCTCTGTCTCTCGCTCCTTACATCCCTCCCTCCCTCCTTCCCTCCCACTGTAATTCCCCATGTCTCCAGGAATGCTGTTGTTTTTAATTTCTCCCAGCTGCTCTGGCTGGCTGCCCGGCCGCCTGCCTTCCCACATCTGTTCCCTATCAGGCCGCTGAGGAGTCCACACAAACAGAGCCTAAGCCCCTGGCCCCCAGCCTCCCACCAGGCCTTCGTATCAAAACATGGGGATTGGAGCCCTGTGCCCTGAACCTAAGACTTGGGGATACAGCATCTACAGAACCTTCCACTCTCATACTACCAGTCCAAAAGAAAAAGACTGCTGACATCAGCAGCACACGCCCAATAACTCATCTTCCTCTAACCAAGAGCAATCTACATAAAAAAAAGTTATATATTCCTATATATGCCTTGTTATCGGTGTGAAGTCTGAACTGTGTCACAGGTAAGATGGGAGTGTGTGTGTGTGTGTGTGTGTATTTGCGTGTCAGCACACAGGCTGCTTCTGCAGACAGATCCCAGACTCCACTTCATCTTGAGCTGATTTAGAGTTCAGAGGCTTTAAAGCCTTCACTAATGACAGGGTGGGAGATAGGCTTGTGCAGTGCCTGCACACACAAAACACACACACACATACACACACACACACAAATAGACACACAGATCTATGCACACATGCTCAAGTTTGCTGAATGCATATGCTCACGCTGTGGACACAAACACATATTTTACCCTATGTTACTTGAGAATCCCTGTGACAGTACACATGCAGTGCCGGCTGAACAAACATGTTGAACAATAAAACAAACCGGATGAGGGGGGTGGTTCTCCTTAATAAGCACTGACAAAAGCCCTCCTGTCTTTGATCAGATCACCATGAGCAAGTCATTGACAAGTCACCAGTTTTTCCAAGTCAAAAGCTTCATCATTTACTTTAAAATGTCTAAACTGGCAAGAAAAACAAGGATAAATTGAGGACGGGCAGGGAGTGAGGATGGATTAAAGACAATTTATCCAGGGCTGGGGGTGCTAAGGGCAGAGGAGTTGTACTTCTGTCTCTCTGAGCTGCAGGGATCCTGTCATACAGTGCTTATATCTGTGAAAGCTGTTATTGATGTAATTGTATTGAAGTTCTAGCGACCATCTGTTCTCCTTTGGGAGGGCCTGGCTCCTCTCGTCGGCAGTGAGGTGGTTATGTGCAGCATATCACTGCTGCCGACGTGCTTGCAGAGAAAAAACTTCCTTTTCAGATTTTCCCAACGGCTGCTAATAAAATCCAGATGCTAGACTGGAGCTGTTTCTGCCTCGCTCCCTCGCCTCTCCGCCCCCTCCTCCTTCTCTCCTCCTTCTCCATCTTCTGCCCTTCAATATCTCTTCTCTTAGTCCCCCCTCTTCCTCCTCCTCCCCCTCTTTTTTCCCCTTTCCTTCGACATTGCTAATCATTTATTTTGGTCTTTTCATTTACCTCTCCTCTTTTCTCTCCCTCCCTCCCCCCCCACGATCCATCCATCCTCGCCTTCCTCCAGCCACTAACCCAGAGCGATTCCTAAATAAAGGAAAGTATTTGTGACATTCAGCCGAGGCAGCCGTGCCAAGAACAACTCCCCGGCTAGCCAGACACATCTGGAGTGTGTTAGGACTGCACCGGGCGCTGGTACCAACACTGGCTATCCCACCACACATGCACACACAGAAAGTGGTCAAGAGGAAAGACTGGACCCTAGGAGTCATATACAACCTAAGCTGCATACATTTTCACATTGACTAGCTTGTTGTTTTCATCTCACGTTGACAACTGTAATTCTTGTTGCTCGCCAGACAGCCCGGCAGCTGTATGCACGAGTTCTCGGTTGTACTTGTGACTGTGTTGTTTACTCTTCCTCAGCAGCAATAGAGGAATACACAGTTTATATGCATAATTGTGCAAGTGCATGACTACTTTTATATACTGTGTATATTCTGTATTCTGTGTATGCATGTGAACTACTTTGGAGTGCATGCATGTGTATTGTACTTCTGCTTGTATCTGTGTGTGTGTGTGTGTGTGTGTGTTGCTCCAGGGTCTCTGTGTGAGAGGAGTTGAACACCTGAACATCAATAACTGTCATGTGGGCCACCTGGGACCCCACAGCCAGCTTGCACCATGGGCACACAGCCATCACCAGCACAGCTGCCACAGAGCAAGAGAGATATGGGGGAGGAAGTAGGAGACAAGAAAGAGACGCACACACACAGCTATATGAGGAGGTGACTGTGCATGTACATCTGGGAATGGGTCAGAGAGACAGAAAGGAAGACAGTCACGAGCAGAGAGAAGGATTTACATGTAGGCTCTGCTCTGCATGATAACTCTGCTTTGTTCCCTCTCATCTACTTCTTCTTTTCCTCGTCCTTTCAGCCATGTGCCTAATTTTGCCAGCTGACAGCTCAGCCTCAGGCTGCCATGTTTCGACATCAGATCAGACTTTCTTTTGTCATTCCGCTTTCAGATGAGCTGTGTTAGTGGGCTCCATCAGACATAACATAATTCATCTTAATATCCAGTACACTGTTGATATACAGGTATGAAATAGAGCTCTGCGCGAGCCTAAAACTTTGCCCACAAGGTAATGCAATGCTTTGGCTTCACTTTGCCTCTTTCCTTCTTCCCACTGAGCATTGCATATCTACCTGCAACACACGGCATGTAAGGTCACAGATGATTGGCCCAGTAAGAGAGAGAAAGATGAATTTCTTAATGAATTACATTTGAAAATAAACAAACATATATAATGAATAGCAATAAAAGAATAAAACACGTCAGAAAACTGCCTCTGTTATCCTGTCGGAGGATGTTTACAATAAGTGCACTTACATAAATGAGCTCCCCGATCCAAACACCTGCAGCCTCACCCAGCACCAATTAGCTCATCAAGCTTTTAATTACACTGTTAATTGCATACAGGCAGCATGAAGGGCAGCCTGGGAATAGGGCAAGGGGGGCCTCCTGAGGACCCAGCCTGACAAGCCTGACAAACAAAGAGGAGGTTTTCTACTAACAGCAGCGACAACAGAGCGACTCTGGAGGCCGAGAAGCAAAACCAGAGACAAGAGGTCCAAGTGCCTCATCAGCAGTACGGTGGCTACGAGCGATATCACTTCCTGCCCTGATCAGTTCGGCATGGAGACGGTGAGCTGGGTGGTGAGAGAGATTGGAAAAAGCAGAAACATAGAGGAAAAGGAGGAGGAATTGAGAGGAGCGGGGCCATGTAAAGAAAGTTAGGCGTACATGTTGTGAGCGGCTACTTTACATCTGGATTAGTTCATATTGGTCACAGGAGGGAGGGGGGAGCAGGGTGGGTTGGGGTTTGGGAGGGGTGCTTGAGAGGAACAAGCGTGGGAATGTCCCACTGTTAAGTTTAGGGCATGTGGGCTCATTGTATTTGTGGGAGATTCCACAGAGTGACCTGTCTGTCATAGAGCTCTGCGATAACACAAACATCCTCTTGACTGTGTGTAATCTGGACACACACTTACATGAAAACAGGACCACAAAGCAGCTGACATGAGAAAGGCGACACAGGCATGGGAAATTCATTATTTTTTGTTATTTGGCATTTATTCCTCGTCCTTATCAAATGT
Source organism: Anarrhichthys ocellatus (assembly GCF_004355925.1). Lineage (NCBI taxonomy): Eukaryota > Metazoa > Chordata > Actinopteri > Perciformes > Anarhichadidae > Anarrhichthys > Anarrhichthys ocellatus. Next base: position 12,156,284 of record NW_022280036.1, on the reverse strand, counting down.
CTCTATTGATCTGTTAGTGTATCAGTCTCGCTGGCTGTCTGTCTTCCCCTCACTGCAGATGTCCTCCCTCTATTTCTTCCAGGAGCAGTGTTTGAGGAGGTGTATCCAGGAAACAGTGGCCGGAGCTCACTTCCTGTGTGACAGGTGTGCGATGGAGGCCTGACAGCTGCTGTCCTGCTCTCTCTTTCCCTCTCTGTATTCCTCTCTCTTGTTTCTCCCTCTTTCCAGCCAGCTGCAGCAGAGAGCAGCTCTGTTTGTTCTTACGTCACCGCTGCTGCCTGCTGATTTATGGAGCACAAAAGACTTAGATTTGACCCTGGCAACACACCACGGCAACTGCAGCATCTCTGTCCTTCCTCCTCATAAACCCAAAACCCCTACGTGTGTGTGTGTGTGTGTGTGTGTGTGTGTGTTAAACAGAATGTGTGAATTGTGGCTGCCTATTTTCTTCCCATGTCTCTTGCTCATGTGCTTTGTGCACCGTTAAAAACCTGACACTGAGCTGCCACTTATACAGCTAAAATAGGAAAACAAACAGCAGATTAGTCATTTTCCTGCTTGATGTCATGTATTTCATTTCATTCAGTGTTAAATGTCTGCTCTGTCACTATGGAGCTGTCAGCGCTGACAAAACAGTCTTGAACTGCTCCTCAGTCTGCCAGCGCTCTCATACCTCTTCATTTGGCCTGCAGGCACGGTAACAATAGCTCCTGACATTAGCCAGGCATGGGTAGGGTGTTCTGTATTATCCTGCAGGACCCCATAGGTTTCACACATACACACACACATTGACACACACAAACCGGTGGGAAACAGAATGTGGCGGAGGAGGAGGAGGGGGGCATTCATGTGACAGGTTAGAGAGAAGCTTGACAGTTTCTCCATTTAGCCTACAGCCAGCTCATGCTGGAAGCTGCTGAAATAAATACCAGCTACTCCTCTGGGACGCGAGCCGACTACGGGACGCCGCCACAAAAACAGAGCGAGCGGTGGAAGGAGGAGAGCGACTGCGGTGCCAATAACATGCTGATTATGGGAGCTAATTAGCAAATTAGGATGACCCGCTGTCATGTCATGGTCAGAGTAAGTGGACAGCAAACAGTGATACTGTAAAGGAACTGTCCCTTTGTGGATTATAAGGAGTTTTGAGAAATTATATTAGACTATGTCAGTGTATGAACAGTTTAATTAATACCCAAGTTGTGCATTAACATTACCACTACCACTAATTATAAGGTCAATTAGTGACAGTTCAATAATTTGACAAGAAAACTAAAACCAAATCAGGTAGAAGTTGACTCAATCTGCATACAATCCTGGTCAGATCTTCTGAGACTTGTTTAATGATATATGTGTTTGTGAGAGGAGATTTTGTAGTGTCAAGGCATTAATGATTAAATCACAGGGCAATAGGGATGTTTTTAACTTTACTTCCATCCTCCTAGAATATCTGCTGGTAACAATAGCACTGCCTTTTAGAAAGGTCCATGACAAACCTGTAATTGATACTACAGTTTTCAGAAGGTGATCCTGTAAAATGACTACGGTCTCAAATATAATCACAACACTCATGTTAATCCGAAAGTCTGTAGAGAGACCTCTCCTTAAATGATAACTCACAGAAGTCAGACACATTACTAATGGAATGATTTCTCTCCGAGGTAGCACTTGAAAGACAGTGTGGAAACCATCAAACACAACCCCTAAACCCTGCTGAGGCTCCTGTAAATGCCAGACGATGACTCGCTCCTCAAAGTGACCACTGCTCTTTGACACATCCAGTAAATCTCTGACCTTCCTCTCTCTGCACTTCAAATACCTCTGAGACGCTAAAATGTCCATTTCCTGGTGAAATTAGTGCTTTACACTGGCAATATTTTTATGTGAAGGGGTGTTTGTCTGTTTGTGTGTGTGTACGTGCGTGTGTGTTTTGTGTGTAGAGAGAGACACGGAGGCAGAGGAAGGAAGGCTGGAGCCGAGATTAAGGTCTGTACAACTAACTGGTAACACAACGGCACTCAGTTTCTCAGCCTCCCATTTGAAGAGAGACGGAACCATCTGTGTGGCACAGGATCTGTTTCCAGGAGATAACGGCTTTTTTTAATTTCACAAATACTGTAAACGGAGAGAGAGACATGCCTTCCTTCCCAATCCCTGCCTGCAAGCTCCTGTGTTGCAGCACTTCCCCGACGTCCAGAGAGGACTGCTTTGGAGTAGAGGCCTTAATAACTTCAGTCTGTGTTCCTTTGTGTTTGTTTACTCCACGCCTGCGATAAAGGCCTCGGAGTGGGGCAGAAGGAAAGGGAGGGATTCAATATACCAGGTAGCAGCGGCGATATGAACTTCCTATTTTCTCTGTTGGCCTGTCCATTTGGTTTGATTAAAACCAAGACCAGCGCTATACTGTAGATTAGCACAGCTGCTTCCTCTCTTTGACTCTGATCTGAACACACTTCCTACCATGAGGCAGAGGGCGAGGGGGTGGGAGGTGAGAAGGCGCCGCTGGGAGAATTGGAAAAGGCAGAGAGGAGGGTCAAAAGAAGGTCAGAGGTCAGTGAGGAAGTAAAAGGTGAGGAAGGAGAGCAGGAGGTGAAATAGGCACAAGGAAGGAAGGAGGAGGAAGCGCCTTTTTTCTTGTCTGTAGCTACCAGCAATTCAGCTATACGTACTTTACATGGGAATTCATCAATGTTGTGACATTTGTTTCCTTTTGCATTCATGATTGAGCATTTCTGAGCACTGGAAATGTGCCTCTCTTTTGCAAATGCATAATTGAGGGTGCAATTTGTCAGTGCTGTATGTGCCGAAGCAATTTTAGTAAAATGAAGAGTCAATTCAACAAATAATTTCCCAAAATGCTCAGCAATAAATGGTGAGTTTTCATCCTTGAATGTCACAGAGAAGGGAATAAGGAGCATTTCACCTGCTCTGCATACAGGGAAATATGGAGAAAAGATGGAGACCTGACCATTCCAGTGGATGCAAAACAGAGTAATGACTAACCTAGCAGAGAATAAATGATGAGCGTGTATTTGTTCGTGTGCTATATACTATTCTTGGGAATCTGAGAGGATATGTAGACATGCACGGACGCGAACGGGGAAAAGTGAGTAAGAATGTTATTTCACACACACATTTGGGGTTTTACTTGGCCTCCACCCTCTGCTCTGTTCTGCTCCCACGCTGTGGTGTCAGCAGGCGAGCCATCCAGTGAGTGTGTTTCTCATTCCATCAGATGTTGGGAAGCTGTTCGCTCCTCCGCTCTAGTCTCTGACATTCTCCATCTCCCCAGAGAGGCTGGGCAGCCTTGTCACAGTAATGTCAAACACATGTGGAACAGACCGGGGCAGACCAGACCAACACACACATACAGGACGGAGGACGAAGCAGGAGGTAGACAGAACCACACTTGTCTTTCCCACTGTGTATTAGGATAAACAGCAGTGAAACCATAGAGATTCAACGCCGGGAACGTCACTTCATCACACCTTAAGTCACTTACTTGCCCCCATATCTACACAAAACACACACATTTACACACTGATCTCATTAAAGTCACTTTAACTGTACAGTAAGAACACTGTTTCTGCACAAGGCTGCCATTAATTTGTCATCCTGAACAAACCAAAGAACAACTAACAAAAGTCAGATAACCCTCATAACTATCCATAACGCGTCGCTGTCTCCTCTTTAATAAACATCCCATTTTAGTGGTCTGTCATTTTGTGCTTCTATATGAACACACACACACACACACACACACACACTCGCAGGGCGGCAATGGTAAGACTAATATAACCAACAATTATGGCTCCCTCACTGTTCTCATCTTACTGTAACAGTTTGTTCCCTGATACACAAACTTAACAGAGGATTTCATTTCCCCCCTTATTTCCAAAGTATCTTTATCTATTGAGGCGAATGTTCTCGCCCTGGAGGTAAACCTGTGAAACTCCCTACAATCAGCTAATCTCAGAAAAAAATTGTCTCCTTGAGTTGAATGAAAGCTTGTGTCACAAATCAAAAGTACAGAAACACAAACAACACTTCGAATTGATGAATAAAACATATTTACACATGTCAAAAGGCAACAATATGAGCTAGACAAACCTCTTTGTTTTGAAGCATCTGGTGCACTGTATGTGCAATAACAAAGTTTTAGAGGCGGAAATTAGGCTCAACACCCTAATATAACATAAACACACAAACATAAACATAAACAGGCTGCACACACGCTGTGTAGCTTTGTGTCATTGCCAGATCTTAAAAACACCCTGGTGTAAAAGGACAAACTGTATAGCAATGGTTTCCAACTTGAGGGTCGTGTTCCCCAAAGTGATCATGAGACGATTGACTGACAAGAAAGCAGAAGAAGAAGAAAAAATTCTGCTTCACATCATTTTATGTTTTTTAAAACTACTCTTCTCTAATGTTCCCTTTGTCTCTTACCTTTATAGTTTAATATCTGAAACCTCTTTCACAACTAATGCATGTACGAGTAAATAGGCTACTCCTCCTTTTCAAGGGGTCACCTGATATCAGATACAACACTGTGCACATCTGTTTGTTGACTTTCAGGAGGGCCATACATACACAGACATGTAAACACATACACACACACACAGGCCAGATGTCTTTGGCTTGTGTCAACCGCTTGGCTTGTCTTGTTTGTGATGGCCCAGGTGTCTGTGTTGTGCTGACAACCTGACTGGCTCGCTGTGGGCTCGCAACTCCCGCCCACCCGAGGCCATCTGCTCCATTCATTAATTAGGAGACAGCCAGTTTCACCTGCACTGCCCGCATTTAGATCACAATAATTACCACACGCACCGAGCACACTCAATGAGCCCACACACTATTACAGTAAACGCGTAAGCACTGCAAAGAACCTGCAGCATCAGGTCAAAGTATCAAACGAGCCGCATCAACTGCACCAGATGACACCGAGATGATAAACAGAACTGACTTTCCCCATCTCCTAATAAACTAATAAAGTAATCTAGTTAACATTGGAAGGTGCCACGCAAGGGTACAACAAATACCGGGCCTTTGATACCTTGATGGTAAAAGATAAGTCATGATGTGGCTGAAATAGCAGCAATGAATCACAGATTAATGAAACAAGAAAGCAAAATCCCACCGTGAACAAATGGCAGTGAAGTATATATTGCTTGTTTTAGTCATTTAAATAGCAGACTTCATGCTGACTCTCCGCTGGCCTGTGAATTTGTCTGCTGCTGTTTCTTTTAAAGTCCTGTGTGGTGTTTTTCCTTCTGCATATGAAACAGAGGACGTCCCATCAATGCACCTGTGGTAGATGGAAACTGAATAAACACTCAGCCGACTGGGGTCATAATGAATGGCCTGCCTTTTCAGAGAGATACTTAATGATGAAGTGGGGACACCTGCCTTAGCAGGGGGCTGGCCGGGCCCAGCTGAGCGATGGGGCGGCCAGCGTTGGAAGGAGAGAGCCTGAGATGCTCGCTTGGTGGTGATGGAGGTATAATGTGCGGTGAGGCAGGGTGTCTGCACTGCGGTTTCACCCCTGCAACCTCCCATCCATTGTTCAAGACTATTATCAGCTGTTCAATTATTCAGATGATATTTACCAGGGCCAATTATACAGGGCCGTGTCCTGCAGAGAAAATGGCCTGAGTGTTTTACTGTTGCACTCACAGGCAGAAGAGTGTGCTGCTGAGGCTGTTCAAGTGGGGGTAGAAACCTTTGGCTGATCTCGTTTCTTCTCAGGGAGTGTCCCTACAGTCACAAAGGCTTACTATAAATTATCCACCATGATTTCAGCTTTTTCAATCACTTTGCAGTTGTGTTTATTTTCTTTGGTTGCCACACTATTCCTGTTAAACACTTCCTCTACCTCCTCCTTTAATGTCTCCACAAGTTGGTACAGTAATACAAAACACCCTACACTCACCAGAAAGGATCGCTCTTCTTTTTGTTCACACAAAAGTGGACACCGGTGATGCTCCACAGTATCATTACAAAAGGTGGGGGGGTTGTAATCTGAGGCACCATGGAGTTCAGGTCAGAGTAAATGTCTAAGTGTATCCCTTCACACCCATCGCCTCCATCCAGTTCGGGAGGACTCCAAGTTCATAGAGTCCAAATATTTCACTTTGATGTGCAGCACAGACTGATGCGCAAACAACTCATGAACCCCCTTCAGTCTCTCTGTCTCCACATCAGCTCTCTCGCCAGATTTCATTCAAGTGACAAAAAAGCAAGTGAAAGGAGATAAGTGCACATCTTGTTAATGATAATTATGATGTAATTATTAATATCAGACTGGGTTTTTTTCTGTCCATTCTACTCTGCTCTTCAGTCTGCATGTCCCAATATCTACATCTTCCATATTATAAGCACACATGAAATAATAATAAGAAATTTGCTTTTTCACTCACACAGGATATACAATATCTTCCCCTATATATCCTAAACCCTTGAAAGACATATTATTATGTCAAATTATCAAATTAAAGTGGATAGAATTACAGGAAAAAGGATAAATATAGCAAAAAGGCATTTAAAGAAAATAAATCCATGAACGGTAGCCTGGTTTGTCTTCATCTTGACATTAACATGCCGCTCTAACAGAGCTGCAGTCATGTTGACCAGAATGTGAGACTTTAAACTTGAGATATTTTAGCTGCCTGAGCCTTCGAATGTGAAACACTCTTTCCATTATATCAAATGTTCTGATAAATTACAAAAGCCAAAGCCCTGTTGCATTTAAACACAATTCACACCAATAACAAAATAAACGTCTCCCATGATTTGCTTCAACACAGTCGAGTTTGCAGGTTGTACTTACTTGGTGAAGGTCGAGGTCAAGCTGAGGTAATTGTAGCGGTGATCATCCACACCAGATAGCTTCTAAAACAGGTTGTATATCATCTCAATCCTCATTATTTGGGAAAAATGATAAAGCCTTGGCTAGATAGTGCGGGAATAGTTGCTAGATAGTTCAGGTGTTATTCCTTTTTTGTTTTTGTTTTTAAATATTGAGAGGAAAAAGAGGCAGAAGCCACAGTCCAACACACACATACACGCACACAAATGTTTAACTTTCCTTTGGGAGGTCAAAAGGGGCTTTGACTTCCCAGGTATAATAAATTATGAGGTATTTCTCTCGCCAGGTCTCTTGGATCCTTAAGCACATTGATGTCTTTGGTTTTGCAGTAACTGTGTGTGTTTTAAAGCAAACAGCTTCTTGTGTCGACGGTGACAAAAAAGAATCACAACTTGTCCCAGTCATGTAAATCCGCTCTCTTGCTCATTTTAACCACCCCACGTAGAATAAATAAAATCATATTAAAAAAAATACAGTTTCAACTGCAAAAACGTGCTTTCTGGTCGTTTCTAAGCAGGCAAAAAAAGTATCAACCGGTTTCTACTTTGTCCACCAATCCTCGCGTATCCCATGAAAAAACGCAAATGATTAAGATGCGGATCCTCTTGTCTGCAGGGTGCGACTGTTATTCCTCCTGTGACAACTTTAAAGCCTTCTTAGTTCACAGCCCAGCCACAGTCCGTGGTGTCAGGAACAAGTCCTTATACATCCGGCGGGATATATTCTGTTCCTTTCTTTCCTTTGAAAACACCGTTTCTTTGCAGCCTGTGAGCGGCTACTCTACTACCACGTTTCTCTGTACGGTCCTTCTCCTCCGCCGACGCGCCGATCCTCCGCCGACCTGTCTTCCGATGGTGTTTGAAAGAGATCCACTTCTCCCGCAGGAAAAAAAAAAACACTCACAGTCAGCTGATCATAATTGACAGTGTCTTTTCCCGTCAATTCACAATTTGGGTTTTTTTCAGACTTGTTTTGTTCTTCACTGATGAGCTGAGCTGACGAGCTCACTGTACTCAGTAACCGCGGCTCTCTCCTCCTCCTCCTATCTCTGTCCTCGCTGTAGCCTTCTGTCTGCGTTTAAACACCATCTGGAGCTCCTAACCTCTCTCTCTCTCTCTCTCTCTCTCTCTCTCTCTCTCTCTCTCTCTCCCTCTGTCCCTCTCACCATCAAAGGCGCGGGTTGGCAGCTATGTACAGGAATCCTTTCTAAATTGAAGCTGATCCAAATTGTAGCCTACAAATATCCCACATTGGATACAAAATGATGCCACTGTAGGCTAATATTTTGCAGTATATTACAAAAACGAAATGGACGCATATTAATCCGTGATTATGGGTTACACTGGGCCTTTTTACAATGACATGCATTGAAAAATATATAAATAATATGAATTATGTGAATGTTTGACTTGAGGAGGGCAGCCTGAAACTAATTATTTCAGGTGGCACAGCGGTGAAATCAGAAAACAAGAGCTGAGAGAAATACAACTGAGTCCCGCTGTCTGCCCGTGGGTGCCGCTGTTTCCTCATAACAGGACGACGAGGACAACAAGGAGAGCACAATTGAGTCCACGAGACTGAAGACTTTATTTACTTTATCCCACATTTGGGAAAAAAGAAATGCAAGAACAGATTTCAGAGAACTGAACTAAAACTAAATAGTATATCTGTCTGCATGTGAACAGGAGCCAGTTAATGCTTGTAACGTGTATTGTTGTCTTTGTGTTGTATTGTCATAGCCATGTGGGTGGGTTGATGTGAAGATGGACAGACTAAATATTATTATTATCGCTGCCATAATGTTCCCTTTTTATTACTCTGTGTATATGCTTCTGTAAATTAGAACCTGATAATGAGTAATCCTACTGTGTATAGTACATATAAACAACATTAATATTCATATTTTAATTATTGCTGCATGTTTATATCTTATTTAACAGGCAGTTTCAACCTTTTGTATTCCTTTTAAGATGACTATCTCTGTCTGAGTATGCTCATGGAAATTAGACCGCAAATAATATTTGGATTAATGGATTAATAATGAAACTATAAAATGACAAAAAATACTGAAAAATACCCATCAAGTTTGCCTGAGCAGCAGTCAAAAACCGAAAGGTATTCAACTAGCAGAAAGCAGCACATTCTTGCACTTCATTAAAGACAGATAGATATTTAAAATGGTTGCAGATCAATTTCCTGTCAATCAACAGGGTTAATTAATCGACTAATCATTTCAGCTGTACTAGAGATTAAAAATAAACGTTTGCCTGCATTTACAGTAATGTTTATTAATGTAAACAAACACTTAATAAATACACAAATATATCAGATAAGCAGACACAATTACTCAGAGTGAGACTGAGAAAAAGGTGTAGTTCCCATAGTGAGAATCCTCCACCTGTCCACACTGGGTTGTTACTCCCTTTGCCTCACCCACCTGACCTCTCTCTCCCTCTGCTGGACACACACACACACACACACATACACACATACACACGGCCATAGAGGGGGACAGAAGACAAAGCTGACACCCCTCTGACCTCTCCTGTGTCTACAGAACAAACACGACCAGCTCGTAAAGTACACACAGACAGCTGTTCTGCCCCGACTCCAGTCTCACCAGCCTCGCCAGCCTCCAACACAAACGCTGCCTTCATATGGAGCCAGGAGGACTTTTTTAAAACCGCTCCGGTCCTGATTAAATAATGTGAACAAGCGTGCAGGGGGAAACCCCACAGCTCTTTGATTGCAACGTAAAATTTCCCCCCCCCACGGCCATTTTCCCCCCATGTGAAGGAATAATTCAGGTAACCTCAGGTCCAGCGCCAGTGTTTTAGTTTACACCACAATATGCTGATCTACTGTAAAGTCTGCAGCTGTGAACATGGTCATACAGACATACATACAAACACACACACACACACACACACACACACACACACACACACTAACATTACTCTAACAAACAGATGCAAAGGCCATAACAAGCTGGGTCTGTTGGAGGCGGCGTGTGTAGAGTACCACGGTGGAAGTACGGTTGTCAAGGAGATGGATGGAGTGTTTATGAAACTCAATCTCTATATTTCTCTCTTTCAGAGTTATGACAGCATTGTGTGTGTGTGTGTGTGTGTGTGTGTGTGTGTGTGTGTGTGTGTGGCCTTGAGTGACAGAAAGGTTGGCGATGGGGGTCGCATCCAAAGAAAGGATTCCTGTCAAGGTGACAGCTCCAAGATTGACAGGATGCTATTCTCCTCGGGAGCGGCTTCAGTCAACCTGTCTGCCTTCCTGTACGACAGCCTCTCACTCCTCTTAATTTGGCCTTTTGTTGAGCGGTCACTGGGTTAGCTCTTACACTCCATGTGGCCAGCCTGATAAACTGCACAATGAAACACTCGCACGCAAGGTGGTAACTCGCTTCGATGAACCCTCCGCGCCATAAAACTGCGACTGGAAATCCCTTTGATGGCATTGATGGCGAAAATGGCTTTTGTCTCCCCCTTTCTTTCGATCCACTATCTCTGTCACCTCACAAACGCATACTGTGGACTCTGTTATGTTGACTGCATCTCCTGGATGGTTGAGCTCTCACTGAGATAGAAGAACCAGGTTTGGTCATTGTGCTGTATGGAAATGACTGTTTCTCTCTCTCTCTCTCTCTCTCTCTCTCTCTCTCTGTGTATGTGTGTGTGTGTCAGAGTAAAGGCAAGAGAGAAGTTTGCAGCATTTCCTCCACTCACACATTGTAAATCCTTTCCTATAGTGGCAGTCACAGGCTAGTGTGTTGACGGGAGATAAGGCCCTGAGCCGACTGAAAGGAACGCTAGACCCATTGTGTTCCTGCGCTCTTCTCTCTTCTCCTGTCCTCTCCTCTCTCGCGCACATTCAACAGACCACACTCTTATGGTGCTGCCATTAAAGTCGCCATTGTAGGTTCCAGGCAGTCATGAAGGGAGAGAGAGAACATCTCACTTGGTCAAAGCAGAAAAAAAAGTTGTAAATGTTATGCTGATAGAAACTCTGATGAAAATGATTGGGTTTGTGTTGAGAAATCTCCCTTTGAGTCACATGCACCCGTTGATGTGCTTAGGAGGATGTTGTTCTCTCACTTTGTATGTTAATATCTTTAATTTGTGCATGTCCTCAAGCTGCTCCTATAATGTTATGAAAGAGGATGAGACAGAGAGAGAGACTCTATCTGTGATACGGCACGGTGTAACGGATCATTGACCCACCCACTCAAGCACGTACGCTGGAATGCATGCTTTTACAAATTGCACCCATAGACCCCCTGACATTTTGTTTGCAATCGAGCAGCAAAGTGTCGGGTTGTTTGAATCATCCAGACATGATGTGAATTTAAAATTCAATCCATGCTCTTCGGAAAGAATAATGTCCTTTGAAATACTTGACTTTCAGGGTTGTTTTCTGCCACAGAACAACTCTAATAAGAGCACTACACAATGCATTACTGTAGCTAGTCTGGACTTTTTTTCAGATATTTTATCCTTTTTTCTTGTTTGTAGATACTGAAGTATTGAAAAATGCTGAAATCATATTTCACTTGTCTTGAATATATTTCCTATGCTTAGGGCCTTTCATTTTACCAAAATTTCTCATTGTTCATAGGCATTCATAGCCCTACTGCCAACGACTAATCAGGAAATAGGAAGCGAAAAGTGTGAGATGCTTTGATAAGATTGTGTTTATCTGCAGGGAGATTTTAGGATGACTCCTCTACGAGTGTGTAGACTTCTACATGCATACAGGTACAGTAAGTGCATGCATCTGTGTGTTTTCTTTGGCCAGACTGCCAAGTTGACTCGGCCAGGGTCACAGCTGACCAACAGATGTGCAAACTGACAAAAGAGGAAGTGACACCTGATTATATCAAGTGTTGACTCAAGAACAGGATATGCAGCCTGAGCCTTAACAAGAGAGGGAAACGAGCAGTATGCAGGTGAATACGCCCTCATACACTCACATGCGAAAGTCACTGCTATATATGACTGTGTTTCCCAAGAGACAGTATGTGTGTGTGCGCTTGTGTGAGTGCGCGTTTGTGCGTGTGCAGACAGT
>NW_022280036.1:12087243-12143940 GCF_004355925.1 Anarrhichthys ocellatus | reverse complement strand
CACACACATACGGTTATATCAGGTTAACTACTTGAGACAAAAAGCTGTGTCTACAGTTCACATTGACACATTTTGATTTCCTCAGTGTATGCATTTGTGTGTGTGTGTGTGTGTGTGGGTGTGTGTGTGTGTGAGAGAGAGAGAGACGAATGGGTTGGAGCACTGACACCACAGTTCTACTGGGTTTTTATCACAGAATTACAGGGGGGATGCTTATGACTAAGCCTAATTATAGAGGTCTTATCGCTACAACGTTCACAAAGCTCATTACTGCCAAGAGACGGCAGGCGCTGCAGGTAATTCACTACGTTGGGTATTAGTCCTTGCTCCGGCTTACAGTTTCTACATATTTATAGTCTATAAAATCAGGCCTTTAATGTCTGATTCTTAATGCATCTCTCTTTTCTCGAACCTTTTGCTGAATAAAGTGAAGGTTTTTCTTTTTTACCTAAAGGCACTACTTCAGTGTTTTCAGTGCTTTGAGAATCAATTAAGTTTCTTCTCTTTCCTTCTTTCCTGGATGCATTTCAAGTATCGCTCATCTGTAAATTCTCTCTCTGTTATTCATTCCCTCCGATGCACCCTCATGACCTGCATGTGTCTAGTTTGAACAGTGAAACTCAAGAATCTAGGTCTGTTCCCTGCAGCTGTATGGGGATGCCCAGAGGAAGACCCCCCACCCAATGCTCCAAGAACCTCTTTGCCTCTCCAGTGCCACTGGGCTGGTTAACAATAATGACAAGTTCATTTATGCTTGACAGCTCATGTGAAGAACACAATATGTGACAATAAGAGGATGCTGTTGAGAAAAATTGCTCGTGGTGGCCAATTTAATCCCGAGTCATGATTCATGTTTGTTTTAAATAAATAGCTGAAATACAGTGAATACACTGAGAAACAAAGCTCAGATCATTTTACACATAATCGCTTAGGAGGAGAAAACTAATTTAGATGGTAATATTTGATGTCATTCTAACCTTGAAACCTCAGTTTCAATCATCAAATAACAGGTCTACTAGCAAGATGAAGAAACCTCACATTGCCCTTACAGCATGCGGCGCTAAGTCAACACAAACTGATTATCCGTCAATCACTCCAACTTAATGAGCAGACCTGACAGCTGGGGGACCCTCCATCAGTCATCATGGTAACACACTGCCAAAAGATTTTATAAAACAGGTCCTTTAAGATAACAAGCTCCTACCTTCGCTGCATCTGTAGTAGCTGCTGGTTGCCAGGTTTAGATCAAGGCTTCCAGGCCGTAGTCTGTTGGCAGTGTGTTTATCCCTTAGCTCTCTGTGGCTGATCAGTGTGACCGTGGGGACACGTGGAGCAAACGCTGGAGCAGAGGAAGCCCCAGCTCTCAGGTCGGCCTTCTTCTGGCGCTTCAACTGGACTTTGGCAGACATGTTCGGATCTTCAAATTCGCCACGGCTAAGATCTCAACTTTCCAATTTCTTTGCGAGGTGAGGGGCCACAAGGTTAGGTGGCACACTGTTCGTGTAAAGCACAATATCCAAGCAGTGTAGCAAAGACAATGAAGGCACAAAGGTTCTATGAGGTCCAAAATGCTACAAGGCTTTCCTGCTTGACCTTCTTCTCCATATGTCCTTGAGGCTGGGCATTTTGTTCCTCATGACATCCAGCCAGTTTGCCTTTGAGGTCCCTGTAGATCATTGTATGACCCACTGCCACGCAAGGACAAGGACGTAGCTGTTGTTAAAGCTCCAAACAGAGAAAAACAAGAAACAGCCAGTGGTTACTTCCTCTTCCTCCTTTCACGTCTTAATTAAAGACTGTAATCCTTGTTGTATTATTCCTGGATTCCTCTGGTCATTTTTCTTTGCTTCAAGGCTTCACACAACTTTGTGTTTGAAAAATGCAGGATAGTTGTATGTTAATACAACTAAGTAACAGTCTTTGTCCTCAGCTCCAATTATCTTTTGCTCTCCAATGTAGATGTACTTGGCACATCTTGTGTGTACATCTACCTTTCTTTTTTTGTTTTCCGTTTATCTGGTTCGTTCTCGGTCTCTCTTCGTTCCCTTCCAGCAGAGTGTGTGTGAGAGTGTGTGGGTATGTCAGTGGCAGGTCAGCTTGTCTCGTGGCTCTGGCTTAGGGGCTGTGTTCTCATCTGAGCCCTCCTCCTGCCCTGTCTGCCACTGCAGCTCAAAGAAGAACTGTGTATCAGTATGTTACAGTTTGTGTGTGTGTTTCTGCATGTTGCAGTGCTGCAGCCTCTGGGGAGGCCAGGCAGCAGAACTGACTGCAGTGATAGCAGCAGACAGGAGCAGACAACAGGACCTGGGCCTCCATCTGGGCTTCCTCTGTCAGGAACCAGCTGTGTCTGCGGCCAGCAGCCACTCCTTCCCTTCTTGCATCCCCTGTTCTAAGTTAACCCTATTTCCTCTTTCCCAGGATCCTTAGCTTCTGTGCACCTTGCTCCTCAGTGGCTATAATTACACTTGTCTATCCATCTGCCCATCCTTAGTGTTTGTGTGCGTGTGTGAGACTAGTCTTTCCGAACGTCAAAATAGTTGCGCCAATATTAAAATGTTTCTACCATGTTGTTTTGCATTTCTTAAAGGTGCTAAATTCGATTCAGAACATAAATATAGCAGCAAACAACTATATGCTATATAAAGATACAGTGGAGTAATGTCTGCCTGAGCAGAGAATAAAGTCGCTCTCCCTGTTTGTGTGTGTGTGTGTTGTTATCTGCGCTTCTCCATTCTTCGTTTACATAGCCAGGCCGGTCATGTGAGCTTTTAGTGCATGTCCGTGCACGTGAACATGGCCGACCGCTCTGCACTGCGCTCAGATGTCGGTTACGACTTATAACGCCATCCTGACCGATGGCATCGCCACGACAGCATAGCGCCCGCCCTCGGTTCCCCCTCAGGTAATCATTAGCACTGTCAGCACTTTTGCCATTTACTGTTACGTCACCGGCTCAGTCGTCGCTCTGTTGAGAGCCGTTGCGAGGCAATCGAAATGACCTAATCTGGAATTTGGCGTCTTTAATTGACTCTCCTTTGCTAGCATGCATCTCTAAGTTTTTTAAGATATTCTTTCATTGGCATTTTTGTGGGTGTTATGATAGTTCATAGTAAAGTGCAACAGGAAATACAGCCGACGGTATCATGGTTAAATGATTATGAATGACATAATTTATTACAATTGCTTGTCACAGTTCACTAAACCTGAACTTTAAGCGGAAGATGATCTCAGCAAATGCACGTTGAACTCATTTTGGTATAAAATGTTGCTGATGTAACCATTGACTTACTCTGTTGAACTACCTGGACGCCCAATATTTCAAATATAATTCCATCAACCACATCTTCCCACTATGCATAGTCCTCAAAAACCATACATCCCATATCAACCTGTAATAGACATAATGCCTTTCTATAGGTAGGAGATACCTTTGCATACCAAAGTTGTCAGTTTAATGGGGAATTTTAAATTGTCTTATGATTTCTCTAATCCAGAAAGATGGAAAGATTGGGATTGAAAAAATTCCAATTGTCTGCTGGTATTCCTGGTAAATTTAAGTAAAATGTTAATTGGACTTTAAGCCTTGGTGATTCAGTAGTCAGTGATTTTGTGTTTGACTGTAAGCTGATTGAAGCTACATAAAGAGACTCCACCTGTCAGTCTATAGAAGCTAGAAATCAAAACAACTAGCTAAAAGAGTCCAAAAGCTACAAATAATTGCAAAGCTGACCATTCATTCTGCCTGTTGTACACTATTAGTGCACACTAACTGTTACTATTAACAAATATGCACAGCTTTTCAATATCTTTGTGAAAAATATAATAATAAAAAAGAGGCAAAAATATATATTTGGTATAAGGAACAATGTAACAAATCTAGCAAGAAAAATGTCAAAATTGATGTTCAGAAAAAAACACTGTCAAAGCACATGAAACAATGTCAGATTCTGGAATTTAACACATACACATTCAAACATACCATTGACAATTTCACCAGAAATTCACGTCACAATTTTGTTTTCAGGTGTCGTGCGGACGCTTCTTTTCACCAACACCACGTTTACTTCTCATTTCTTGCATTCCAGATAAACAGAAGTTTTCCGCTTGAAAGTGGTTCCAAAGAAATAAACAAGAATTAGGGTCCAAGGTAGTTTCTTTGATCATGGCAGTTTGACTTTTTAATGCGATTTGGTACTTCATTTATCCCCCCACCACACTACACCATATGGCTGACATTAAGCAGTCACCTCTGATTAGAGAACAAGCACGCCCGTTCTGGGAAAAGAGACATGCTGAAACACTGCTATCTCACATTTACAATCAAAGACGGCAACGTAAACTACACAAAGCTTGGACAGCTGAAAGGGGCTCTCGTGTGAAACTCTAGCAACATTGTAGCCATCACCTCCTTGACCTCTGACCCCTCAGGACTCATTAACCCCTAACCCAGATGGAGTGGTCTGTGCGTATGACAGCACTCACACATGCACACACACTGCCACATACTTTTGTTGGAGCAAGTAAGTGTGCCAACGAGAGAAGTGAGAAGGGAAGTGAGATGTGCCAATTGCCTGGCTGAAACCAACACACATATGGTCATCAGCAGAGAGGAAGTGAGAGAAACTTGTGTTGCTGTCTTTGGGCATGGGGGGGTGGAGGAGAGAGAGAGAAAGAGAGAGAACTGATTTCAACCACAGTAGCATATAAAATGTAGGTGCTTTTTTTATTTGCAACGGCTAAAACCAATGGGATTTCCCACATGCAAGTGATTACAAGTGCTCATGCATAAAACATCAACTTTTTGTATTAAAGTCAATATAAATCTTAATAAAAGTGAAATCAAAGTGTGAATTACATTTCATATAAGATTTGAATTCCCAGAGCAACTGATTCAATTTTGGCACAGACTCTTTTGGGGTTAAGTGGGAGAGCGCTGTAGCTACAGATGCAGTCAGCGAAATGAGAATGAAAACATACACTTATTGCAGAATGTGAGCCGCGTGAGAACATAATCAGGTGGTAGGTTTGGGAACAGACAGCGAGAAACAGGTGCAGATGATGGGGTAAGTCAGAAAAGGGGCAAACATGAAAGGCATGACTAGAGGACAGAATGTTTTAGCCTTACTTGATTTGATGATGTGAGCCGAGAGGGATTTGTCTCCACAGTTTTAAACTGATTAGATAATTGTGGGTGGAGGGAGCAAAATATAAAGGGAAAGAGCATAGCGGCGTAGTTAAACTAATCAAAGGGAGCAAAGAATGACAGTGTAGTAAAAGCAACAGATTTGGGAATGAAGTGATTGAACGCATCTTTAGTCCCTTACAAGCAACAAATGAACTCATCAAATCTCAAAAGAGTTACCCTCACTATACTTACATGTGAATCTAGTTCATCATCGGGCAGTTACCATCACTCTTTTGCCCGTATCGGAGGTTATGTATACATAGATAACACAGTTACAGGCTGAAAACAGATGATCAGCCATCATCCCATATAATCTTAATCTTATTAAGAACTGCACTCTCCTGGATTAAATCATATCTCACAAACAGACAACAGTTCATCAGTATCAACAACTGCACCTCCTCCACTGCTCCTCTGTCCCAAGGCGTCCCCCAGGGTTCGGTGCTTGGTCCTCTTCTGTTCATCCTCTACTTGCTCCCTCTTGGTAACATCATCCGTCAACATGGTCTTCACTTTCACTGCTACGCCGATGATGTCCAGCTCTACATCTCCACAAAGGCCATTACCACTGCTACTCACTCCACTCTCACCAGCTGCCTCACTGACATTAAATCATGGATGCAAACCAACTTCCTCAAACTGAACTGTGATAAATCTGACATGATCATCATCGGTCCCAAATCCCTCACCAAAACCAGTCACAACTTCTGCCTCACCATCGACAACTCCACTCTGTCTCCCTCCCCACACATCCGCAACCTCTGAGTCATGTTTGACAGCAACCTCTCCTTTGAACACCACGTCAAACAAATCACCAGAACTGCCTTTTTCCAGTTAAAAAACATGGCCCGTCTCCGCCCATCACTCTCCTCATCTGCTGCTGAAACTCTGATCCACGCCTTCATCACCTCAAGAATTGACTACTGCAACAGCATTCTCCACGGCACATCATCCAAAATCCTAAATAAACTCCAGTACATCCAGAACTCTGCTGCTCGCCTGCTCACCCACACCCGCTCCCGCGACCACATCACCCCTGTTCTCCAGAACCTCCACTGGCTCCCCGTCCCACAACGGATCCAATACAAAATCCTTCTCCTCACTCATAAAGCCCTCCACAATCAGGCCCCCTCCTACCTCACCGACCTGCTTCACACCACACTCCATCCCGTCGGCTCCGCTCCTCTGATGCCAACCTCCTGTCTCTTCCACTCAGGACCAAGCACCGGACATGGGGTGACAGAGCCTTCTCCATATCTGCCCCCTCCCTCTGGAACTCTCTCCCCAAACACATCCGAGACTGCACTGAACTTTCCATATTCAAATCACAGATCAAAACCCACCTGTTCAAAACTGCTTTTAATGTGTGACCATTATTGTGTATTTTATGTTTTTAGTGTATTGCTTTTTATATATGATGATTTTAATGTAAAGTGTCTTTGAGTTTTATGAAAAGCGCTATATAAATAAAATGTATTATTATTATTATTATTATTATCACATTTATTTTGAAATTCAAATCCGGCATTGCAAAAAAAAGGCAGGATGTTTTGCTGCATGTATTTGTTTTCCTATGTACCCAAACCTACTCGCCTCATACACAAACGCGAACACACACACAATTTCCCCTGTGTTACCTGTTATAGAAGCCTTTGCTCCTTTGCCCCCCTCCCCTCAGATGTTGGCAGGTATAAAATGAGTTTTTGGGGTGAGAGAGATAATGATTCCACCATAATCACCAGAGGCCAGCTCTGGTTCTGGCAGGTGCTATCACAGTAGCAACCCAGTGGTGCCTTCTCCCCTGAGATAAGGTCAGGGGGGGATGATGAGAGGGAGGACCAGGGGAGGAGAGGAGAACGGGGCAGAGGGGGGCAAAACGTGTGTTGCAGTCGAGCGGCTAGCCTTGCCTTATCTACCCCCAGCGGCTGCCGCTACTGGCTCCCAGATGCAGCGGGCCAGAGCAGCCGTGTCAGAGAGATCCCTCTATCAGCGACACACAGGCACCCCTCGCCAAATACAAACCCAGCAGGAGGACACACCAGGACTTCATTACCTCTTTCAAACTCCAATCAGCATGCAGGAGAGAAGCAAAAAATTCTGCAACTTTGTTGCATCGCAAATGCTTCAAATCTGTCTTTCTTGCTTTCTAGCCAGGTTATTAATTGTCATACAAGTAGAACACCGATGGAACAAGTTTCCTTCCTTTATGAATGCAAACACATACAGAGTTTTTTCAGCACGTTGGTCAGGGGGTGGACAAAATGCAACTTTTCACCTTGTACAATGAAAGTCAAGTATGTGAAAGTCAGTGGATGGGACGGCTGGTGTCTGGTGGCGAGGAGCAGCCATATGGCGAAGCGTCTTGACTGCCCGCAAGACACCTGGCCCCCACTAACCGGCTGAACTTTTCAACCCTGCAGCCGTCCTCATAGCGGTTTGAGCCAACACAAACTCCAGTGTTGTACAACATTTAAAGGTTCTGAAAGGTTTTGCTTCTAATACAGATGAAGTTATTGTTACTTGACTGCACATATTTACAGACAGGCACAGACCTCATAAAACGCAACTATGGAACAGCTTGATGTTTGAAACTAACAGTGCCTATAACTGTGAAGGTCATGCACTTTTAATCATAGTCAAAACCTCATAACTTTTTACCTACTGAATAAACTAAATCATTTCACGTCTGGATTATTTGAATTATTTCAGAAACATTTGGAATTATTATATTGCACACTAGAGTGAAACTATATGAAGAAAGAACATTATTATAAACACTTGAAGCTAAAACACTTCATTGTGTTTCTGTTTGGATGGTGCAAACAACGATTTTGCAGTCCCCAGAACTAACAATTTAAGTATTAACGTTTTATACTAAAACCTCACTTAACTAGCGTCTTTGTGAGCTTCGACAGCAGGTCATGGGATTCTTCACCATAGAATATGGATGTGACAAGAGTTTGAATTTGTCTCCATTTGCCCACAGTGAGACAGAATGAATGAGAACACTCTAGTGCCTCTTCCAGAGGGAGTTACTGCAATGAATTTGAACCCACATAAAGAGGAAGAAAAAACACAGTGGCAGCCTCCTTCTATCAGTGGAAACCAGACAAATAAGTCAGTCGAGGCTTGTTCACCTTCTCTCTCTGTGGTGTTTTTAGAATACACACCTGTTTGGCACAGACAGCGTCAGAAAAACCTCCAGATCTTAACAGAACCCTATAAGTTAAACCGTCCCCATCTGTCACAGTCGAGCTCCACACAGAGGCACATTGAGCGCCTCCTCTCTCTCTTATCCTTCATACAGCAGACTTGGCACTCATTCAAGAACTGTCAAAGCACACCTGCTAAATTAAGCCTGTTCTCATACTTGCACACACACACACACACACGCATACAAGTTCAGGAGTACACAGTGTATACACACATGCACAAATGGGACACACGTGACCATGCACGCACACACACAGATGCTGATAAATGCTTACAGTGATATTAAACTGATACAAATATATTTAGCATTTCATGGTATATATGTGTATTTAAAGCGCAATAAATACCCAAGACTACATTCATTCTTTTTTCAAAATCATATTGGTAAAAAGAATATACAAATTTACAATTTACAGTGCTTCATTTTTCTTTTATAAAGTCAGAAAATATCCGTCTAGTGAAAAACATAAGACTGTCGTTGTACTTTCATAAAAAGACAATGTTTAAAACTATTACTGTTAATGTGTTTTTAAGATGTTTTTCTACTGGTTGTTTGACTTAAAAATCTGACGATTGACAAACTGATCAGGAATTAAATAAAAATGCAATAACTTGCATAGAAGCTGATGTATTAATATGATAAAGTCATACATGACTGGCTAAATATCTGTAATATGCCTCTGTCAAATATAACCCCATAATCCTACTGCCCTAAACTGATCTGTTGATGCCCACTGCTCTTGACCACCCTAAACCCATCCTCTCCCCTCTCATGGCTCCTGGCATGCACAGCCGCTGAGCTGCTCTAAATAGGTGCCACTGTGAATTGGAGACAGATGGAAACGAAGGTTCCCTGCAGAGTGGTTCCCCTGCAGCTGTGCTGTGTACCCGGTGCCAGGGAGTGATGACAGCTCAGCAAGGGGGCACCCAGAGACACATAAGACAGCACCATCTCCGTCTCACTCCCTCCCTCACACACACACACACTTGCAGGCTGTGCAAAGGTGCAAAGAGGAGGGGTGTTAGCTCCAATACCCGCCTCCAGGAATGTGAAAGTAGAGATTTAAGTGAGGAGACAAGCGATAGACTGCTATAACACAACATGTTTCCACTGCTCTAGCAACCAAACAAACAGACACACTAACACATGCCTACAGACTCATACATAAAACATTAGCCCACTGCCCTCCAGGAAATAATAATCAAATGGGAAATTAAGTGAGATGTACAGTGCTGGTCTCCCATTTTGACTATATAGCAATAATATTAGAGTAGTATTCGTTTCCAACTATTATTTAAAACTCTTCATCTCACTCAATATTTAAAGCAATAGTTCGACATGTGGGGATGTATGCTTATTCTCAAAAATATGCTGTCTTGCTGATATACATGAGACGTTTCATACCACTATCTTATCTGTCTACAGCCAGCAGCTGGTTAGCTTAGCTTAGCATAAAGACTAGAAACAGGGAGAAAGAGCTAGTCTGGCTCTGTCATCAGTCAGGGCTATTTCTTGGCCAGGACTGCAGTTACCAATCAAAATCTTTTTTCTCAAAACTTGCCAAAAGATTGAAATATTTTTTTCCAATACCACAACAGTCTTTTTGCAATGTTTAGAACCAGGCTCGTCACAGTTCAGGACACTGACACATTTCAAGAACCCCTGAAACAATTGAAACTCCAACATGACCATTCCTTGGCAAGATATTTAGTCACATTTTTTGAACACATTTTCTTGCCTATGTGGCAGTTTAATAGAAAACTGACACTATCAAGCAACCAAAACAACTTGTAAAATGTGGTGAAGTCAACACTCCTAGAGACAGTGTGACACTTGGTGCAGACGAACTATTCCCTTTGAATGAGGTGTGTGTGTGTGTGTGTGTGTAGATGTGTGTCTGTGTGCGTGTGTTATAGAGCAAAAGAGCGAGCGAGGCCTGCAGCATTTACCTGCAGCTAATTAGCCTTGTCTAGCAGTCTGACACATTGTGTTCAGGGTCATGTATATTTCATGAGAGGAGGATTCCTATAAAGGTCATTGTGGAATTTTCAAATGAAGAGACACCTGCTTTATTCATCGCATATAATTGTATGAATTATCAACTCTTTGCCTAAGTTTCAACTCTCTCTGGGGGGAAATACAACAGTAGTTGGTTTGGAGCCATCCACTCTATTGAACACAATAATTCTTAGCAATTACAGTGTACTGAAAATGATTATTCGTGTAACACTGTTGGAATCATCAGAGTAGTTTTCGTGCAATAATTACTGCCGCTGCTGTTACATTGAATTGTTTTGTGTGGGTGCGAGTGTGTGTGCGAGTGTGTTCACGCGTGTGTCACTTTGTGCTGAGAGGGAGAAACAGGGGGAGAACGGGGTGAGATACATAAAGTGTCAGGGTGCTCCTGCTCATTAGAGCTGTATTTTACACATAGAAGGGAGTCCAGGGAGTACTTCTGTTTGATCTGCTTTGCATAAACCGATCCAATCTAACCCTGCTTGTGAAGAAAAATCAATTAAATTCCCCTTAATTGGACTGACAGTGCACTCCAAAATAGAACAGCAATCAATAATAAAGATGAAAAATGAAGCCAAATGCCATCTCACTGCATTGATTTACACTGAGAGGAGGGGGGATCTAGATATTATTGCCACATAGGAATATGAACTATTGAGCTCCATAATGTTGTTATTGTCTCAGTATTGAAATGGATAGTGAGCATAGGCTGACAGCGCCAATTAAGGTTCACTGATGTGTAAACAAACCTGGGTCA
The DNA here is from genome assembly GCF_004355925.1 of Anarrhichthys ocellatus. Taxonomy (NCBI): domain Eukaryota; kingdom Metazoa; phylum Chordata; class Actinopteri; order Perciformes; family Anarhichadidae; genus Anarrhichthys; species Anarrhichthys ocellatus. The sequence continues at coordinate 12,132,768 of NW_022280036.1, read as the reverse complement.
AATAGTATTTGCAAATTCTTTCAAAGCTTTGTTTATTCCTCTTGAGGACCATATGGTTGAGGTTTACGCAGTCGGACGGAGTTTTTATATACTTTCTTTCTCCCCGGCCCCCCCCCCCCCCCACTGCTGTACCACAGGACAGCAATGTTGCTCATGTCCCCCACACATTGGCTCTAAAAGCTGGCAGATGGATAGACAGACAGATGTTTACTAATCAGCAGACAGATGGATTGACCAACCATCAAAAGACAGGCAGCTGTTCAGATAGTCAGACAGTGAGATGAAAGTACACTTTTGGGTTGTGGAGGATGCAAAACATAAAACATAAACATGTCCCCAGGGGGGTACACTACATGATGTTTATCACTCTGGGGCTATTGGGTGTACACATGCATACAGTACTGCATTAAATGCTAATTCCAGGAAGGAATAATCTCACCTTGTTTCACCTGCATGCTCATAACATTTTGTCTTGTTTTGAGAATTTTTTATGTCCAGAAAATAAGAGACTATAGGTGGAGCTGACAACTCGAAATGTTCAGTGCAGCATAGTATAAAGTCAAAATATGGAGGACAGGTTTGTTTAAATTATACATCTGAATTTCAATCCAAACGCTTGCATTTACACAGCATTTTAAATGGTACATTTTCATTTTGTAACACTCAGCTGACCTGAATCTAAACCCATTCTGATTAAGTAACTACACGCTACTTTTTAATTCATCAGGTTTTTAGAACATTTAAGTAATAAGAGCATTGAAACAAAATATTGCTCCATGTTTACCAGTCAAGGTGTGTTCAGATGGAATACAAAGACAACGAAAGCATCATGGTCACATGGTTGTCATTGTCCTATTGGTTGCCAAATCAAGGGGGCAGGTCTTCTCGATTTGTCTGAGGCAGACGGCAAAAGAGAAGGAGGTAGGATACACCGATGTAAGTTGGTATGCTGCAGAGTAGCGAGAAACTCCTTTGGTTCGAACTGCAACGGACAATCAATAGTAACCTTCGTCCCTGAAGAAATTTGGTTCAGTGTCTTTTTACGATTATATGTTAACCCAAATTAACTGAAACACTGAGCTGTGGCGATGCAAGAGGATGCTGGGCTGGCCTCACCACTCGGTCAAGCTCACTGAGGTGCATAAAGCCTGCATACTTTCCTTGGTGTCGGCAACCGATGACACTCGCTATATGTTGGGGCCTGTACAGTAAGTAGCTGGTATATCTGCAAAGCCAATTCCACGAGACTCAACAAGTTTCCCAAACTGCTCCCTGTGCTGTGACAAAAGATGTAAGTCAATATCCAGTCATTTTTGAAAAAATGAAGACAGACTGTAAAAACACTCCGATGGTCTGTGCAAGTAAAGCAAGATGATTGTAAATTTGACTGCAACTTCAAAAATGCACTTTCCTCTGAGATTGTGTGTCAGACGCTCATGGGTTTGCATCAGTGTTTTCTGGGACCTCTAAGTTTAAAAAATAATTTTTGGGGCCTGTCATGATATTCATGGCCATTAGTGCTCAGAGAGGGAGAGCGTCCTTCAATGTCAACAGCCGTACATCCCCACAACCACCACCCACTCCTTCCACCTCTCACTGTCCTCTCCTGCCTGTCAGCTTATCAGGACCCTGGCAGACACTCTGATCAGGGTTGCTAAGCGCTGCCCATATGTTTGTTTGCTCCTTATCCCACCTTGTGGCATGGAATGCGGCACAGTGTGCCCCAAGCCCCTCAGTGTACCCTGCATGGAGGAGAGAGATAAAACAAACAAAAAACTGCCATGAAGATTGCAGTCAGAGAAGAGGCAGTCATCACTGGAGGAATCTGAGTGCCCTTCCCGGAGGAGAGGAGGGGAGGAGAGGTGAGGAGGAGAGGACAGGAGAGGAGAGGAGAGGACAGGACGAGAGGACAGAAGAGGAGACTCTTAGACATTTGAATGTCATTCTAAAAAGTTGTTTTGCTACAGTATGTCACTGATATTCTTGTCACAGGTGTGCCAGCTAATTGTCTGAAAGCTTTAACTGACTGATTGGCTGCCAAACGAAGTTCCTTTCTGTTTTAGTTGTATTTGCCTGAAGGTTCGGATGCAGTTAAAAGCTGCTGTGCACAGCTGCCTGGTAAGAAGAGTAAGGTACAACAGTGGGAGAGAGTATAACTTGTTTAAGGGAATCATCCCTTTGGGGCTTGCACCACATCTGGTGCCTTTTGGCTACTAACATTTTTACAATATGATTTCTCTTAAATTCTTTAGTGCCTGATGTTGCAGAGAAATTTACATCTCGAAGTGCTCTAAAACAGTTGTTCTCAAACTGGTGTACATGTAACACAAAGCGCTTAGCAGAACAGATTGAGGAAAAGACATCTCCCCTTTGAATAAAATCATTAAAAGGAAAATGCTGTTTGGATTTCAATCAGTTATTTTAATATATTTGGAACAGCATGATTGGCTCAATGGCTCAATGACCTTTTACTCAAAATAACGCTGTATCATGTCACGATGCCAGATGAATCAGGCGCTGTCCGGTCTAGGAGTCTGTGTTCGCTGAAAAATGTCTTATTCAGCATCAAGTTGTACTTAGCTCCACCCTCACAAGTCACCTCTGGTTGCAAAAAGCCAAGATGACGACAGCCAAAATGCCAAACTGGAGGCTTCAAAACCAATGGGTGATGTCCCGGTGACTACGTCCAATTCTATGAGGTGCACACAACGGCCTTTATAACTTTTATATCCTGCTTATACCTTCTTGGCAACTCAAAATTAAATCAAAATGCTTGTTTAAACAGGGTTAACTTTTTCAATGAAATAATAGATGCCTAATTGATTCTAGTTTTGTGAGTATGTGTCTCAGCGGGATAAATTATATTATAGTTAAGAGTATGTTTGTTTATGTGGGACATTGAGTTTTGGTAAGATGGAGGTGGACACTTCAGAGGCAGTTTTTGCATTGACTCTCCTGTTACCATAAAGCAGAGGCAGGATGAGAACTAGTAACTATACCTTTTATTCAGAAAAGCTGTGAAATATCACTTGCAGCAGGTTCTCACACCTAGACGATAAAATAAGTGTTTGCTAGTTTCTTCCAAAACAACCCATACAATTATTCCAAAAAGGACTCATCTAAGTGTTTTCTAGTCTGCCACATCTATAGTCGAGGTTTGGTTATGTTTAGAAACAAACGTTCACCGTCATTGAGATGGGACATGAAGTGTAAACTCCAATGTTAAAGCCACAGACTTTTCATAGTTTAGGAAATGTGCAAACACATGACCAATGTTGTTGTTTTTCTGGTGAGGCCAGCTTCCTGCAGTGGTGTCAAGCGATCTCCCTCATTATGTACGTAATATCTAAGTGCTCCCCTACTTTTTAGCTATTTACTTGGAGAGCAAAGCCACGTCCAGAACTTTGTCATGGTGAAGGTCAGAAGCAGAAGCAGGACAAAAAGATATACAGTAAAGAGAAAGGCAGTAAAAAAGAGCTAGATAGGCACAGCCAAACAGAGCGAGAGAAAACAGAAAGAGGAAGAGATGAGAGACAGCACAGTGCTCGGTGGAGGAAGAGGAGGAGGAGGCAGCGAGTAAATAGTCAGCGGCTCTAATAGGAATATCAAGCCAGTGAAAGGTAAACAGGCTTCTCCAGGCAGATACAAAGGGAATGTGGCGGCTTTGAGAGCGCTGGAGTGCCGGCACGCCACTGTGGCACTGCGATAACGGCTGCAGGCCTGCCTGCATCCCAGAGATAAGGCCGAGCACTGGCATGTGTCGCCCCTGATCCCAATTTCACAGTCAATATTCATCCAGCTCGACAAACAAGCAACATTTAAGATAAAAAATAAATATAGAGTCCTTCTGCTATTACCTCCTGTTTATTAATCTGCACACAGCACCCACTGCCTTTTAAACAGTGGTAAACACCCAGCCTTCCCCACCACACCCCCTCTCACCCTCCTCCCTTCATCAGACCCCCCCCTCCCCCTCTCCCCTTCAAGGCACCCCACTCAAACCTCTCTTCCTCATCTTTCCCCTGTCTTCCTGCACATCTGGGGATTTGCATGGCTTCACTTATTCTTCTGCAATTGCCGCAGGCGTGTGTGTCTCTGGGTGTCTTGTGTGTGAGACTGTGAGAGTTGAGCACACCTGTGTATGCATGTGATATATGATATTGTTTTTCCAGATATATTTCAGATATAATCATACCTAGATGTGAATGTATGCCCACTTTCTTAGCTTGCTGCAATAGGTGTTTTTGTGAGCGTGTTTTAAGTATATTTTCGTGCAGCGTGTTGCATGTTAACACACGGAGTCAGGACCCAGCTGTAAACTCGAATCATCCTCTGTCTCCCTCCTAACGTTCTCCTTCCCTCACCTGGCACCCACACTGCAAGAAAAAGGGGATTCTAACAAGTTATTGACGCTGGTGTTCTCTTACCAAATCATCCTTCTCTCAACAAAGGTGAGCCGTTTCTCAGCAAAATATAAGCAAAATTGTTAAACTGGAGAATTATATCATTTTGAAAAGCAGGCCTTAAACTGCAGCTGACAGGCCAGCTGGGCTCTGATTACCATCTGAACAATCACAGAGAGGGATAAACCAAGACCCAAGCAGGGCCACTTGGCCTACAGCTTATTTTATTTATTTTGGTGGAGTAAGCACACAGAGCACTCTCTTCAATTAGCTTCATTCGTTTTGTGACACAGAACGGTGAGAAAAGGCAATGGAGCGGTGATCGACACAGGTACATGTTAGGCACATATACCGCATCAGGCACAAACCCATTGTACAGTAGTTTTCACAGTTTAAAGGAGGGACATTACATTCAGCCTGTTCCATTATATGTTGGCAGCTGGACTATAATCATTCTTATCAGCGCTCTTTATTGCTCCCTGACCACCAATCCTCAGCTCCCCTATCATGCTCGCCATTACACCTGACCTGCTTCTTCACAGCTCACTCACTCATCGCCTCCCTTCTCTGTGGCCTTCTCCTGCCCTTACTTTCTCTCTCTGGTACAGACCTGCCCATGCCTGGCCAGCTGGCCATATCCCTTTAAATCTGGCCTGGGTCGAGCCGCTGTCTCTCGGAGATTACTGCACACTCTCTTAGGCTCCACAGATGGGAGAGACAGGCTGCCAGCTGGCAAAGGGACACCCACTATCCCCACTGGAGACTGGCCAACAGGCCTGGCTCTCTGCTCGAAACTCTGCCCATTCACACTCCTGATAGCCAGCCACTTCCTGCTCTTATATTTCTCTGCCCCCCCCCCCCCCCCCCTCTCTCTCTCCCTCCCCCCACTCTCTCTCTCTCTCTCTCTGCCCAATCTCTCTTACTCTTTCCCTAGACTGCAGTGATGAAGGAATTAATCTGAAGTAGCAATACCACCACGTAAACTCAAACTAGTTAATTAATTTCTACATTTAGATTTTACTTTAACAAGACGTCCTGATTGTTATAATTTGGGGCTTCTTCATGTAGTTTTGGTCATAATTACACAACAACAGTGCTATACTATATGCGCATCCCTCCAGATACTGTCTCACTGTCTGATGTGCAGAGATTCCCTCATCCTTGTAAATATTCTCTCTCTGAAATGTAAGATATATAAAACCATAATAAACCATTTATGTACAATAAAATAAACTCAAGACTCTACACATACACTTGGATAAATATACTTTCCACCGCTACTCAGGCTATCTCTGTCTCTCACAAAAATGTTGCATCTGACTTTCCTCTTTCTTCTAATCACTTTTTCTCCCCTCTTCTCTCTCTCTTTCAGGCACACAATTTTTAGTTCTCTCCCACTAACTGTTTCACACACATGCACATACTCACACACATGCAAACACACACTCCTTATCCCTTGCCCCCATTTTTAGAGAACAGCGGGGAGAAAGGTGGGGACTGAGGGTTATTGAAAGGTGTCACATGTGCAGATGTGATAAGGGTGCCAGGTAGAGATAACCAAGCGTCCTTCATCACTATGTAACAACACACAGGCTGTCCTCTTGAGGTAAAACAGAACACACACATACACACACACACACTGACATGCATATAATTTACCGGGATAGGACAAGTTCATTATCCCTGTGTGTGGTGGCATGATAAGGCCTAGATCTCCTGAAATAGCTATGCTATTGAGCTAAGACCTTCCACTGCTAAATAGAAAAAAAAGATCCCATGGTAGAATATATATCATTATCCTCTCTGCTCTGTTATCTGTCACCTTCCATTACAGGAGAATAAGGCGCTTTCGTCGCAGAGGTAAACAGCTATCGAGAAATATGTTTTCTGATGTAGTGAGGACACACTGTTGTACCTCATGCCATAACGATGCTGTTGTCCCTGCTTACATGCACCTCCTGCTGTATATTCTTAGCCAACTGGGCTATCCTTTTGCCACTGTTGGCACTTTCCACATGTGGACCAGCCCAGGGCAATGTGTCAAGTGCACCAAATCCAGGGACAGCACTGCCAACACGGCCATCTCACTGCTGCAGACAGTAATATGATATGAAAATCTATCTTTAGATACGCATGATTCTGGTCTTTTTAACCTAAGATTTTTATTTACTTCTTCTCTCTTAGCACACACACAGAGTTGCGTTTAAGTCCAGTTTGGATTCACAAGGTGGTGTATAATGCATGCTTACATGTGTAATGTTCAGCGTATATGCCCGTATAGCAGAATGGCCGTAGCTGCCTCAGAGGAAATGTGCAGAAACTTCTCTCCCAGTTTCCCCAACCACCTGCTGAGCACTGAGATGATTACAGTGCAAGATTGCTGTGCCAGATTACTGTGACCCCAAAGACCCTTCCAGATGGACACACACACACACACACACACACACACACACACACACACACACACAGACACTACACAGAAACACAGACAACACCTGGCACCTCATTTCAGGACACTGTCTTGCTACCATAGCTGATTGTGTAGATTACGCACCCATTGCATACAGTACATACTTACAAATACTCAATCATCTGTCGTGGTCCCTCGCCATGTACATGAGCAAAGCGCAATGTGTCAGCATTAGGAAGCGCCCTACATGAACTAAAGCTAGTGTGTCTACGGGGAAAATATGAGATGTCAGAGGACAATACAATTTTTAAGTGTTAAACTCTTTATTTGGAGGTACCATGTAAGGTGAGAGTCTCTGAAATGTTTGTAAGAGTCCCTCATTCCACAGCAAAACTTTGCACACAACTACAACAACACAAGTGCAGTGGGTCAAACCCTTTGAACACCAAAACCCGCCGGCTAGTTTAAGATTACATTATCGACGGCCCTTGAACACATCATGTGTGAGGAACTCTTGTCAGAAAAAGCAACCACTTTGAAGCTAAATGGAATTCAGCTGTCATTAATTTGATTATTTACACCTGTGCCTTTCCTACTGCGATGAGTCAAAATATCTGCAATTATTGTGGTGAGTACAAAGTTATGACAAAAAAATACAGAAAAAGCTGATTAATCAATATGTGATACTTCTTTCAATACCACTTAAGATAAAACATCTTCAGCTCTGTGGCTCTCCTCTTCCACTATATATGGAAGGAGCTAATTAACACATGTGAGACACGGCACACAGGTGCTCCCATTGGCATGACGATAACAAAGGTCTGCATTCCTTATGTCAAGGGACAAATTTCAAAACACGTGAATCAACATGCTGTTCCTAACAAGATTAATGTGACACCATGGACCAAACATGTTACCAAAAAAGTCAGTTATTGTCTATTTGGAGGTGTTTAGCTATTTCTAACAAGATGTTACAATAGTCATTAAAATGTATCTATATTCACAACAAAAAAAGATGGAAGCTCAGACATTTCAACCAACTCTTCGCTGCTTGTTTGTGCCATATTGCACACAGACTAAGGGCACTAAACAGCAGCAAAAAAAAGGCTAAAGCTAAACTGAATAGAGGGAGAAGAGGAGAAAAAACTGAGGAGGAGGTCTATGTTAACTGACATGACAGTGCATCACTTTGCATCATGTGTGATGGACTGTCATTATGCTTCACATCCAACTGCACATCTCTTTTTACCAGACTGTGGACGTCGCATGATATCAGTGAAAAGTAGAAGTTAACTTGAGGCTCTATGCCCTTCCCCTCCTCCCATATATGCTGCCCCGCCATACACCCCCCCATCTCTCCACCCTCACCCCATACACCACCCCTCTCCGCTCCTGCCATGTTTGCAAGAGCGAGGGCTGTGGAGGGTGGCACTCTGATGGCGTGAAGCCAGATGGCAGCCACAAGGCAGGCGACGTGGTGCGGAGCAACGAAGGGTGCACGCATACGCACACACCCATACACAATCACTCACTCACACTTTCTCTCCTTAATGAACAACCATGAATTATTCATCACACACACTTGCACACACACACACACACGCCTCTTGCAGGGCACATACACAGCTCCTGTCAGCAACAGAAGGCTCTGCGACTTCTCTCTATTTTATTATCATTTCTCTAGGCATTTTCGTTGGTTGTAAAGGAATACCAGGTGGTGCTCGACCCCTCAAACTATCAACTCCTCCTCCTTCTTCCTTTCCTCCATGCACCCTTTCCCTCGTTCTCCCTCTCCCTCGAAGTCCTTGTCCTCTCAGTCTGTATTTTTCAGTTTTTCTTATTGCCTCTTCCTTTCTCTCCTGCACTTGCTTCCCCTCTTTTCCGCTCATCGAGAGTAGGCTGCTTTACAAGTCTATACAGAGAAGGAGAGAGGAGGAAAGCAAACCAGAGAGAGGAATCTTGGAGGATAGTCTTCCAAGAGATCTGAAGAAGATGCACAGGGGAGAAATGCCTGCAGGGATTTTGCCCACTTCCTCTCATCCAGCAGCTCCCAGATGTCCTGATTGTCCTAACTAACTCAGTCGATTGTTCTAATCAATTTGGAAAATGTAAGATTGAAGATTGAGAAGTTAATTGTCCCACAAACAAGGTTGCATTTTCTCAGTGTTTGATCTGAAACACATGTGCATACACCACCATAACCACTGCAGGTATCTCAGTCTGATAATACCATGTGAGTGGCTTGTATACATTGTGCCACCACGACGAGGAACCTGATAACTATGCCTAAGAGTAAGAGAAAATCTCTTTATCTACACTGTTTATTGTGCAAATGCAATAAGTAAATTTATGCCACATTGATCAAATTTAACTACATTCACACTTATCCATATGAAAATCAACTTGCACCGATCGAAACTTTGAACTTCAATACATTAGCCCAAATCAATCTTGTTTAATCTATCCTCCTCTGAAATGTCCTTGCCTGTTTTACCCTTATAGTATTCTGTATATGTGTACTTTGTATTCATTATTATTTTTGTTTGAGTTATATTTAAAGAGTAGACTCACATGACTTTTGCACCTGCACCCCCAGATTTCAACCACACACACACACACACACACACACACACACACACACACACACACACATTCATTGGGATGATAAAGGTGTTTGTCTTCTACTGTGTAATACAGGGTGACATGTAATCCTGACTTTTCATCTTGTAAAATTGTTAAAACACACCACTGTCCACTTTGAAGGATCCCACCACTGTACCAAATGCTTTTTCCATCAGAGCCATGTTCAATTTCAAGACTAGTCTTGTTCCATGTTGTCTTTACTGCTTCGTTGCTGCTGCTGTTGTTGTCTGGAATATATTACAGTGTATGTAACATGGTTATGTTTTGTTTGGCTTCTCCTTTTCCCAACATTGGGGGTTAGTGGGTGTAAAGTGGCTCTGACAGATATGACGGATGGATAGATGAAAACCTGCCCTGGCTGTCAAAAAGGTTCAAGGTATAAACGGGAGATGTGAAGGGGAAGGGGTGGGTTTGGTGGAACAGAGGGAGGAGCAGATCTCTCTGGGGAGTGAGAGGGATGAGGAAGTCTGATAAGGTGTAGAGGAGGGATGGAGGGAGAAGTAAAAAGGGAGAGGGGAGAGAGAGATATAGAGTGACGGGAGGAAAGGGACAGGCTGCGCTACAACGGTAAAGGTCACCAGCCTCCCCTGTGAGGTTGAGTGGTATTTGAGCCTCACTTCTATGGTTACAATGTCTATTCACTGTCGTGGTGTGCGTATGTGTGTGTGTGTGTGTGTGTGTGTGTGTGTGTGTGTGTGTGTGTGTGTGTGTGTGTGTGTGTGTTTGTGCGTAGGTGGATTGAGCACATCTGTGCAAGTGTGTGTGTTTGTCTGGCAGGGGGCCCAAACCAGAGCTGAGTTTAATTGTCTGTAACAAAGACCCCGACTCCTTTAGGATCCATTGATGTGCTGAACATCATTTAGGAGACCCCAAAAGAACACACACACACACATGCACAGTAAAGCACATAGGGCTTGTTTCCAGGACTGTGTTCCCCATTAACACTATAGGGGTGTCTCAGTGAGTAAACGAGAAAAGTTGGGAATTACACGAACGGACATAATTAAGGACAGAATGACATTGATCACCTGGCCACAGGTAAGAACCAAAGAGGTCAAAGTATTCACCTGGATGAACTAACTCTCCAAAGTCAGGAAACAGGCAGGAAACATCACTGCAGATCTTTCACACCCTGGACCCAACCTGTTTCAACTTCTCCTCTCTGGTAGGTGCTACAGAACACTGTACGCCAAAACAACCAGACACAAGAACAGTTTTTTTCCCACATGCCATCGCTATGATGACCCGTTAAATCAGTCATATAGCGCAAACATCATTTACTTTATCAAGTAAATTTGTTTAAATACTCATTTTCAGTCTGTGATATGATTAAACGATAACAAATCATCACAGCTAAGGGGTTGTCCTATGCTACCTCGGTGACCTGTGTAAGACTAATCATAACATACCACCGCCTGCCCTGAGCTCTTACCCAAATATCCTCTAACCTCATGTACATAAAGCAACATGTTACGTTACATTAATCATAATACACTAATTCGGCCCATTATCTTTAGAATATCTCTGAAACTGTACTCTCTTTGATTGGCCTGCGCTGCATCGGGGGGTTGAACTTCATAAAACTATCCAGAAGTAAATAATTCCAACAATAAATGTCTTCTGTGATTATATATTAATTTTTCCGTGTTGACAGGAGTTGTAGTTGCTGTAGTTAGTCGTTAGGTGGAGCGTACCGACGGCAAGACACATCCCATGATGCATTGGGTCGAGTCTGTCGACGAAACAGGCTACGCTGCTGTGTACTTAATATTATTAATAATAATAATAAGCATAGAAATTCTTTGGCTTCTTGTCATAGAAATGGCAGGAGGTGACATCAGAAGAAAGGGCACCTCTTGGCCCTAAATAAATAATAATTAACTCTGTCTAAAGACAGAAAAAAAACTTGACTAAAGGAAAGGTAAATAGCTTTTGATGCGTGTTGGCTGCAATGTTTTTATCCCCTGATCATCGCCAAGAACAAATTTGAAAGGCAAAAAATTCTTGTTCACTATTGTGCTTTGTGCTATTTGAATAAATATATGTGAGATAAACATTTCCATTTTTGTTTTTCTTTTCTATTTATGGTCATATAACTATTTGTACAAACATGGGAAATCCCTGCAGCACATACTGAAAAAGATGTAAACAACATGATGCTGATGGTTCTACATGCTTTCTACATTTTATATAGTATATACCAATATCTCTAATCACGGAGCTCTGAACTAATCTGATCTTGTTAACCAAAAGCTGCATTTTGTATTCTCAATTTCCTCGTCATCTTGTCATTCATTCCATTAATCTTGATTTAAGAGGTTGTGTTTGCTTACATCAAACTTTTAATATTTAGTTTCATGATATTTTCAAGAGAGAAAAAGATAGTCCAGAGAGAGAACACAGAAAACAACTAGGTTCAACTCGTCTCTGGTGGCTTTTTCATGCAAACTCATCAGGTATGCAGTGACAGCTACAATAATATGATTTTCTCCCAGCAAGAGAAGGGTAGTGCAGGTGAAGTCTGATGTAAGGAAAAGTGTCAAGTAATATTAGGAACGTCTCTGGATGTGGCTTAAAGTGCAGTACTTGTGTTACATATAAAACATGAGACCAACTATCAGATTGTGTCGGCCAGTTCCTTGTTACATTTAAGAGACATGAAAGCCTTTTTTCTGTGTCGTTTCATTTGTGTCATTTATTTTTAATTATTTATTTATTTGAATCTGTTGGAGATCCTGATGCGATCTAAAAACACAGCAATCTGATTATAGAGGATCAGAACGCCATTATTCTTGGTGCTTTATTTCTGTGAAAGTAAGTGTGACTAATTTTGAGAGACATGAAGACAGCGTGTGTGTGTGTGTGTGTGTGTGTGTGTGTGTGTGTGTGAGTGTGTGTTTATCTGAGACGGAGAGAGCGATAGAGTGAGAAAGCAGCAGGAGGCCTGGAGATGATGTTTAAAGGCCAGTGTGATTGTGATGAAGCAAGACAAGGATGGAGGGCGGAGGAGGCCGCAGTCATTATCACCTGGGCTTTTTTTTCCTCCCACGAGGCGCCCCTCTGCACACGACTCACCACCAGCACCTCATTTTCTTATCCCGCTAATCAATAGATCTTTGCTCTGATTGGTTACTATTGAGTCTTCAAGAGGAGCGGCCGACTGCGGAGAAGTTGATGACCTGCTCGTTTCATCAACCAACCTCACATCGATATCCCTCTGCCTCCACCTTTGCACTCACACACTTGGATGAAAAACAAAAAGGGGTTGAGTCAGTATGTGTGTGTGAGGCAGACAGACCAGGGGCAGGAACATGATTTTGATAGTTTGAGACGCCAAAGTCAATCTGTTAATCTTTAACTCCTACCTCTTTAATTCTCTTTTATTATGTAGTAATCAATAATAACATGTTTTTCTGAATAGTTACAGATCCCATATCACCTCATCCTGACAATATGAGTCATTAAATATTGTCATTACATGACAATATGAGTCATTACAGACAATGCAAGTTCACCAAACAGTAATTTCTAGCATGCAGGTGAACCCCTCTGATCAAGCGAATAATCATCCGACAACAGAAATGGAAAATGTAAAATCTGAATTTAAGCACACAATAATTCAGGGAATGGAGGTGGAAAAAAAGCGGAAGTACGTCGGCCATGTTTGTAAAAGGTTTATCACGTGACAATCAGGATGTGAGAGAGCTCAATGCTGCTGGGGAGTCAGTCATTAATGCCAGTTTATCCCAGTGACCAACTGCAGCTCAGTGAAAAAAAAACAAAATGCCCTGCGGCCCAGAAAAGCATTTTTCCCCAAGGACTGCTATGTCTGTTAAAGTGCTGACAGGACACCTCATACTGCACAGTTCAGTTGTTATTACGAATTTCAAACCATTAAGAATCCACATTTGTAAAACTTTCCCAAAGCCTAGAAAATGTATGTTTATGTCCATGATATCATCGCAGTTTTGAGGTTTGGGACAAGTGGGTCATTAGAAGACGAAATATGATAAATGTATAAAGGAATGAAAAAAATATTAATATTGAGTGAGAAACTGTTTATACGTTTGTAATTTGGTTAATTGTTTCATCATTTTTGGGCTTCAAGACACTTCAGCTTTCAGTGTCAAATCCAGCTTTTCATCAAAAATCTTGTCTTTCAAATTTATCAAACATTCGGCTCCATAAAGGCCCTAGTTGGAAAGCTTTAAGGGGTTGGGGCCTCCCTCCCTCTGCGTCTGTCCTAAATGGCTATGTAATTACACGGCTGCTGTTCGTGGGCTCCTGCTGTGTAGAGATGAGAGCTTGACTGCTTCAATCCTGACCCCTTGATCCCACCTCTCATTCTGTCTTTTTCACTCTCTCTCCCTCGTTTTCTGTCTATGTGACTCTTGATTTCCGTCTCTTTTTCTCCCTCTGTGTCACTCTCTCTCCCCCCCACAAATACAGTGAAACATGCATGCTGACCATACGCAGATATATTTCTCGCTGTGGTAAATAGTCTAATGTCCGGCCCAGCATGGGGGTGGGCACACGCAGGGCTGGGCCAGGTTTTGTTAATGCACAGGAGAGTGGGGGGCTTGCAGGTGCAATCTTTGTAGGCGTAACAGTGATATAGAGATAAAGACAAGAGCAGACTGAATCCATTGTTGTCACTGCATGGGGCTCCTCCATCATGTGATTCAATAGCGATTCAAATAGTGATTCATAAAATCATGTGATGAAGAGATAATTTTTATGTGTACATTTGTTCTTTCATGCAGTGATTTTAAGTCCTATTATAAACATACATTTTTAGTTTTTTTTGATTAAAAACCTAGAAAAACTCACTAAACACTTTAAGATATGACTCAAACAAAGTCCTCGTCATTTTAGATTGTCTTATGCATCACGAGGGCTTTCAAAAAGATAAATCTACTCTAAAGTTTCAATGTTCAGTGGCTGACAGACAGATGGATGAACAGATGGATCGAGGGGACAGTCTTGTAGTTTTGTGAGACTAAAGCAGGGGATACTTAATGATCAATTTCCTTTTCCCTCCCTAACACCAAATCCTTGCAAGCTCATAACAGAAATATTGCCATTATGTTGTGTTTTTCTCTCCAAAGTTCAGAGGGATTTAAAAGAAACAGCCATTAAAATTCATGTGTGCAGCTTGGTTTCACAGCAGCTGTTGACATAATTACAGAGGGGAAAAAAAGTGTGAAATTAATTTCAAATTTAATGTAAATTATAGTGATTGGCAGACCTGCGCTAATCGGCATTCATGTACAAAGAAAATATGCATGCCTAGAGCTTGTGCGAGTGCACGGGGAGCAGCTCAGAAAGACATCAGAAAACGGCCCAGATACAGACGCACACTAAGGTAAATGTAAAATGCATGAACAAACACACAGGCCTTGAGCAACAAAAATGAAGCTCCACGAAACATAGTGTATGACATAGACAAACTGAAAGTCCTAACCATAAAATGGCGTAAAATAATATGTTCATTGCAACATTTTTATGATATTTTAACTTGCAGCGCCATGCTACAGACTCTTTATGTCCTTTCATGTGGCCTCAAATGTGCATTTTCATTTAATTTAATATTCATACATTTAAAATGCCATGTGTTACTCAGATTTCCCTACTTCCCTTAACCTCCCCTATTGTCCACCTATAATATGAAATTAAACAATACATTGTTAATTATTATAAAAGAAATAAGGACATCTTAAGAGTTTATTAATATACAGTATCAACAATTATAACTTCTCTTATGAACACATATTTTACATTATTACAGCTGCATTGTGTTATATTTTCATTCAAGTGATCAATTGCAGATGTTTCACAGGATGAGTTAAATTGGTTGACAAATACATTAAAAAAAACCTCACCTTTGTCTGCCTACAACAACATTAACGTGTTTTCTTTAATTAGTAATTGTTTATTCACTGCTCAGTAATGCTAAATAGGAGGATACAGTAAAGTGTTGCCTTAAGTCGTTTTCATGATGCTATTATCTCATAGCTATTCTTTTTCTTTTTAACTGTATTATGGTTATTTGTGATTGTTCCCAACAATGTATTTTGTTTGAGTATTGAATTACTTTTGTTCTAGCTTCACATCAAATTTATTTTTGAGGGACAATAGAGTTTGTTCGTGTGATTTATTGAATTAGTTTCCCATTCATCCCCTGAAGGGAAAGATGGAGTTGCTCATTTCACAGAGTAAAAGTGACACTGCAGATTTATTACAAATTAATTATATAAATGCTTAAAATTTTCTTTCAGAAGATGTAAGGTACTGACTTATTGTTTCAGCCTGTTTGTGTGCGTGTGATTGATTTAAATGACAATACAACATCAAAAACAAATCCGGTTTTATTCAGTGTCTAATAAAAACGTCTAATGAACAAATGTCTTTGAAATATTTTCAAAACATCTGCAGGCACATTTTATGCTAACATCTGCTACGTCTGCAGTGAAAAGCCACCAACACACAGATTCTGCCTTCTTGAGCAGGTCCGACTCATTGCACACATCAAACAAAATCATCCTGTTTAGATGATAATATCATTAAAAAGCCTTTCTCACAACTGCTATGACAACTGTTGATCGTCTTCTGTTGGGAACGTTTTCATGAGAAAAAGTATCGTGGAAACGGAAGTCTTAAATGTTATGTTACAGTCGGATTAATCAAGGTCATTGACAAAGTTCATGTTACATACTCTTCTTATTTACTGTGCTTGCATGGCTTTTTCTTCATACAGCAATTAGGGATTCATTTGACTAACATAGATTTTAAGGTCATGTTGTCAAGGCAATGTCAATTGAATCTGGGCTAAATTAAGCTTTTCAAAGATTCATACTACACATTGTCAAAATATCTAAAACTCTGAGGTGACATTAGTAAAATTTCCATTCAAAACATTTACTTTATTTATTACATAAATGAATGAATGTGTTTGACTTTATCGTCACAAATGTGTGAGATTTTTAAACCAAGTCATTTTGTATCAATGTGTATAGGGCCCTGTGAATGATGCAAACATGGCTTGAGTCAGTCAGTACTGAGGTGCATCATCCAGCATCAAATGTACAATAATGTTTATTTATACATCAGAATGCAATGCATATGCATAAATGCATAATCTATCTCTGCTGGCCATTACAAAGAATGCAAGTTTTTAGGCACTTCCACTATAGGCTTCACTTTTTAGACTCGGAGGTTGCCGCCTGATTTCACTCCTGTCCTTCAGCCACATCCAGAATCTCGAACAGCTTCTCCTTTTACAGAGCTCAGTGTTTGGCCCATGAACACTTGTGCTGAGTGTTTAGCCGTGATCAGGTCATAGGGGAAGTGGCCAGAGGCAGAGTGTGTGCGAGTGTGTCTGTTTTCTTGGAAAGAAAAAAGGAAGGAGAGAGAAGATGGGGAGAGAAAGTAAGAGGGTGTGGTTTTCCTTCTTTCTGAGTCGTGACTGTTTATATGCTGTATGAATACTTTATATAGACTAATGCATGCATGTATAAATGTGCTTGCATGTACGTTGTAACACACGCTTGTAAAGAGGGGAGCTTCCAGTGGGGCAGATGACAGTTGTATGAGGTTGAACTTGCCTCACTTAAAGGAACAGTGTGTAACCTTTAGGGGGGGTTATAGGCAGATATTGAATATAATATTCATAACTATGTTTTAAACAGTGTAAAATGACCTGAAACTAAGAAAAGTAGTGTTTTCGTTAGCTTAGAAAAAGCCATTTATATCCACATAGGGAGCGAGTCGTCTTACACGGAGCCATCTTGCACCGCCATGTTTCTACAGCAGCCCAGAACGCACACTGGCTCTAGAGAGAGCCTTTCGCGTTTTACGTTTTTTGAAGCTAGGGATGCGTTCCGAAACCCGGTATTAAACAGGCCCCGGTGCTAAATAATTAAAGATGTATAGAATCATATAAAATTAATCCCTGTCAATCACCACTTATGGCTCACTACAAGTGTGTTGTTGAACCAACTGGGAGGAGGGGGCAAATTTGTGTTTTCAAAAAGTAATAGACGATGCCTGCATTGCATGCCTTAGAAGTGGAACACACACAACATGTTACACGTCAAAGTGTGTTTACAGGTATTGAGGAGTTCTACTCCATATGGTAAAAAGTTGTGTAAGGTATTGTTTGGCTCCAGATGGAGCTAATAAATTGCCTCAAGTGATGTTACTTGAGTCAGCGCCGGTTGGGTCTGAAGACTGTAGTTTGAAAATGAAAAATGTGGTGGTGTGGAGTTGGCAAGAAGTGAGCTTACAAGACCTCTGTAGCCCGCTCCTCATGTCTGCTTGAAGCTATTGTACTTGAAATGTACAGTTTCTGCTCATTATACCTGTACAGTGTCTTTTCAAAATAAACTTCCAACACAAGGTTTATTTAGTGTATAGGTTTACTTACACAACAAAGCTACTTGGTTAGATTTAGGAAAAAGATCGTGGGTTGGGTTGAAATAATTATATTTGTTAATTGGCGTTAGTTTTAAGCATGGACGCCAGCTAACAAAACTACGGCAAAATAACTCAACGTTCTTTATGATACGTCAGTTGCTCTGACTGTCTAATAATGACACAGATGTGTTTACATTGGAGTTAGTTGAAAGCCCAGTGTGTCTCACAGTTGCTAAAGGATGCTCTGAACAAGGATTGTTATTTGACAAGTTGGGAGTCAGAATGGGTTGCCACAACATAGAAACATGTTCATCGTGCTGAAATCTGTATCACAATTGCATCTACATGTATACATTTAAAGAGAACATGAAATAAGTATGTTCATAAAAACATTTATAGACATAAATGCACACAGATATATATCCTGTGCTATCCTCAAGGCCTGTCACTCAGAATATCACCCTGGCATCTGGAGTATACCCACCTCCGCCCAAATTAAAACAAGGAGGGCAAAAATATATTTTCCAATTCCGCAGATGTGAGTCATTTTATCTTGTGATTCAAATGAGTTTGGTGTTTTGTGTGAACAGATGTCCGTACCCCGCCTCCTTTATCAGCATTAGCTGATTGGGTTTTAGCATGCAGCTTGCCGTGCCTCTGCCTCACAGGTACTAACACACTAATCTGCCTCTGCACAGCTGTGCAGCACGGCGGAGGAGGGAGGAGGGGAAAAAAGCAAGAGAGCAAGGGCAGAATGGAGAAATGGAGGAGGGCTGGGAGGGATGGAGAAAGAGATGGAGAGGGGAAATGGAGGGAAGGTGGGTGAGACGGAGAGCCAGAGGGCGGCCTGGAGAGAGGATGTTGGTGAGACAAAGAGAAGACTGGAGAAACACAGATGCTGGCAGATGGAAGAGGACGAAAGAGAGGGAAACAAAGGAGAGGTGGAGTGAGAAAGCGTAAATAGAAAAATGATTGACAAAAAAACTTTCAGCCAAAAACACTGAGGGCACAAAGTTTGCGTGTGTGTGTGTGTGTTTGTGAGAGAGAGAGTGTGTGTGGTGAGGTCAGTGGCTTTCAGATAACCCCTCAGCGGCTTCTTGGCCTGTAGCAGTTCACACAGAGAGCACCTGCAGCACAGTGAAAGTCACTTCATCATTGTAATCCAGCATTGTGTTGCCCCCCCCCCAGCCATGTTTAACTCCATTCTGCACTCCTACTCCTCTGAACTGAGATGTTAGATATTTGTGAGTGTGCATCTGATTGGTGAATATGTGTGTGAGTGTGTGTGTGTGCGTATGTGTGTGTGGGTGGGTGTGACAATGTGGCATAGACCTCTGGTGCGTTTGTTTACCCAGCCGTCCTGCCACAACAACGGGGCTCTTTCTGTCTGCGCACCTGTTCAGCAGCCCTGACATCAGCAGCACTCAGCGCACAAAGACCACCTCTGCACCCCAGAGGGGAGCAGCAGGAGGGAGAATGAATTAGGGCTTTGGGGGGGGGGGAGCCGACTGTAGGGAGGGAAAGTGCGACGGTAAGAGAGGGAGGTAAGAATGAGTGAGAGGTGGCGGAGGGATGTTGAAAGGCTGGATGTGAGTCATGTGGAGACAGAGTGTAAGAAAAGAAAGAAGGATTGGGGGAGACACAAAGATGCTAAGAACAGGTTTAGGGTGCGGTCGGGAACAAAAATTTGGTTAAAAACATAGACTGGGTGGTGGTAAAAATGGGAAAGCGATTTGAAGGAAGGGTGGTGACAGCGAGGTGAGGTGGTTGGGTGCCGTGTCCCTTGCGTCATTCTCCTCCACCCCGGGAGTTGATCGGGTGCACTCAGCTTGTGAGCTCATTAAAAAGCACCCATTATCCCGACATTTGCACGCATCACATGCAAAACTAATTTACTTGTAAGAAATTAAAAGTTCATTTTAATTGAGCTCGCGCTGCAGTATGCAAATTAGGAGTACATAATGTACATCGATGCGGAGCAGACAACACACTGAAAATGGACTTAACCCTTTCGTAACAATGCGGGAAATCCTTAAGTCAAAATTATGAACAAAGTGCAAACAATTCATGACAATGTACGACAGAGATAATGTGTGTATTTGTTTGTTCGGACGTATAAAAGCAGGAGTAAAACTGTAGCAGCATTAGTTAAATTGACACAGTAATTCACCTTGATGAGATCTGCAATCTGCCGTGTATTAAGTGTTTGCTCGATCGTACAAGAATATAGCACAATATAACACCAGCAACATCAAAACTGTGCTTATATTTGTTTAACAAATGTTTATTTCTGAGCCAGAGCTGCTAATTTAAATCTCTCTTGAAATTAGAGGTCTGCTTTAAAGACTCCTGTGTGAGTGTGTGGGTTTATGTGGGCATATTTAAGTGTCCAAAGTTTGGCAGGAATGTTTTCCGCTCAATGAGTCAGCGGAGCAGTGAAGATCTATACGTATATATTGTCAACGTGGAGGTGAGAAGTGAGATATAAAGATCGGGGTCGAGCAGTAAATAAGATGGAACTGAGCTGTGTGTTTGTGTTTCCTCCCAAGAGTGTTTGCTCAAACTGAACCCTGTGACCTTCTTGACCCCGCCTCCCACCCTGTCAATGGCCAATAACACGTCCATAAAATGACACAGTCACCTGGAGAGTTCCATTAGTAGAGGGGGGGGGCGGGGGGGATTGGTGGACGGGTCACAGTGGGGTGTGTGTAAGCATCTGTGCTGTGCACACTGGTATGTGGAAGTCTTTAGTGAGTGTGAAATACATTTATTTTTCATCATTTTGCTACAGTTTTTTTACAAGACATGTCGATGTGAGCATCTGTCTAATTAAAAGCAGGATCAGAAAATGTGTTTCATGATAAAGGACTAGCTGCATCTTTTTCAGTTTGTGTATGCTAAAAAAAAGTTGCCTGGATGTGTACATTATTAACTGTTGGGCAAACTATTAAAGGTGCTAATTTCGATATTCAGAGCATTTACTAAGTGCTATGTAAAGATATAGTGGAGTAATACCTACCGGAGCATAGAATGAGTCCCTCTTCCTCTCTGTCTGCTGTTATCAGAGCTTCTCCTTGCTTTGTTTACATAGCCTAGCCAGCCGCCTGTGCTTTTAGTCCATTTTTTGCGCATGTGAGTTTGTGTGACACACTGGCTAGCTCATGGCCTCCCTTCTCTTCTCTGTCAGCAATTTTGCCGTAGTTTGTAGCATTTTTGCTGTTAGCACCGTTAGCTACGAGCCGCCGGCTCAGCCGTCACCATGTTGATAGCTGTTGAGCGGCAAACAAAATGTTCCCAATCTCGTATTTAGCACCTTCAATCCTTTAACCTTTTCTATTATAAATTGTGTTCTACACACATACAAAAAATTGTAGTTAAACTGTGTAATTTAAATTCTGTTGAGTCAGCACTGACTCTGCAAAGTGTTTCCTCCATGCTGCTGTGTTTCCCAGTGACGACAGGTGAGTCTGGCACTCACAGGGCATGGCTGGTTGGCAGAGGGTCGGCATGGAAGGCGAGCGCGTTGTTAGCTGGCGTGTGCAGGCCCTTAATGAGCAAAGTGTTGATTTGGCGCTGATCCTAATAGGATCAAAGCTGTCATTTGGCTCCCCCGATGGCTGACAGGAGGCCAGACCTGGCACACCACCAAGAAAGACGAGAGACAACATCACTTTCACAGGCTACGTAAGTACACATAGTCAAACACAGCCTCTTTTCTTTTTGCTGTGTCTCGTTCCCACTAGGTCTCCCTACTTTGCTGCTTTTGATGTCTTCTTTTTTCTTTCTCTCAGTCCTTCTCTTCTCTTTTACAGAGACATACATTCACACAAAACATACAATAGAGCTAATGGAGCTCCAGTACATTATGGGAATAAAAGTCAGGAATATAATATCTGCCTGATGCATGTTCATTTATCTTTGAATATTCTGTCAAGCCTCAAGGCCGTTATTTCTAGCAAACTGAAGTCACCCACAGCGGGGGCAATAGGAGCAATGTTTATTGAATGTAGATGATATTGTAATGCACTAAGGAGCGTCTCAGCTGGCTTCAGCTCATTGAGAAGAATGATTTATTGTGCAGGAGTAAGTGGGGTTTATTTTGGCTTGGGAGCACTGCATGCCCTAAGGGCTGGTGATGGATTCACTCACACACATGCATGCATTGTCATTTAGAGATATGCACACACACACACACAAAGAACAACTTAAAGGGAGATGGAGTCACATTGAAATACTGAGGTATACAGAAGAAAATAAACTGTAAAATTCCAAATGTAGATATGATGGATAGAGCAAGGGCAAGAGCAAGAGCAAGAAGACAAAGACAAAGAAAAAGATCCTGATTGAAAAAAAAACAGTCCCCCCCCCCCCCCCCCCCCCCCCCCCCCCTCCGCTCCCAAATTAAAATGCAAATGTTTTTTTTTTCTTTTTTGTTATCATTATTTGCCTCATCCTCTTCATCCCACATGCCACCCCCACCCTTTTGCCCTCCACCCCCACCACCCACCCCCCTCGTCTCCTCCATCCTTTTGTCTCAAAATTAGTGAAGCAGAGTGCTCGGGCGGCTAATTATGTATTCAAATGAAAGAGGCTCGTTAATGTTGCACTGGGGAGAGGCAAGATGATTGGGAGAGGGTGATGGAATTGAAATGAGTGCTAGGGTGTCGTTCGCTCGCTCACTCGCTCGGGTGGCGGTGGTGGAAGAGGCGGTGGTGCATCTGGAACCAGCCGAGCACATCCCGGCAGATGTCACCTCCCGGGGGGTGATTGGAAGGCAGGGTGGGAGAGAGACAGAGAGAGAGAGAGAGAGAGAGAGCGAGAGAGAGAGAGGTGGGGTGTGAGGCGCTGGTAAGGAGAGGGGGGAGTACGGTCAGACAGGAGACGCACACTTTACAATGACAGGATGGGTGGGGAGTAGGGAGGGGAAGCGAGAGGCGGGGAGGGAGGAAAGGATGATGTGGAGGAGGGGTGTGTATGTGTGTGTGTGTGTGTGTGTGTGTGTGTGTGCATACGGGGGGGGACACATGTCTTTGTTTCTGCAGAGGACACACAAAGAAGAGAAGTGGGATGGTTAATTTAGCTCAGCAGAGAAAGAGAGGAAAAAAACAGAAATGAGCTAATGAGCATGTTGTTGTTGTTCTTGCTGTCGCTCTATATGGTCGCTTTGCTTTATCACTGAGTGAAAAGGTGTAAATATGGAACCTCAGAGTACAAAAACGGCTGTGTATGACACAGAATGTGCTCTGTGTGTGTTTGCTGGAGGTAGATTCAGGGTTGTGTGGTGTTGAGGTGAGTGAACAGCGAGGTACATTGAGTCATGCTGCAGAGGAAAAAGTCCAGGCTGAATGATGCACAGAGGCAGGGAGAGATGAGGTGTTCATACAGCTCCAACCAGCCATCTGCTCTCTGTGTCCTTCATCTGACATACTTCTCACCCATATTGGCCCGTACAGACGCATGCACATGCACAGAGACACACTCGACCTGTACACAACACACACATACACACACACACAGTCTTATCCTGTATTCATGAGGGCTGTCCTGCCAGCTCGGTACCCTGAGGCCCCTGGCCCTGTGGCCTGTAGCTATCATTAGAGAGAGCCTGTACTCTCATTATTGATCCCCTGCCTGATAATGCTATGCATGCTAAGTCCCTAGGGGGCACCACTGGGACCGGTGGCCCCCACCATCCCTGCACCGCAGCTGTAAGGGTGTTCCATCAACGACACATCAGCACACACATGCACGCACACACACACATTTAAACTTTCAAACCAGCCAGCACAGAGGCATGCAATACGCATGCCTTAACAACGCATTAGTGTGACTGTGGCATGATGGATATTCTGCTGGTACAGTGTTACATTGGAGAGACATAAAGTGATGAAAGAGGATTAAAGGTTGCTTATGGGATCTATCAATCTTTGAATTGCATGCATGTACAGTATATATCCATCTATCCTTCTATCTATCCATCCATCTATCCATCCATCCATCTATCTATCCATCCATCTATCCATCCATCCATCCATCTATCTATCCATCTATCTATATATCTACATGTCTGTCTGTCTGTCTGTCTGTCTTATATGTTTATCTCACTCTGTTTCTCTTTCTTTCTTTTTCCCTCCATCCCCTCCCCATTTTTTTTTTTCTGTGAATCTCTGACGGAGATGCATGGTGTTTCTAATTTGGCATGCAGACATTAATTCCAGCACAGCTGCTGCCTCTTCCTCCTCCTCCTCCCTCCATCCTCTCCCCACCTCCCTCCACCACCCCCACCCACCCCCTCAACCCCACGTCTCCTCCTCCCTCCCTCTCTCCCTGAAGGCTTCTCTCTAATGTGCAGCTTCAGAGAGGCGCGGCAAATTAACACCATTTGTTCTGCAGAGCATGCCTTCTTCTCAACACTACAAGCATATCTTATGAGGTTTGTCTAAATGTGAGAGGGAGCAGGAAAGAGAAATGTTGCAATGTTGTTGTTTTTTCCTTATTCAAATCCACAGCAGATACAAGGCCAAAACACTTCTCTGCAAGACTTGTTCTTCTTTTTTTACACAAGAGATTGCAAACATTGCTTCTTTCTTATCTCTTCAGAGTCATGCCTTCAGCAATAGACAGTCTTTTACCTCTACTCACCAGCACTGACAGAGATCAAACTGTGAAAATTGTCTCCGTTACAGCAGCCAACATCTGCCCAACTGCTGAGATATATGTCACCTTAGACAAAATGCTGCGGCCGTACTTTTCATCTATTAGCACACATCAATGAGCTCTCAAAACAAATGTTTTATTCAAAGTTAAACCCATTGGAAACAAATATCAGTTTTGTCAGAGGAATAGCAGTTGAAATGGTGGACCATATGTGCGAGGAGAGCGAGGGGAGAAAACAGAGCAGTGGAGGTGGAGGAGGACAGGTGGGGGGGGAGGAAGGTGTGGAGAGGCAGGAGCATCTGTATACTCCCAGACAGGTTGTTTTGGTATTCTAAGTCCAGGCTGACAGGAATATTGAATATGGCAGACCCGCCTTTGCATACTGCACACAAAGAAACACAGCCACATGCACGAATACACAGCTCTCCAGACGGCCACCTGCCCCCCCCCCCCCCCTCCCCGCATAGACCCAGCAGGGCTCTCTCTCTGTGGGCACAGCTCCTTTTGAACCTTGGGCTAATTCCCTTTTGCACTTCTTGTCCTCCCTCCCTCCCACCCCTTCTTCATCTTCTTTTATTTACTTTTACTTTCTCTCTGCACCCCTCCCTCCCAACCTCTCTCTCACCCCACATCTCCTCTCCTTTGCTCCCTCCTTCCTCCTCCGCCTTGCCTCCGAGATAACAGCATTATTAACTGGCCTAGTTGACCTACACTCCTGATAAACTCATCCCACCAAGGATCCCTTCTTTTCTTTGGCTGCTGCTGCATGAGGATTACTATCTTATGGACCAGAGAAGGCCATAAACATTGAGTGATTGGAATAAAGTCTACCCAGAAAGAGATGGTAGATACAGATACACACAGTTGCACAGACAGAGAGAAAATGAAAGAAAGTAAGAAATGAGGGAAAGAGAGGGAAATATCAAAAATGAAATGTTTAGAGTAGCTAATAATTGAAGAATTATATTAGCTGCTAATTAGCTGATGATGTAAAAGCAATTTGCTGGGGTGGATGTGGGCCAGAGAGTAGTCAGCTGTGCCTCAGCTGTGAGAGAGCTGAATAACCTCTTTGCCACAGGTGCATGCTGGGAGTCTGCAGGGGGATCAGTCTCTGCAAATAAACAACTGCTTGAAATCAGAAAAAAACTAAAACACAACCTTTCTCTTGTTGCCTCTTTTACAATGTTCCCTGGATAGGGCAGAAAACAGGAAAGTGAAAGGGAGTACATTTGAGTCAGAAAGCAATCTGTTGTGGGTGAGACAGATGACTGAGACAGAGCAGGCAGAAAGACATGGGTAGAGGGATGCATTGAGAAATGGACAGACAGGCAGGCAGGGCATGTACGTGAAGGCATAGAAGAAGAAGAAGAAGAAGAAGAAGAAGAAGAAGAAGAAGAAGAAGAAGAAGAAGAAGAAGAAAGGAGAGAGAGTAAGAAAGGAGGGGATGAAGTGCTTCTGTACTTGGAAAGCTGCCACCACATCTGCTCGTCCATGATGTCTGTGCGGCAGCCATCAGCTGTCATTTTGGACCACAGTCAAGTGGAGCAGAGGTACCGCCTGGCTCCCTGCCTCCTTTTGTACCCAGAGCGCTGGTTTGTCTGCAGCTTTGAAAATGAGCCTCAACTCCTTCCTTCAGCCCTCCTCTCACTTTTTGCTCTCGACCCTAACTTCCTTAAATACAGATTATTTGGGGGGGTTGAGGTTAAGAAACAAAATATGTCCATTCCAGGTTCCTCCTGCCAGGATATGGAGGGCCACTACTTGGCCAGTGAGGCAAATCATAAATGTTACTTGGGCGTCTGCTGATGAAGTAATGGCCTCCAAACCTCTGTCCAAACAACAAGCCAATCCATCACGGAAAACATGCCACTAACAGCCCAACAGGATGCATTACTGTGGAGCATTTAGCCCAATTATCACCACCAAACAAAGAATTTAAGTGTCCCAATGCATTAGGCAGGGTTGTAAATAATGGCATTGTATTTAAGCACTACCATTAGGCTTCACAGACAAACATCAGTTATTCAACACTCCATTCACTCCCCACCCATCTGCCTAATAAAAGTGAGGGAGAGAAAGAGTGCAAGAGAAAGAGAGAAACCAAGAGCAGAAGAAAGACAGGAATGGCAAGACAGAGAATGATCCATCAAAATACCCACAGATATGGAGTAAGCCATGTTTATGTATCCGGGGGAACCGTGCCAATGAAAAGGAAGAAAAAAGCATGATTGTGGTGAGTGACTCTGAGAGAAACAGGAAGGTGAGAAGATGCTCTTGCATGTTGAACTGTTGTTGTGCATTAGACAGCCAGGCAGCAGGGTGATGAAATAAATAAATAAGTGGTCTCTGGTCTGTGCGGCGCGGTGCTGTGCTGTGCCGAGGTGCCTGGTTGCCCATGAATATTCCATGAGGCAGAGAGTGGGGAAGTGTGCTGCCTGGAACATCTGGTCCGGTCCACAGGGACCCTCGTGGCGAGAAAGCTGCAACTTCAGGAAGAAAGGAGGAAAGGAGAGAAAAAATGCCAATAAAATGAAGGGAGGAAAAAAAAAAAAACAGCAGCAATCAGCAAGCCTGCGCATCATATGGTTGATTTGTTTTGCTAATTCGATTTTAAGACCAGCGGCCCCAGCCAGTACAAAACAAACTGAATGAATGAATTCAGTTAGCAAAATAAATCCTGCTCCACAGCGTCAGGGTCATCTTTTTTCAGCTTCAGCTTTGTGTGTGATCAAACATGTATTTCGCATCGTATTTGTATATGAGGCACTTGTTTGCATGGGGATGAATTAGCATTCAAATTGGCAAGGCTCAATATAGTTAGATGTCGGTTGCGAGAGAGCTGTTGAGTTTTGTGCTGCTTTTATTCGGAAACCACTCTGAATGAGTGTATTACATGTGTGACTATGTTGTTAATCACTGAGTTGTTCCGCCTTTATGTTATATTTGTATGTATGCGAGCGGGGAGTTGAGGGTTGAACGTGCAAAGCGATGATTCAACAGGGCTCTTTGTGAAGAAACCTGTTAGAATGGAAATGTGAAAATGGTGAAGACACGAGCGAGTCCAAGAGGGACTGTTATGTGTATAATGCACATTGGAGATTGCAAAGAAAAGAGGCACAATGACTGTGGCCTTGGTCATGCATCTATATTTTTGGAGCGGTCCAAACACTTTGGCAAGATAATGAATATGAGAGACTGTCCTCACTGGAAACATCATTGACGACAACGATTTTGCAAAGCCCGTAAATACATTCAGTTACATTGTTCACGTATAATCTGTGCGTGACAACTATGGTATGGTTAAGATTAGTGAAATATTGTGTAAATGATAATAAACTATGATTTAAAGTACTGTGGTTAAAGGTCATGTAACCAAAATACCAGGTTACGGTTAGAGAAAGATCGTGTTTGCAGTAATGAATAGCAGGAATGCAATCTCGGGTCCCCTGCATGAAAGTCAGGTGTGCTACAATCTCACCTCCAAACTCTTTACAAGGGCACACTACTTCCTGTACTGGCAATGAATGTCGGTATTGGGTGTGACTTGTGAGGTGTGGAATCAAACAATATACATACAGGAATTCCTACGATACTGCAAATTATGAGACAGAAACAACTGCATTGGTTGTTTCTTCCAACGGCATAAAGCTACTTACAGTAATTTATTGTTATGACTCCATTTAAAGTTTGGGGAAAGTTAAAAGACACGTTCTCTCTGACCTAAAGTCAGTGCTTCACCAGGAAGAAGATCTTTTCCTTTACCAAGGAGTTTGGTAGATCTTTAGACACTATTTCCGCCATAAAATGACAATATTGTTTTTTTATTTTATTTATTTACATAAATGCTTAAAAGTATATTATCCAAAATGAAATGCCAGGGAAGAGAGGGTACTAATTGATCGGTGAACATACAAAGTGTTGGACTTTAACAATGGACACTACAGTGTGCATCCCATCTCCTACCAAGAGCCAGCTATGGATTATTTTAACAGTGAAGGCAATCTTAGTCTGTTTGGACACCCACAATCTTTTCAAAAACTTAGTTAGTTTTCTTAATCCTAAAGAGACCTTAACCATAGAGGAGGATCAGTGATCACTCATCTGAGCATGTGGAACAGAAATGTGTTGGATTTTGTGGGCACTAGCAAATGTTGTCTTGCTGTCTTTCTGGTGTGAGGAACAATCAGGAAAGGTCACACACAATGATACTGACAAGAACGTGTGGACTCACATACACACAGCCACTCCCACTGCATGCACGTAATGTGTGGTAAGAAAAGTTTTGGTTTTCTGCAGCAATTCCAGTTTTTGATTAAAAGAGATTACTCTGAATGGAGAATAAATCTTTCAGAGTGGAGGAGAATGCTCAGAATGGTATAATGAAGTGCCCTACACTGAAACACCTCAAGGATTTCTGCTTTAGAAAGCGTCTGATATTCCTGTTCAAGAACAAAAATACCAACCCTTTTTGCATTACAGTAGTTGCAAGGTTAGTTAGAAACCCATGCACAGAGTGTCTGTGTGCTGAAAGCAACTATCTAAGAAGCAAGCGAGAGCACGGTGAAATTAATTAATTTGTCTGACTCATTGTGATCCCTCCTGTGACTTTCAGTGAAAGTAAAAAAGAAATATGCTTGTTTGTTTTCAGGTCTTCTAAATCGTTTTGCTTGTTTTGTTTTTTATAATTCTTTTGTTTTACTATACTTAGTGTAAAGACAGGCGCATCAGACAACAAAAGATCAACACTGTCATTTAGAGTTATTGCACATTTGCTGCTGATCTCCTCAATCATTTTGTACTGAATGTAAAAACTGACTGATTTTGTAAAATAATATGTTGTCTCTCTCTGGCGGCAATTTCTTTTTTGGTTGGCAACTGACAGTAAACAGAGCTTGGTGTTGTATTTGAATCAGTGTAAGCATTTATAGGTAAACACTCCACTTGGACACATATAAATGATTTGAAACCTTTACAAAATCAAATTAAGGAAATACAGTATGTTTCCCGTGATATAAGATGATGAAGTTGTGTTTTAGAATACTTAGTTGAGGCCTCATACAGCCACTTGGAATAAAAAGAAGCACTAGCATGAAAATCACTTTTAAGATATATTTCTTAGCTCTTACGAGATTAAATGAGGTATACCAGTAGGGCGTTGTAGCAGCTGGAGCCCGGAGCTGAGAGCGAGAGCATTGGTGGATGAGGGTCAGGATTGGTGGATGAGGGTCAGGGTACCTTGTCCTGGATACTGGATCATGGAGATCCCCTCATTAGGCAGAGCCAACCCTGTGATGATTCACTTTCACCACCGGGCACCTGAGCACTACTCACTAGTCAGGCTCGCTCATACAACACTGCTGCTGGCTGACATGCTCTTTCAGAGAGCTTCATTATCATGGCAGTTGTACATTACTCACATGACTGTTTGCTGCAACAAGTCTATGCTACTCTAAAACAAAACATATATGGTTGTACAGTATCAAACGAGTCCTTCCAAATAACTTATACCTAAAAACTATACACCACATCTAACAAAATTATGGCCGGCATTGATTATTACTGAGTAATCTTCAAATCTCTGCTTCATCTCTTAATAATCTAACATAATAAATAACATTAAACAATTAACAACAATCAACACAGTGCAAAAAGTAGAAACATATAAAATTTATAGGAAAATATAAAATTAAGTAAAATATAAAATAAAGTGCACAAACGAAACAGATAACAAGATTATAAACAAGTGAGATGTAAGTGTAGTGTAAAAGTGTCGAGTGTATTTAAATAAGAAACCTAGAAGAGATATGCAGGTGAGTGACTGGTTGGAAATTGAGCCGGGGATGATAGAGTCAGGGGTCCTGGGCTTTGTTGATGAGCCCCACTGAAGATGGCTTTGGTGTTCTAGAGACATTCCAACGGGTTGCTGTTTTAGTGGAAATTGAATATAACGTAACTCTTGCAGTGACTGCTTCCTGACGAAACCGTTGTCGCTCTGAACATTATTTAGGCTACAATACGTCTCTTAAAATGGCCCAAGATCCCTTGATATGCTTTAGAGACAATTTAGTCATTTAGATAATATGCACCTTTTAATGTGGATCATAAAAAGGACAATGAGTGTTTCAGACATGCTACTGTTGGTGGAGGCTCTTGGCATACCTAACAAGTTAGTTAGTTAGAGAAAAAGGAAAACCATTCAAATGAACAGCTTAACAGCAGATTAACAAATAATCTATAAAACTACCCAACAGCAGAATCTAATATAAATTAAATGACAAATGTCAAATACAATAAACATGTATAATTATCTGCTAACGCTTTCCCGTATTGCTTGGTGTGGCAAACCAATGGAAACGCCATTGAAAGTGCAACGTCAGATGTGACACACTTTTGGATACAGTTTTCCAATGTCATCAATGAGGCGGCCATTCCAGCAAGATGTCAAAAGTGTGCATACACTTAAGAATTGTACATTACTTTTGTAGGCATCATTTATAACAGGTGAGGGAGATATAGAAATGATTTGTTAACACATTTTTGGGTGATGAGTTTAATATTTTAGGGGGATGCAGAGACATTTGTAAATGACTTGTAAATGATTCAGTGATACACACCTGATTTATAAAAGGTGAGTTACACTGATCATGTCAGTCGTCAAACCATTTACACTTGAAGAGGCTTTGTTTACTTCTTCTAAATGTATTGTACTTAGTCAGCATATGGCCCATTTGTTGTGTGTACTATAGTACAGAGGGTTTAAACAACCGTATGCTTTCTGACACACATGGAGTCACCTGCTGCTTCTTTTCACCTGCATGAATTATTTCCCAGATAACAGTGATTCATAATATAGCAACAAATTACTTATCAATTATTTACTAATGATGTGCTTGTGGTTATTTCAGCATTTACTAAAGGTTTATAGATGACGTACATTTGTGAGATGTTAACATCGCAATTATTAATCATTTACAAACATACAAACATTTACACATTAGTTTATTATTAACTAAATGACTGATGACTGATCATTATTATAAAGTGTAACCAAATATTTTATAGTCATCGTGTCTCCAGATAATTTTAATTAATCTAAATCCAGATGAGAGTGACCGACATTGCTTCTTTTTACAGCAGTAAACAATGTTTAGGTTTTTTTGCATTTGCTTTTGTCTCTCTTTATCTGCTGGTTCACACACAAACACTCATAAAACAGTTTTGTGTCTGTGTGTGAGAGTTCGATCCTCAGAGTAATGGTGATTTAACTGAGAGGTAGCGCATCATCTACTGTAACAACATCAACATGCCCTTAGTCACGCTAGCTATCATATGCACTCCAAAATACATTATTCTTTTCCCATCTCACTGTCCAATTGTAGCTAAGCCCAGTCACGTCATCACCAAGGTTAATATAAAAGACTGGCCAGTAACTCACAAAGTATTTATCTCACCACTTGGAGTATTTGTGACACTTTAGATCCTCTAATCCATTCAGAAAGCTGCTGAGAGCAACTTTTATTAAGGAATGGAGAGACCCTAAACACTTCACACATGTGATTTATGAATGAGCTTGCCTACATGTGCACGCAGTGATTGATCAGTCCATGTTGGTGACATTTTCATAAAAATACATTTACAGGACTTGGAAGTACTGTTGTTGTGTTTACAATGAGGTCGTTTGACTGACTAAAATGTTTAAAAGGATGTCAAAAGAAACAACCAAAATGTCCACATGTTTTAATGATTTCACTGAAGTCTCATGTGTGATGATCCTTAGCCTGCAATGTTAGCCATGGTCCACCATTATGTCACTCAGAGGTGACTACATGCAGATGGTTGTAATATCAGGCGTAACTTCCATCAAAACACATCATTCTGAAACTGAGAAATGAAAAAGAAACATTGAATATTGTGTCAATTGTTTGAAAGTGGTTACAAAAAGAAAAGTGCTTCCAAATAACTTATACTTAAAAGACTATACACCACATCTAACAAAAATATGTCCAGCATTGATTATTATTAGCACACCTCATCCATCACACAGGCACTCCAAGCCTCTCACACATACACATTCATCTTAACATCATGCCAGCATATTTCCTTTTACACCTGAGACCTTCACATCCAGAAAGAAAACACACACACATCTGTCCTTACCCCATCCTCTACAATAGAGATGGCCTCTCCATCTTCACCTCTACCATTTTTACACCCACACACAGCAGGGCAGGGAAAACAGCTCTGCTCCCTGCCCCCCCATGAGTTTGCTAGTGCTTCATGAAATGTCTTAGCAGACTGTGGCACTCCAGTGCAGTTGAAAGTGTGTAACCTTCAGCTACTCACATCTAGCTTTTTCTAAGTGGTGATAGTGAGGGAAAACTTTTAATTTGATAAGAAAGGCCACAAAGCCAATTTAATTGAGTTGTAAAGTGTGTAAGAAATTCTCCACTGCTTTCATTGTGGGTGTTAATGTTGAATGTTACAGTTTATAGAAGCTAAAATCATTCAAACACATCAGTATTGGTGGATAAAGGCTATCAAGTAGGTGTGTATACATAAGCAGTATTCATTTAGAGTTGCATTCAGAGATTTGCCTTCCACTTGTTTGCCTTGTAGAGATTTTCTGCATTGCCGCATTTAGCTACCAAACAAACGCATTACAGTTGGCTATACTGTAAATTAGCTTGAGAAGTGTTAGTTTGCAGGAACATTTACATCATTAACATTTAACATTGATGGCCATATCTTGCACTCAGCGCCAAGCGACGCACAGCTGTCATTCCTAGTTTCTGAGCGACGCAATTATCATTTTCACGCTCAGCGCCTATACGTTGTGTAAGTAGCAAATGTACTTGCGCCCATCTGTGAGCCCATGGGGTATTGGTTGCCCATGACCTCACACACCTATTTTTAATTAAGAGACTAAATACAACCCATATTTCCGTTGTGCCTTACTTTACGCCCAGATTATACGCCATTTAAATAACATAAGTGGAGTTGGACACCCACCAACTTTGACTCACTGATAAACAAAAAAAAAGAAAGAAAGTAGGTTACTCAGTAAGTGTTTTCTGAAATTTGCTCCATGTAAAAAGTTTACTTATATTTGTTAGTTAATCAACTGTACAAATAGACCTATAAGAGCATTAGCCGTAGCATATTAGCCGTAGCATATTAGCCAAAACAGCTTCTTGACAAGTAGTCTAAACTTTGGCTATACAACAGTAATTCAGCTCATATTACAAACATTGTAATCAAACTGTGACTCTGAAATGCTACTGCAAAATACATTTCACAAACAGATGTTGTTTCATGAATGTCCTTTATGGGACGTATTTAGTTACTTTCCTGTTTCTTTATCAGTTTTTAATATATTTAATGCAACATAGTAGGTTGGATAATTGAACGTGCTCTTTTGTGGCAACACTTTCAAAAATGGACGACCGTAATTGATAAATCTTTCCCCTTCAACCTAATTTACAAGAAAAAATAAATCGAAACTATGCTTTTCCTATTAAAACATTTGCTTTATTTCCAAATCAATGTTATCAATGTGTGAATTGTTTTCCCCTACGTTTGTGTGTACGGTATGAGCATCTGCACATCAGTGTGCAGCGTGTAGTGAAGGAGGTACTACAAGATCTAGAGCAGTGGTCCCCAACCACCGGGCCGCGGACCGGTACCGGGCCGTGGATCATTTGGTACCGGGCCGCACAGAAAGAATAAATATTATATTATTTCCGTTTTCGTGATACGTTACCTCAAAAATTAAGTCCGCAAACTAGCGAAAATTAGTAAATAACTTTTGGAGAGCTTCTTTGCAAAGGGGGAAAGGCCACTAAGGAGACAGAAAAATAGCCTACAACTTCCAAGAAAATGAAAGCTTCATTTAACAGACAATATCAGGAGTCTGATTAAATATCAGGAGTAATTCTGACGCGCCAAGCCCGCTCTGCAGAATATGTGGCGACAGAGGAAGATCAGCTGATGGAGATTGTAAATGACGGTGGCCTTAAAAATATGTTTGAGACAACAACTCTGCTGGTGTTTTGGATGAAAATCAAGGCTGAATATCCTGAGATCGCCACTAAATCACTGAAAACCCTGCTTCCATTTCACACATCCTCTTTGTGAAGCGGGATGTTCTGCAGTGACAGCAATCAAAACAAAATTACGGAGTAGACTGGACATAAGGAACACACTTCGGGTGTCATTGTCTCCCATTACCCCCAGATGGGACCGTCTCGTTGCAGAGAAACAAGCTCAGGGCTCCCACTGATTCAGCGTTATTGTGAGTTGTATTTATTAATGCATTTTATATTTGTTTTCATGCCGATCGTATCATTTTATTTCGTCGTGTTTTTCCGCCACACCTTGAAGGCCGGTCCGTGAAAATATTGTCTCACATGAAACCGGTCCGTGGTGCAAAAAAGGTTGGGGACCACTGATCTAGAGGACGCAAACTAATGTGACTTACTGCATGCACAACATGTATTATACATAGATAGTGTGTGTACATACAGTGCTCTCCGTCATGTCTCCCTGTACTCCCTCTATCAAATCAGCAATTTAGATAGGATGTTGGTCTGTTTTCACAGCAGACACAAGGAGTAAATTAAAAGCAGTGGCTGACAGAGAACCATATGGTACCACTCTCTGCAAGAGAAAAAAACACTGTAAAGATTAATTGATAATAGCTGGCACTTGTATCACCTCCAACAGGGATATTAGTGCGTGTATGCGTGTGTGAAGGCGCCTGCGTATATGCATGCGGTACATGTGTGTATGCAGGCAGATTTCAAACAGCATGCTTATATTGAAAGGCCCAGGAGGGGGACCTGTCAGACAAAATGGTTTGTATTGTCTGTAGCATCAACATGCCTACATTTTTAAACTTGCCATCTTGTAAGAGATGCTGAAGACTTAAACAAGCAACACATTACTCATGCATGAGAGATTTCAGGGCACTGTTGGATTCTATTGTTAAATGTGGGTTTCTTTGACTGTGGCTGTTTGTCCTTGTTTGCGTTTGTCTGTTGCCTACAATCCATTCATCGTACGACTGTGGTGCTTTCTCTCACAGTTGCTGCTGCAGGAGGGAACATATGACATTAACACAAATACTGAGCATGATTAAAGGTTTTCAACTGACAGGGTTGTGCAAATAATTCCCCACACTCTAAGAAATTCAGGATCTCAATTGTATCCACACGTCTCTTTGTATGGTCCAATGATCAGTAACCCCTCCAGGTCAGGATTGGCTGGAATTAAATCCCGATGTCAGACGGGTGAAACACCCTGCAGGGGTGGAAAGGGCTGGAGGGGGAAGTGAGGGCAGAGAGGTTGTCTTGATATGATAGACTGATGCAAAGAGAAGGAGAGAAAAAGAGAGAGAGGGAGAAAGATCACTCGGGGGAAATCAGCTCTCTCCACTCATAAACAAATTCATCATCAGCTCTGACAAACCACACGCCGCATAATGATGAGCTTAAGTGCACAGAGCAAGAGGAAGGGAGGGTTAGAGCGAGAAAGAGACAAGGGACGAATAGCAGGAAAACAGGAGGTATATATGGCAACCATCATGCATCCATACGTAATTGGTTGGTATCATTGCAGCCCTGATGAAGAGTTCAGGTATGTTGTCATGCAAAATCTTCTGAATAAAATGGTTTCCAGATCATTGGTTCAGCTTTGAAATAAATAGAATAAAATAAATTCTAATTTGTAATCTACTTTACTATACGTATGATGTAAGGAGTAGATTAATGTGGCTTAAAAGTGATAGGGGTACTCAGATATACTGCATGTGATAAGCAATGGCGGTAAATGATGACAGTCTGACTGTGGTGCAGCAGAGGGGAGGACATGGACCCATGAGATGGAGGAGCAGAGAGGGTGCCAGGGGCTGGACTGACAGCCCATAATTACGACTCATTTTCAGTCATTAAGGCATGGAGTGTGAGCAGCTCTCACACTAAGGGAAGGGCCCTGATTAATAATGAAGCCCCCCAACCCACCTCCATCTAATACACGCACACACACGGAAATACGAAGACATGCACGCACAGCCACACAAACTGCAAGACGAGTATGTGGGTAACACACACTCATGCTCATTTAACTCTAATGACTAGCAATAAAGAAGGCTGTCGCTGTCGCTCTCTCAATTAGATAACTCTTCAAATGTATGGATAAAAATATGTTTTGTCTCAATATAGAATTTGTCTCAAAATGTTCCAAAACTCTACTGCACAACTTCGCGTTTTCCACTGTGTTGAAGACTGAGGGAGCTGTCCAGGATAATGGTGGTGCTGAATTTAAACTGAGCACACAGCAGTGCCTCCCTCCCTTGCTCCCCCTTCCCACTCGCCTTCTCTTCTCTTCCCCCATCTCCTGTCTTACCCCCAGTCTCTACTCCTCCTCTACTCTGTTCTGGCTGGCTGTCAGAGGACCCACCGTCTCCTTTGAACTCCTACACCGGCACCCTGCAACGATCAAACTTCGAGCTGCTCCCCGCCATGAAATATTTACCACACAGAAGGGACATATTCAGTCAGTGTCGGTCGAGAGGCTGGTATAAAGGTGCAACATGAAAGACAGAGAGAATATGAAATGAGGAGAGGAGCATTTTGAAGCTGAAACTCCATCCTTTCTAACGTGAAACTGCAAAGAAACACGACTACTCAGTTAGCATTTTATTGAGTGATGTAATACTTTGGCAGAGGATAAATAATGCATCTAATTCCCAAAGAGGAGGAGGAAGTCAAACAGATGATACATGTAAGACTCATAGTCTTTCACGTTGCCGCCTTGCATGTTTTCTATTCAAATAAAATTCATGCTACGTATATGCAAAAATACAATACTCACTTAGTTCAACAATACATAGATTGCTAATTGGAGCTTCCTTTGTTGTTGAATTAATTTATCAAACGAGGATGTGAATATTAGATATGAATCTTAATTAGTCAAAGTCATAAAACAGAAGTAGAAATATGAACAAAGTAACATCCACTTGCATATGAGTACGCTGCAATTCTCACCTGAACCCTTTCAAAGCCTGAACAACAACAGAAGATGATGCAGAAGAACGCTGAGTTCAGCAGTGTGAACACCCACCTCTGCCTGTCATTTGCAGGCGTCACCACCTCCCCACCACCACACACACATACAGTAGACACACACAGACACACACACACACACACACACACCCACACCAGCAGCACCAGCAGAGAAAGGGCCGGGACAGAGCTGGCTGGTCCCAGCTGGTCCCTGCTAACACATTCCACTGCACCCTAATGACAGCGGGCCCCCCAGCCTCTGTGACCCTGGCCCTAACACCCCTTCATGGGCCCCCAGGGATCCCACAGGGCCAGGAGGGGTGAGGAGTAGGAAGGATGGGGGAGGAAGAGGTGGGAGGAGTGACACAGATGAGGGAGGACACTCCAGGTGGTGGGACAGCTCTGAGGGAATTGGAAGTCATGAATATATTAACTGACAGGAGGGGGAGTAATGAATTCAAATTAAATTATATGTGCTGAGCACCACACGACCATGAGCGAACACGCCGGGGATATTTCAAGGGGGCCGACATAATTACACCTTTCATGAAATTTGATAAAAAGGAAATATGTGTAAGACAATCACAGATGCAAAACACAGCTGCCAAGCATGTGCTGCACTTTTAGAAAGTTGGATACTATAAGAAAGGGAAGTTTTATGGGCAGTAGATTGTGTTCCTTTTTTCTTTCCTCCCTCTTCCTTGACTTCCTCCCTTTTTCTTTCATTCCTTAAAATTTTTCAGGTTATAGTTTTCTGTTTATTCAGTCGTAGTAGTTAGATGTTAATTATCACCATTGCAAATGACAAAAACCTATCTGTGTAGATGAAATAGTGACCCACAGGGCTGTAGTCCAGGCTGTTTCCTGATCTGCATTAATTGGGTTTTGGTACAAGGCCTCTCTCCGGGCCAAATCCCGTAGACGTTGGTCATGTTCCAGGCCAAGGATTTGGTCCTTATGGCTGCTGACCCCCTCAAACCAGGAGGTTAGAGGGAGTCCAGCTGTCTCCCAGGGCTGAAACTGACTGAGGCAGCCATGCAACCCTACCCCCTCCTCCCTCCTGTCCCATCACCCACTTTGTCCCTCAGTCTGTTTTTGCTTCGCCAGGGGAAACTGTCAGCTCCGAAATCCCCTCTGCTGCGGTGTGGGGCCAGGTGACCAGAGGGCAAACAGCTCTGCAGGATGATTGGTCTACAACAACAAACAGGACAAGCAGCCCCAGAAATCGTCCCTGACTGCGGAGGAGGAGGGGACAGATTGGAGGGGACGCAAGAGGACAGGAACAGAGGGTGAAAGACAGGAAGGGTGAGGTCAGGAGGATGAGGAGTGTTGGTTTAAAGAAGTAGAGGGAGAGATGTGGCTATTGGGCAGTCTCCTACACCACCTGAGGCAAAACAGAAATAGAAAGCGGAGAGGAGAGCTCCCCTTCCTATTGTTCAGTTGATCCAATAAACAATATCCCAATCCTTGTGATCTATACGGACCTCACTGCTTATAAGAGCAAGACAAGCCAGCCAAAGTAAACAGGCCAGATTTATATAACCCCTCTTCATTTCCTCATAACAAGCCCATTGATATTCAGCTTACAGACCATTTGTTTTTCCCCAATCTATTAGTGTTCCCTTCAAGTCCTGACACCACTGCATTCACTTCTATAGAGACTTCCTTTACTTTTATTTATTTCCTTTATAGAAAATGGACTCGAAGCATATCGACTAATCAGACAACGCACCAAATTAACCAATCTTGAATCCAGTGAGGAGTGGAATAAATGCTCATAAATTCATCATTTTCCTCATTGCGAAGAGTTAGATGCGAAAATGCGAGAGCAATTTGAAATGTAATGGCAGGCAGCTTGTTGTCTGCACGTTAAGGCGCTGTGTTAATTATGGATTCTGAAGACCAATTAAAAACCACAGTCACATGGGCTTTGTTTCAAGTTTTCTATTATTTGGTGAGACTGTAAGATGGGTAAAGATATGGCGCTAGGCAGACGAAGATAAACGTAGACTGTGATGATGCAGGGATAACCGGTTATCTCAGCTTTCACACGCCTTCGGCTTTGTCCTTCCCTTCCCCTCCTTCGCGCTCTCTCTATCTCTGCCTTTATATCGCTTTTAGATCTCTCTCACGTAATCTGTTTTTCCCCAAGCCCATGTCCTCATGTCCTCTTTCAATATAACATACTTACAGTATTTTGGTATGTTGCATCTAATACCAATATCTCACCATCTCCTCACATCTCCTTTCCATACAGCATATATAATGTAGCTTTTCGCCCCCCCTCCCCTTGTCTTCCTCCGTGCCTTCTTCATCTTCTCGTTATCTCGATGAGCACAGCCAGAGCCCTGCCTCTCACCTGGAAGACTTTCACAGATTTGGTCCTTTACAGTAAGGCGCAAATGAATAAATATGAAGATAGATCTCATGCAATTTATATTAATCTTCATTGTCTACCAATCCTTGACGGGTAAAAATACAAATGCAAAGTTAAAGGGGAAGAAGCATATTGCTGGTGTAAATATGTGTGTGTGTGTGTGTGTGTGTGTGTGTGTGTGTGTGTGTGTGTGTAAGCGTGTGCGTGTGCTCTATGTTGCAGATTAGGAGGTGCGAGACAGCAGATGGGTATGTCTAAAAAAGCCCCAAGCTCCCAACACCAATCAACGATTGCGGGTTGGGATTGATAGATGTTGA
The DNA here is from genome assembly GCF_004355925.1 of Anarrhichthys ocellatus. Classification (NCBI taxonomy): domain Eukaryota; kingdom Metazoa; phylum Chordata; class Actinopteri; order Perciformes; family Anarhichadidae; genus Anarrhichthys; species Anarrhichthys ocellatus. Next base: position 12,092,485 of record NW_022280036.1, on the reverse strand, counting down.
GGTTGCAAATTATTTCATTGGTGCAGATGAAAACTGATCATTAGATATTAAAATCACACCACATTACACAAGTGAAAAAACAGAAATTGCAACAATGCTTATTTTTCCTCTCATAAGATTTTTGAGGGATCACAGTGTAGAGCAAGATGACTCATAATCAGGCAAACAAATGTGACTCCAGTGAGAATTTCTGTACAATGTTTCATAAAATAACATTTATACACGCTTCAACGAGACAGCTGCTCATCCAAGCCCATCTTCTCCTCATAAATAAGTATACGACCACATCTTGCTGTGTCAGTCCCGTGTCTGTGTGCGAGTGTGACAGATGAACATGGACTAGTGTATGAGCAGAGTGGCTGATGACAATGACAGGACTTGATGAGCAGATACAGCCCGCTGCTGATGCCCTGACCATATGGACGGGTATTGTTGTGCCTCCCCCTCACCACCACAGATGGTGCCCGCAGCAACACAACAAAACAAAACCTAAGCCATTGTTTTACCAGTAGCAATCATAATAAGGGGAAGGAGGGAGAGAGACAGGGAAAATAATTACTTCTGCAGCCAGGAGAAAAAAATCTGTCCTTCTTCAGAACTGGTGTCCAGAAGGGCAGATTCCTGAGAGAAAGCACCCAGAGTGGTTGTTGGTAATTGACTGATATGGTAATGAGTGCCTAATTATACCCGGTACACGGGCGCAGAGGACCGCCTACACAGCGACTGCCCCATGACCCGCTTTCTGACAAACCGTCACTTCATCTTGCCACATCACTCAAGGGCTTATCAAATATGACCCCGAAATAGACGAGCGATAATAAACACACAGGCGTGAGTTGGACACACGCAAAAATATGTACAGTACACTTGCAGGCGTGCTACACACAGAGACATATGCTTGCACACTCTAACATTTAAGCACATATGTATGTGAATATTATGACACACTGGCAGTGACTCAGCAGTGCTATTATATAAATCCTTATTATTTCTCCTTAGCCTCAGTGTCCGAGGGGGATCTAGGGGATCATAGTATTGTATGACCAAAAATATAGTCCTGCATTGCAGGGCCTATCTCCAGAATGGTCTGGCTGCACACGATACCATTCTGCTATAGGGGGAGAAAACGTTATTGCGTGTTTGTATTTTCTTTAAACCAATCACAATCGTCTTGGGCGGCACCAAGCACAGGACGCAGCGGCAGTTGCCTTGCAGAATAGATAATGCAGACAGCGGAAGAGGAGGAGAATGCCTCGTGAAAAATGGCAGGCTTATACCCGCAGTCTACATCCGGTTAGTCAGACTACCAGAAATATATCATTTTCAGTTGCGTGACCAACCCTTCACCCACCCCCACAAGAAGTAGAAAATTGCTCACAGCTGAACGCATCCCTTGCACATCTTAACAAACTCTGATTGTCAAAGAAGCAATAATGAAACAATGCAACCAAAAAAGAATGATAGTAAAATAATTAAAAGGAGAGAAAGAGCAGGGCTAGAGGTTTAGTCTGGCAGTAAGACCTTCAGTGAAGTGAAGCATGTTATTAAGGGTTGCCATTTTCTAAAAAAATTCCTAGAGTTAGTTGTCTAGTTTTAGACAATGAGGGATGAGAGATGGATGGTGCTCGAGTTCCAGTGGAGTAGAAGGCGGCGTCGTGCTAATAGCAATATGAAGGTCTAAGTGTCTAACTGGTTAGAGGTGAACAGTCCTGTGGGGCTTCCACATATTGGGATAAAAGGGCAGTTTTTAATTGTAATCCTTTTTGGACATAGTCTCGACATAACTTTGAGCATGAATGGAACATGCGACTTAAGCATGGAGATGTCTGAGATCTGTCACACCTGTCCTCTACCTAGAAACATTTCAGACAACCAGGCTTTAGAAAAATGAACCCTGTGCAGAACTTTGAGCTGAATACGGGTCCTTTTGAGGCCCCTTTCCACCCATCCTCTGTGAATTTTATACCCAGCATATGTCCAACACCGCCCTTGTTTTGGTAATGGAACATTTATCAAGTAATACGAACTGATCGTGGAGATCCGTGATCTCTCACATCAGGCTAATTTCCTCCCAGAACAAGATCTCTAGCTGTTATATCGCTTTGACACATTATATTCCTACTATTGTGCATCCGATGGGGGCATGGTTTACTGTGCGGATAAAAGCATACAAGATGATACCATTGTGTTTGTCAACTCTCCAGTAATAAATCAAAATATGTATTCCACATAATTGCAAGCCTATCACATAACAAAACCCTCTTTTTAATCATGCTTAATGCTCAACTCTTTTGCACAACTTAACTTGAGATCTACCTTGTAAAACATTTTTTATAAAACGTAACCATTTTTTTTAGAGCCGTGGCGATTTTTCTGGCACATCATTCAAATTGCTTGCCATTGTTCACAAGGTATTCATGTAGCCTAACATCTGATTTTATTTTTGACAGTGATGTGAATGGTCGGCAGGGATGCCAAATTAAAAGAGCCTTTGACCAAAAAGGTATTTTTTACTCATCAGAGTCCCCAACAGTCTGGCAATAATGTAGTAGCTGTAAAAAGCTGCTAAAGTTTCAGTCTCCACAAGGAAGTACTCCAGGAGGGAAGACCATACAAAATAGAGTATAACCAGCAACACATTCTGTGTATATGAAAACAGAACAGAGTACATTAGTTAGATATATGAGTTTGAATTAGTCATATAAAGTACATATAAGTTTATCAGGCAACATACTGTTGCACTATAAAAATACAATTTTAAGAAGAAAGAAAATGGGTATCTGAGGAAAGAAAGCAATTTCTTTATTTCTTTCTACACAGTGTTTTTTTTTGTTTTTAAATGGTTTGACAGTTTAGAAAATAAGCTTCCTTGTTTTTTTTCAGAGAGATCACATCTACGGAGCTACAGCCAGCAGCTCATCTTAACTCTCGACACAAACGGGAATAAGCTTATTTCCCAAAATGTTGAACTATTCCTTCAAGGTTACAGACTTTTAACCCAGAATAGTTCTTTAAATCAATAATCGAAGGAAATGTGCATGATTATAATGTATATTTGTTTGAAATCATAGCACTCAAATAAAAAGAGGTTTGTCAGTATAGATGTAATTCTTCTCAGGGCAAAAATGTGATAATTATGCTCAATATATTTAATTACATCTGTTTATACAGCAGAATATCCAAATCCAATGTTTTCTACAGTGATTTTCTCAGTTACAGCAAAAAGCGTGCTACCACAGAGGTTTGATGTTAACAGGTTGAGTTCTCAAAATTGACGCAATCGCACACACCACCTTCCCACCTGAGTTACCAATATAGTGCCAGCACAGCTGTTTGGAGGATGCACACCTCCCTTTCTAACACTTATCTTTCACCCATTAGGCCGGTTGTTGCAGAATCACAGTAGATATTTCTGTCTAGGTGACGTCTCTGTAATCTTCACAAGCTGTCAATTTTCCCTCTCTCTGATTGGGAGTGTGAAGGTTAAGTGCCAGAAAACGGTCCTTTGGATGAAATTGGATGAAACCGTAAAGAAAAATATGAATGCCTTCCTGCTTTAAAATGTCAAGGTGAAAGAAAAACAGTCAAATGTGAAACAAATAATGTCTCAGGAATAAAATATGTGAACTTTCATTAAGGTTGGGATAAGGACAAAGGTTGATGATATACACCTGTGCTTTTTCCTTCTGTGACTTATCAAAATGTCTTCCCCAAAAATGGCCTTTTGAGGAAAAAGCCAGATTGGCAGAGAATCATGGTAATTGAACTGACTATAACAACTGAAACAATTGGATGCTCTTTTTTCCACATTGATAGGGGACATTAATCCAGGATTTTTATATTATTTGAATTGTTTAGGTTTGGTAGTCATTTAAATAATTTCAAAGTAAGAGAATTGGTGGAGTTTTGTCATGCACCACTCAGACTACTGGGACAACAATTTCTTTCACATTTTATTTTATTTTCCAACACTATCTCTATGTTTACAGTGTACTTGCTCAGGGTGATATTGCTTCTGATTGTTATTATTCTTTTTATATTTTTGATTTTTATGCCTATTATACATTTCATTCAGTTTACGGATAAACAGCCAGAAAAAGACAAATTGAGAAAGATGCAGACACAAATGGACAGAATAAAACAAACACACAGACAGAAGGACGAGCACTAGACACGCGTGACGTTTCCTGTCATGTGATCATGTGTCATTGGTCAGCATGCTGGGTCAGACCCTCGCAGTATCAGTCCGAAAAGATGGCCCACCCTCCAGATGGCCTCGATCCAACAGGTGGTCCCATAGTGGGGGTGGAGCTGAGAGGTCTGACATCTGCCTTCCACAGCTAACCCCTCTCACACACACACACACACACACACACATATTGCACACAGTAGCATAGTTTGCAGCAACACCTTCTCCTCCCTGCTCTACATCTCTGCTGTGGTGAGATCTCGGGGCCCCGGTGCTCAGTCTCCTGCTCTCTGTCTGTTTCCTCTATCTGATGTCACCCTCATCTCACACGTCACAGCTCAGTGTGTTCTCATTTCCATGGCTCATGCTTCAAACAATGGCAACTCATTAGCATGTATTGTATGGCTTTGGATTGTCGTGAACTGACAAAGAATGAATATGGATTCCATTCATGGGCCTTTTGTTTTATTTATTTTTTTCATTTACTCATAAACTGAGTTTGATGTAGCTGTTTGCGCTCTACCTACAGAGCTATATTGTGTGCAACCTTGCACTTGTTAGTTTACTGATGGTTATTTAATTGCTTGTATGAGAGTGATGCTACACAGGAGACGTGACTGACCTAAATAGTATGGGACATTAGAGGGAGATCGCTTTGTCCTAGGGTGACGCAAAGCAGAGATGTAGATTGTTGGTTTCTCTAAAAACTCAATACACATTTTGTTCTATCATAGGGGACATATTTAGTTGAAAGAGAGAAAACAAAGCAAAGAGCATGTTAATTATTCCTGGCATACTGACAACAGTTTGGTAGAGCATCTTTGTGTTTAGCCAACATGTTTCCTAATTGTTCATAATCTGCCTTACAAAAAGTTTCTGCTTCATTAGTCACTGTACTGTAATAATAATGTAGATGCTAAAATAATGATTACAGATATCACAGTAAATTACTTTCAAATGTACCTAGAGTTATATATATATATATATATATATATATATATATATATATATATATAAATATTGCTTGAAAAGAAAACCGCTGTTCGCAGGTCT